>NC_045574.1:14964806-15289257 GCF_009819795.1 Aythya fuligula | reverse complement strand
CATTTGAGGTTTAGCAGGAGGAACCCCAGGGTAACAGGACCCAGCCCTCCCCTGCCAGCCCCGCTGGGTGAAAGCACTCCGGTAATACCGACTATTAAAAACCCAGCACAGCGATTTATCACGCAGCGGCCGCAGGGACGCCAGCGCAGCCCGCAGGAGGAAGGGCTCGGCCCCTCTCCGCCTGCCTCTGTTGCTCCTTTGAGGGAGGGGGGACACAGCAGAGCTCTCGGCTCGGTGACGGGCAATAAAACAGCGAGAGCAGCCCGCAGCAGGACCAGAGATGCCCCAAGGTGCCCAGGGTCAGGCATCTGCTCCCGGAGCTGCCCCCGGCTCCTGGCTGCCCTCCAGCTCCTCGCCTGCCCCTGGGGGGCACTGCCCAGGGCCAAAAGCACCGCGGGGATCCCCTGCCACGGCCAAACGCCTCCCCCTGAGCCCCACAGCGGGGGCACCACCACGGTTTGGGGCTCAGCACGGAGCAGGGCACGGGGACGGAGCGGGGCTGGGACCCCCACGGGGTGGCCAGGAGCCACGGCCACCTCGTCCCCAGGGTACCCCGGGGAGGGTGCAGGGAGCCCCCACAGAGCAGGGGGAAGGGGCTTCGAGTGATGATGGGGAGCAACGAGGGGGGACGGAGCTCCTGCTGAGCTCTGCCTCCTGCGGGAAGGGGTCTCGGCTGCACAGGGATTTCTTCTTGTTAAAGCCTTAAATACAAACCTGGATGGGGAAAGCTCCAGGATCAACCTTTGGAAGGACCCGTTCCATTCCTCTTTCCTAACCAGCTGCGGTGGAAAACCAGAGGTGAAGCCCGAGCTGCCCACCCACCCCGTGCTGCTTAACGGAGGAACCGGGGGCCAGGCTGGAGCCCTGGGGCTGTTCCTTTTCCCATCGCACCCAGCCCTGGAAGGGGATGCGGAGCCCTGGGTAGGGCAGGGAGGTGCCCGAGGTGCTTCACCACAGTGTCCCCAGCCCGTGTGGTCCTGGGTTGGGGTGAGACGCAGCGGTGGGGACGGGGTGAAGCCACAGCCCTGCTCCAGCAGCTGCACGACCCCAGCAAGGTGCTCGGCTGGGAGGCAGAGCGCTGGCAGCAGCCTAAGGAAGTGATTATCTGCGAGAACAAACCTGGAGGGCCGGGGCTTGTTGCTATTTCTGCCTCCAAACCGGCCCCGCTGTCAGGGCTGGGCCCTGGGAATGCTCCTGGCAGGGCCCCATCCCTGCCGTAACCTTTTCCTTTGTGCTCCGGCTGTGAGCAGAACCAGCTGCTTTGTACAACGGAGGCTCTTTTTTTAAAAAAAAAATAAAAAATAAAAAATTATTACCTACCTCCATCATCTGAGCAGCACAGGGACTCAGGAAGGGAAGAGCAGCCCCGCTGGGAAGCCTCCAAAGCCCCAGGCTGGGCACGCATCCTGCACGGGAGAGACGTGGCACTTGCTGGGGGCTGCAGGAAGGCTCGGGAAGGAGCTGGTGCTGCCGTGCCCTGCCCCAGCTGTGCTGCTGGATGAGCCCCTCTCCACCTGCTCCCAAGGGATTTTCCTCCCTGCTCCCCCCAGGAGCGGCCACAGCCCCTGCAGGGGCTCTGTCCCACCACGCAAGGAGCCCAGGGTGAGGTTTAAGCCAAGGAGAAAATGAAATGTGGGTGAAATGTGGGGCTGGAGCTGCTTCCCCATGGAGTCTGGCTGGTTCTGAAGGCAAACACAGCAGCTCTGGCATCTCCCTCCATGCTCACACCGCCAGCAGCAGGGGTTGCTCTGTAGGATGCAGCCTGGGGCTCCCGAACAGCCCCTGGGCACCCCCAGCAGCTCGGATCCGTGCCACGCAGGGCTCTCAGGGAAGGAAGGGCTCCTTCACACCAGGCACCTGGGGGCCACCTCTCCATCATTTCACCACCTCTTTGCCAGCCTTCTCCTCCCTGCCCTCGTGGTAAGAAAGAGCATCCAGTCCTCGGTGAGGGAGCAGCGGGTGCTGTGAGCCCTGGGAGTGCCAAAAGCCACCGAGAGCACCCCCTGGAGACCAGCAGGCTTTCCTCTGCTGCTTTCGGTCTTAAACTCTTGCTAAGAAGCTGCCTGAGGACCAGGTGAGGATGCAGAGCTCTAAGAGCAGGCACGGCAAAGCTGGGAAGCCAAAAAGGGCTCTTCTAAACCCTAAAAGCGTTCTTTTAAAGGAGGGTGAAGGAAGAGGTGGTTTGGTGCTCTTAAGGGAAAAACATTTGCAGGCAAAGGGAAAGGAGTTGGACAAAGATAATCCTTTCACAAGAAAGAGCCTGCACACCGGGATTTTGCACACCAGGATTTGGGACACGTTGCCTCAAAAAGCCCCCGGATGACCAGCCCAGAGCTCCAGGGCCCCGCGGAGCACGGAAGCAAACCAGGCACCACGCAGGTTTCCCTGGCTGGGGGGTGTTTTCCCTCCCCATTCAGCAGCTCGAGCCAGAGCCTGCGTTGCCTGCAGCTGGAAAACAGGCTGTCCTGGGGCGAGCTGGCTCGGCATCAAGCACGCCCGTTCCCTAGCTACGTGGTTGTCACAACTGCAGCAGCACACTTTAACCTTTACGCTTTTTCATGGGTAAGGAAGGCTCCGCGCCGGGCCAAGGCCCGTCCGTGCTCCAGGAAACTCAACACCTCGGCTAAATCGAGAGGCGACGGCCCCACCTGAGCCCCAGCCACACGCTGTAACACAATCCGGGTGCCCCGGCCCCGCGGGGCCAACCCAGACACGCGGTCGAGGGCTTAACTGCTTCCATCAGCACTCTGGACTTCCCTGGGCGAGCGGTGATCCTGGGTGCCAGGCACAAGCAAGGTGATGGGGAAAGTCCCGGCAGGCAAAAGAAAACCTTCCCGGAGCAACGCAGCAGCCCCAGGATGCACCAAGCACAGACCCACGGGGATGGAAAGAGCAGGAGTGAGTCCTGCAACCACTCTGCAGAGGGTCAGGGCACCTCTGGTGCCAGGCACGGCTTGTTTGCACCCAGCAGGCCAGTGCCAACAGTCCCCAAGATACCCCCGTGGAGAAGTGAATGAGAACCGAGGCTCTGAGAGTGTAATCAAGGCTTTTAATAACAATCTCCTTCACCAGCTAACAGCTTCCAGTTCACAGCCACTCTTCAAGATGAAGTCCAGGAAATATCGCGGCTTAACTCCTGTTCTGGTCCGAGTTCAGCAAATTACTTCACAGAAACAGAACTTAGAAGAAGAGCAGGGTTTATAGTAGAAGTGAAGCTGGGCGAAGTTCTACTTGATTATATCTGGTCCCGCTCATCAGCTTTATGAGCAGGCCTTGGTGGCGAGTTTTGAATACATTTAAAAAAAAAAAAAAAACACAAACAAATATTTAAAAAACAAAAGTTACAAAATCCAAAGTTACAAAACACACACGGAAAGAACACAGATTTTACACCACTTTGTCATCCTACCCCAACGCTAAAGGCACGTGCTAGAGCTTGGTTAAATCCTGATCTACTGCTCCGTTCCTGTAACTCGATTCCCCCACTTCCACTCTCGTGGGACAAGCTGTCATCTGCCCATTTCTTTCTTGAAGCCTTAACCAAACCCCTTTGTGACTGACACTCAGCTCCAAGACACCCTTTATTTACACGTTTCCTACATTAAAGCAGTTTTAAGAAGCAAGACAATGCTTCCCCCCAAGCCCAGAGGGCAGCTTACACTAAGCACACACCACCCAGCTTGCAAGAAGCTGCGGGGTGACTGCCACCAGCCCTGCCAGAAGCCCCACACCACACGGGATGGCCCCTTGAGGCCCTCTATCACCAAGTTTGCAGTGTATGGGGAATATAAGAGGCCGTGGCTGCAGGAAGAGGTAATATCTTTTATTAGACCCAATGCTATAGCTGGAAAAAAAAAAACTGACAAGCTATCAGGCATATGAACCCTTCCTCAAGGCTGAGGCAGGAGCCATGTAAGGCCATCACAGAAATCCAGTTGCTCCATCATTCACAGGTCGATATCTGCTCCAGCTCAGCAGCCTCGTTATCTTGCTTGCCTGTACATTCTTCCACAGCTCAGCAGCATTCAGGCTTTCCTCTGCCTTGCCATGAATATTTACAGCTCCTGCTGCCCACACACGGCCTGCTTCGCAGGAACTGGCATTTAAGGCTGCAGAAGTTTCCTTGACTGCACATTCAAGGTCCCAATTTCTCTGTCTAGCAGATCAGATGGAATAGCTCCACTGAGACAGCAACAAGTTTAAGGCAGACTGAGAAAAAAATCCACACACCTTTGGTCAGATCCACACAAATCTGAGCAGTTTCCATCAGGAGAAGGATACTTACAAGTTCTTCTTGCTCCTGTCATTCTGGTAAGCTGTATGCCAGCAGGGCTGTCAGTAGCTACTTGTGACAGCCTCTTTGGCCAGGCTGTTGACAGCATCACTCTGACAAAGCTACCCTCAGTTCAGCAACATGGGGCTATTGGCAAAGTCAGTAAAAAAAATAAATGACTTAAGCCATTCTGTACAACTAAGTCAATCTTTCAGGCTCAATTCTGTCACATACATAAGAAGGTCCTCAGGAGAGAAGGAAAAGCTAAAGCTTAGGCTAGAAGGAACCTTGCTTTTTAGCTCACCGCTTTGAAGCAGCTCTGCTGCTCCACCATCACTCACTTTTTAGTACTGACATGCTTATACAAAATCCCTTGGTCTTGAGTTCCTTAGTCACTCGCTCCCTACCTGCACAGCACTTAAAACTACACAACCAAGCAAGAATCCTCACATCCTTAAGCTTTAAATTTTCTTTTCCTCCTTTTTGAGGCTGGTGTTCTTTCATAGAATATCATAGAACGGTTTGAGTTGGAAGGGACCTTATAGATCACCTAGTTCCAATCCCCCTGCCATGGGCAGGGAAACCTTCCGTTAGAAGAGCTAGAGTTTAATATGCTCCTACGAAACACTTTCTCACTGCTGGCAGTAGATTGCAGCTGCTGTAGCCCCCCAGCATTTCACTTTTCAGGGGAATTCCTGCCAAAAAGAAGTCTTCAGGTACAGTAAATGTTCATCTTTCAATTTAGCTCGCAAAGGGCTTTCTGCCTTTTGCATCTCTGAAGATGAGGGAAAAGCCTGCACAGTCTTACAAGTCTCGAAAGCCTATTACAATGCTAAGGGAAGAAATCATTCTTAGTGAAGTTTAATCTAGATTTGATCACCTCTTTAACAATACTGGAAGTTTTGCCCTCTAGCACATTAGAGCATTTGACCTATATTTAGCTCTGCTAGCCACACCAGACTGGCTGGGAGACAATGTGTCTTTAGCCAGGGTAATTGTGCTAACACAAGCCAGGGAGGCAGCAAACAGTCATTTGCCAGTTAACTGATTCCCCAAATAGAATGACTTCAGCTGTAAAACAGCTGAAGGTTTAATGCTCTAATATACACAGGGAACTACTTTAAAGTGTGGGCAAGATTAATCTTAGCATTCATCTGAACACCAACAAGACAGACCTGCAACATGCTGGCTTGGGGAAGCCTCAAGGTACTCAACACAACTCAAACTTGATATATACACTAAATGCCTAAGACACAAATGTGAAGTCAAAGCTTCAATGTACAGAGAAGGCAGCTCTTCCAGATGTGCACATCCCTATAGCATCAGAGTGCCCTTTACAAAAGCCTCTTTTGCAGTAAAGGGATTCAATGTGCTATCAATAGACAGCAATCAGATTATGAATTTTTATTTAGTTCAAGTACACTATGTTTGTACACAATATCAAAAACCTAGTTTACCTAGTTTAGAGACCAAGGTGTCTAGATGTGAAAAGAGGCCTTGGAGACTGTATGGCACTCCCTGGATGCTGTGCCTCAGCCACCTGTCTCAGCTGGAGTTAAACCACCCAATATAACAATAACGGAGCCAAACGTAAGAGTTGAGACTGAGAAGTCACTAAAAACAACTGTTCCCTCTCTGCCTGTCAAGAGTGTGGAGCAGGATGTGCTCTCCCTCCTGCTATCACAGGGAAGCACATCAGCAGCGGAACCTATCTGAAAAGTTTGGAGACTTCGGCATCGTTAGCGGCTGGTCACTGGCCTTCACTTCTACGTTGCGGTATCTGCGAATGGGGTTTGCCTTGTGGACCTGGGAAAACCAAGGACAAAATGAAACAAACGGCTGCAGTTGAGACAAAGCTGAAACATGCAGGTAGGATGCAGGCAGACATCCATCTGCAAGACCACCGCTCTGCCCCAGGCACTGGAGGGAGCCACAAGGAGCTCACAGGACACTTTGGGGTTGTGTGTTTTACGAGGATTATTCTGCTCCAACAGCTAGGTGTTTACAGCTGAGGCAGCTGATGATTTTCAGAGCTTTTTTTTTTTAAAAAAAAAAAAACTGCTATGACATTAGCAAGGAGTCAGCTTGTGACAGGGAAACTTGAGAATACCGTCTTAAAAGCAGCTCAACATTGACATTAGCTCACTTAGTACATTCACACATCCCTTTGGGTCCCTGTTTAGAAATAGCTCACTTACCAGCTCTTGTCTTAGCTTAGCAACTTCTTCCTTTTCACGCTCTTCTTCTCGCTGTCTGGCCTCTTCTTGAAGTCTCTCCCTTCTGGCTTCTATGTTTGCCAATCGTTTTTCAAATTCCTGTCGCTCCTTAGCTCTTTTTTCTGTTGCCAGCTCAAAACTTTCAGGAACTACAGAACCAGAAAGGCTCTCTAAGGTTAGAAATAGAGGGGATAACATTGGTGCAAAGGCGGTCAGGTAAAGCAGAGCACTACTAGTGTCAAATGGAAGCCTCACTCTGGAGCGCTTCACCTCGTAAGAGTGGTTAGTAGACACAGTTGGGGTGCTGGGGGGAAAAGAAAAGCTTACGGCCAAATGCGAGCAGTGTTAATGCAGATGTTACCCTTGCCACGGGTGTCCTCATAGGAGGGAGTAAGCACACAATTGTTAGTACAAACAAGTTTTCAGCTAGCTCCACACAAACTAAGCTGGAGATGCCTTCATCTTATTACAAATGGGAGAAAAAGACTGACAGCTGCTGCAGAAATACCATCTGTCTCTACAGGGAGCTCCTTGCATATTATATACCCTTATCCCAAGCTACTGCACATCAATCATCTGCCAGTTGTAGCATAGCTGTTAAATACAGCTGCTGTGGTAGTGCAGGACAGGGGGGCAGTGGAGAGGAAACCCTTCCACTCCCTGGGGATACAAGCTGGTAGGGAATTAGTTGATTAAGTGCACAGCAATGCTGGCTGTGCTGGTAAAGGTGTCAGCAACTCTAAGCATCATTTTGTGACATCAGTTCCGAGTTATCAACCAAGCCCGTGTAGCAAGTACTGTAACTCTACCTGATACTGGTTTATTTTCCTTTTTAGGCACAAAAGGCTCCTGGTGCACCACCACGTTGGGGCGAGCTTTAAAACATGCTGCCTCCTTCTGCCTTTTCAAGTCTTCTTTAAGCTGCACGAGAAGGAAAGCCATCAAGTGCCAGGCATAACAGGAAAAAAAACATCTTTCCCCACCCAGAATTCAGCTCTCCTTACACTGGAAAAGCCAGTTTTATTTCTGACCAAGTCAGTCACATAGAAAATATTAGCATAGTAAATACTAAAGACAAAACAATGCATTAATTCTTGCCTGACAGATCCTAATTAAACTCGAGCAGGACTCTTGCTGCAGTTGAGCTCAACTAGCTACGTTAAGTCTGTTCATACCTGTTATCTTTGTTACCCTACCTGCTGTTTCCAGCTCTGTAGCTTAGCAGCTCCCCTTTCATCGATCTGTAGATGGAATGGCTCAGGCTGAGTTGGGGTTTTGACCTTCTTTTCTGGCAGCTTAACATGGTCAAAGTAAGGCAGAGGCAGCGCCTTGAACTTTGGCACCTGAAAAAAAGAGCTTGAAGAGTTCCTTGCCATTTCCTCAAAGGCAAGGAGCTTTGGGTGCTTAACAGCCAACAGCAGAAGGCAAGTCCTGCAACACCCTTTCCACTTAAGGAGTGGAATACAAGATAATTTTTTAGCTCTTACCTCTTCCTTCTGCAATTCTTCTATTTTTTTCTCTTTTTGTATTAGCCGCTCTCTGTCACGGGAATCAAAAGAGAAAGGGCAAACTTCCACGTGCCTCTGTTCTGGCATTTTAGGTTTGAAGGGCACTCCGTAATGTGGCATAGGGTTAGCTTTGATCACAGGCATTGCTTCCTTTTCCTAAGGAGATATTGGTGTTAGGATCTGGCACACAGCACTACACTTCAGATTTTTGCAGAAAAAGACTACAATTCCTATCACAAAGACTAGTATTCCTGTAAAATAGTCATAACAGCATCAGTAAAACACCATCTTCTTGCAGTATCCTACCAAGTACCAATAAATTACAGGCAACCCGAACCAGAGACAAGATGTTTCTCTTTCTAAAGAGCTACTACTTCTAGTACTCAACCAAAATTAGACTAATTCTTTAGCCTCCTCTTCACAAGAGGGAAGGGAAGAAAAGCATGAAGTGTTCTGAATCCTGCACCCTACCTTTAGGGTGCTAGAGGTAAGGAAGGTCATGTGCAACATCTGCCCTTCTCAGCAACAAACAGAGAAGGCCAGTGTCCTTTTTATCATCTAGAGGCCTAAGCAGGGTTTACTTCCCTCATTTGTAGCAGCAACGCCTCTGCCTGGTCAGCAGCCTCATGTTTTAAAGAGTTACTTTATTAGAGGATTCATTTTTGCAAAGCAAGAAGCAGCAGCTAAGTCTTTTGCAGGGAATGGCACAGAGGAAGGTGACCAGTGGGGAAGTGCCCAACAGGAGGGCAGGGGTTAGCCAAGGCAGAGCACCAAACCCAGCTAGCGAATGCAGGACTGGCTGAGGCAGTCACCTTGGTGGGAGAGGAAGGCTTGACTACAGCATGCTCACAACAATTACCTTCTCTTCATCTCTGTTAGACGTTCGGGTTCTGCTTTTCGATGCAAAGACAGGAGACTTGGGGACTGTAACTGGAAGCACCTTCTTCTCCGGAACACCCTGTTCAGAAAAATCAGTAAGTGGTTGCCCAAGTCAACAAGAAATGCAGAGAAACCATCTGATATAGCAGTAGGTACAAACTGCAGTTCTTATCTGATGACAGACAACATTTACTGGAAGTTAAATACATAATGCAACATAGCTAAGGACATTTTGAAGCTAATTGCCACCTTAGTCTGAATTCCTGGGCATTACTAAACTTCTTACCACAACGTCCTCCAGGATTTTAGTTGGACACGGCCTGGAATGGAATTCAAAGTGCTCTTCTTCCTGCTGCTTCTTACTCTCACGCTCCTGAATCCTTTTCTCTATTTCCAAATCAAAGCCAACAGGCTGCGTGAGCTCCTTCACAGGGGGTTTCTTGGGCAGGACTGGTCCACTCTCTAAGATTTTGTGATCAAGCTCACGTGCTTTGAATTTGTACCTACGCAGAAATAAGAGAGAGTCACCTAAGCATTTTATGTGGCAAGATACAGCTTCTAGCTACTGGCTTCTCACAATATAGGACAGCAAGAGTCAGGTACAGAAGCAGTTGTGTTGCATTGCGTGCAGCTCGTTAGTGTTCCTGAGAAGCGGCATTTCAGATGTTATTTGCAGTGCAATTCTTAGGAGACTAGAGTCAACCTTTACTTACTGTTGAATTTTCTCTATTTCCTCTGCTTCCAGCTCCGCTGCACTCTTGCAGGTGACAGGTCTGAAGCGATGCTTTGTTTGAAGCAATGGCGTTTTAGGGTTTGTAAGCCGAGCCTTCACTGGCTTTCTTGAGACCGGGCCTAGAAATTCAAGGTACAAAGACGAGCAGTTAATGGCAAGGTCTGCAACAGACAGATTATTTGCTCAGCACAGCAACCAAAGCATCTTTTTCTACTACCACCTCTGTAGGTAGCTTGCTGGCTGGACATAGCTGAGACTGCTCACCTTCCTCAGATTTTCTGCTCCTCAAATGGTAACGAGAGGGTGTGCGTCTCTGGAATGCTTCGACCTGCTCAGCAAGCGACACATACTCCGACGTGGTTTCTTCAAGTTTTCTTTTGTTTCCTTGGGACAGATTGAAGGGTTTGGGGACAGTGGGTCCCTTTGGCAGTCGCGCCTGGAAACAAAAAAAAGTCATTATAGCCATTTAACAGAAGGATGCTTCGATAACACTTCCTTTCCTCACTAATACACAATATCCGTCCCTTCACCATAAAAAGAAGGCAATGCTTCACATTAGATAGATGTGACTCAGCTGTCTGAACTTGCACGTGACTAGTCCTATCAAGAAACTGTATGAGGTAGGAGACTGAATGAAGCATGTGTGGTGACCAGTAGATCTGACATTAAAGAGACTGTTTTTTTCCCCCCAGAAGTGTCCTTTAGTATCTTGTGGCAGAGCAGACACGCAGTAATCTAAGTTACATATGCACAACACTCACCTCTCCCATGTACCTACCAGCTAAGAGGGCTGCCAGCAGCACATGCTAAAGGAGAAAGGTGGTGGTGTGAAGAATCAGTCAGCTGACTGCTGGCAATACTGGTTCTTACCGGAGAAGGAGGGTGCTTCCTCAGCACTGCTGCAAAATCCACTTCCTTGTACTCGTTCTCAGGCTGGCTTTCCCCATGTTGTTTAATTCTATTATCCGTGCAGAAGTGAAAGTCAATTGGCTTTGTTACTTGACCAACAGTTCTCTTCACAGGTTGTCCTAGGGAAGAAAGAGCAGGTAAGTTCTGGAAGTGTTTTAGAGTAGGATCAGGGGAGGACTTTGGGGAAAAGAGGCATTTATTTCTAATAACTCCAGCAGTTTCTGGAGAACTCATCTATAATATTTTAAGACATGACAAAATAAAACTACTTCCAGGCAGTTTATTGGCAGGTCTACGTTAGAAGAGCTCACCTGCTCCAGCAATAGCTGCTTTCAGGGACTCCTCGTTCTTCTTCCGCAGCTCCATAACCTCCCGCTGCAACTGCTGCATCTTTTCCAACTCCTGCTCTTCTGTACTCTTCAGCTTGCCAGCAAGATTGGTCCTCCTGCAGAAGCACATTAAGGACTGGGATGTGCCTTCCTGCTTCACTGCTTATTGGCGTATAAAAACATGCTTGTTTCTGACTTCACTGCAGAAGCATCACTTTATAAAAATATATTCCTCAGAACAGATCTGTTGGGATTTTGTTTCCTCAGGGAAGCTGGCAGTAACGGCCGTCCTACATATCCAGTTGTTGTATGCATGGTCAGAGAGGAGAACTTTTTCCTCAAATCAAGAGGAAAAGATCTTTGCACAAGTTGAAGTGCATTTCATCCTAATATTGTTGCCTTGATTTAGTGTTTACTAAACACAACACCATCACATGCTAAATTGACATGGAAAACATTCTAGCCAGGGCTGTCAGCTAAAGCACCCACCACCAGCAGAGACAAGCTTCAGTCACCAAAAAGGTACTTACTTTAACATCGTTGGTGTGGAGGGCATGGTCAGTTTGCTTTTCCCTCTTCCTGGGGAACGGTCAGGAGGATGCAACGGCTCTTTCTTTGGGGATGCTTCTGTCAGCTTCTCTTTGCTGCCAGAGCTAGGGTATGAAATTACAAAAAATCACTCAACTGCTGTGCTCTAAGTGAAAGATCACCTGCAGCTCTCACCACCGTGCATAACATCCCAACACCTGGTGAGTTCTAAGGTATGCCAGACTGGCCTTACCTCGCCCCGGGCCCAGGTAAGGATCGTCTAGCTTTCCCTGGTACACTATGGCTGTAGAAGGGAAGATTAATTGCTGAGTTGGGGAACTTCAGCTTTTTCCTCAGAGGGTAGGAATACTATAGTTCATCCACATACAACAGTATTTGAAAGATTGCCTTTTTTAATAAAATTCCTGACCTTAAGCTTATCACCGTACAACATCTTAGTGGTCAAGCTAGTTTGAGAAATGTTTTAGCTGCAACTCCTCCTGATCCTGATTACCTCCTGATGGACAAGTTAAGCCTGATTTAAGCTAGCTGACAGACACTGAGTATGTAATAAGAAGCTTCAGAAACCCAAGCCTGTTCCATTCACACCTCCACACAGAGCACTTCCTTCATGTCTTACAGCCACTTTCTCTCGTTTATAAAACCAGTATCTGGAATCAGGATGAGGTCAGCTGCCTCTAAACTTTCCACACCATCCTCTGTGAGAACCCTTCAGCAAAAATGGAAAGCCTTTCAAAAGAAAAGGTTGTATCCCCCTCCTCAGCCCCCAACAGAAGGGCTCTGACATACATTCTCATTTTTTTCAGGGGTGGAACCTCTTCCTTGTTAGCCAATGCAGTAGCATTTTTGTCCGCTTTGACCCGTGCTGGCTGTTTGCGCTGCTGTGTTCTTCTCTGCTTCGTAACTGGTCTCCTGCCCGCTCTGGAGTGGAACAGAAAATGGAGTTTAGCCTTCCCACAGGGTCTGAGAGGGCACAATCAGTGCAACACTGCCACAGCATTATCCAGCCCCAATGTGCTCTATGCGAGCTGCGTGCTTAACCTAAAAATCCAAATGCAGCACGAATTACTTCAGCTTTACAATCCACAAGCTTAATGTTCTTTGGTGCGTGAGTGTAGAGAGCCCCTTGCATTCATATCAAGAATGAGTTCTGCCCTACTCAGATATAAACAAGGAAACTTTATAAGCCGCTTCAGCTCCAGTTTCAGATATCCTCACATTCCAGAAGCTCCCAGTGCTACCAAGTCTCATTTGAGAAGTATGTGAGACGCTGCATTACATTTCCACCCCTCAAGATTGCCCCTCCTGATTAGCAAGCAGCTCAGCTGTACCAATACATGACCGGTGCTGGGGAGCTCCAGCCCTTTAGGATGACCCCAAAACAGCTGGAACTGCACACACTGAGAGCGAGGACCTGCTTAGTTACACCACCAACCCGCAGACAAAGTGAACACCAGTATTTCACCTTTGAGATGCCTTTGCAGGAGCAGCAGCTCTCCAGCTTGTCAGGGACCCAGCAATATTCTGAGGAACCACACTGGACTGCACGTTTTCTGCCTCATCATCCTCTTCACCGCAGTTTTCAGCTGAAAAGTGACAGAGGTCAGCTCAGATATATGCAAAGACACGTGCTAACATGAAGCTGCAAGGGACCTTTGCTGGACAACAGGATAAGATGGTCCCAAAAGAGCCAGACTGAGGCCTTTTCACTACCCTAGTGAAAACCAAGTCAAGTTTACCCCCTCCTACGAATCCCCTGCCAGCTTACCCATCGTTATTTCTTGTGATGTGGCAGAAGAACAAACAGTATCAGGCTTTGACAAAGTAGGGCTGCTCTGCAAGATCTTGGCCTGATTTTCTGCAGGAGGGATATTCTCCAGGTTTGCTTGTTGGTCTGCAAGGAAAGAGTTAATAACATCGTAGCGGCATCCAGAGGTATTGTTAACGAAGCCATCCATCAAATTACAGATCACAATCAAAGTTTAAATACAGAACCAAAACCCAAGCACGATGAATGATGCAGTCAACAATTTGACTAATCCACTGGCACAGAAGCCAAGCTCTCGACCAAAGAGAAGTCAAAGCGAGGAGCTGCAGACAACTTACCAAACCAGGAGTCTGCATTGTAGCCGTCGTCCTCGCTCAACGTCGCAAAGTTGATGCAAGGGTTTGGGACGTCGAAGGAATAGCGAGACTCTGGGTGAGACATCTTCGCCTCCACGCTGTCCCTGGGAGTCCTCCGCTCGCACCGTTAGTCCTTCAGAGAATGAGCACTGGTGAGCTGCTGCACCAAACCCCAGCAGAGGTGTCAGCCACCCACCCCGTTCTCCACCTCTTTCCCTCTCCGTTGTTTCTAGAGACAGACACCGAGACAGCCTTTGGCACGTTCTCCTGTACCACAGGAGGATTCACAGCCTTTGGAAGGGCTCACAAGCAATGCAGGTTCAAAACCCTCAAAAGGCCACATCTCAAAGGCTTCCTTTGTGCCTGTAGGTGCTAGAAGTGCATTTTCAGAAGGAAGCAAACCACAAAACCTTTCCAAGTGACTGATTTGCCCTTCCCTCCCCGAGGGCACGCAGCAAAGAGGAGTTCTTACTGTTACAGCCCAGATTTATAGAGCAAGCGCCCGACAATTCCAGAGCACTGCGATGCTCGTTCTCCCTCAGAGGGCTACAGACAAGAACTAATAACACCAGCACGCTCCTCTGAGGAGAATATCCCTTTCCAAAACAGAAGAGTTCTGCGTAGCATTGTTACCAGCAGCAGGAAGGCAGCAGCACGGGGTGCTTGGCGAGTCCCCGGGCACTGCCCCGAGAGGGCGGCCAGGCTATAAACAAACCGCGTGCTGCGGGAGTGTCAAGAACAGTCCCTGCAGTTAATTAGTGGAGCACTGACAGCAGAAGGAATCCCTGTGTCAACAGGTGTTATTAAACACGAGGGAACAGGAACAAAGCCAGCAGCTCCGTTATAAATCTGCAAACTGCAACAAAACCTTCCTGCAAAGGTGTTTTCGGGATGCCTCACGCAGCCGCAAGGCAGAGCCCAGGAGGACGTTATACAACTCTCCCATGGGAGATCACCTGGACGCTGCTTTTTTGAGTTTAAACAACTCTAAAGCAGCACATTTGTGATCCACAAAGCCTGAGACCTCTGCCATGGGTCCAGGCACAGCATGGGTCAACTTGGACGGCGTGCTCCGTAAATAAGAACATGTTTAGGAGTAAATCCAAGCAGCGTTTGGGAGGCACTGCTGCTGGTTCCAGCCGTCAGCCCTACCTCCTGAAGGGCCCTGCAGAAGCCCCCGGAGCCCCAGCCCAGCAGTGCTGCTGGTGGGGGCAGAAGGCCACCACGCCAGCATCATCCACACAGCTGAAGATGGCAGGGCAAGACCCAGAGAAGGCAAACAGAAGAATCAGAGCCAAAACCAACCGCAAGCGAGCTCAAGACACGGCTGGAATCGGATGCTTTCCTAGCACCCTCAATCAAGATAAGGTTTCTGTCAACACCATCCACTTTTTTTAAAATCAAATGCGTCATCTGCATTCTGCCCTCGCCCTGCCCAGCCAGCCCGCCAAGCCAAGCTCCAGGCGTCGTGTTTCACAGCGCCTCGTATCACTGCTGCAGAGCTGAAACAGCTTCACGTCACCCAAACCACTCCAAGTTCTCAGCGTGTAAAGCCCCCGTCCTGCCCTGGGCAGCCCGGGAGGGACTCCTGTCGCTGAGCCCCTTGGACTGGGCTGAGGGGGTGGCCACGAAATCAGCAGGAGCGCAGCAGGAGCACGCTTCCACACAGCACGTTGCTTGTGGGGTGGTGGGAGTTATCCCGAATGAACCCCACAGCCTGCTTCAGCCAGAGGAACTCACAGCATCCCCTCTGCATCTCCCTACCTGTCCCCCAGCTCCTGCGGGGAAGGAGAATCGCTGGGAAGCAGCAGGGAGCTGGGAGGCAGCTCAGTGCTCAGCCATCGGCTGGGAGAGCCCGGTGATTTATTGCTGATGCACTCACTGCTACGGAGCCTGACATAAAAAAAAAAAAGACTTGGCCAAGTTCAGCTCGCAGTCTGCTGCCTTAACGCATTCAAAAACACCTGATTGTAATTCGATGGCAGGATCACCAACATCTCAGTCTTTGCTTTGAAGGCAGGAGGCAGAACTCTGCCCTCCGCTGCAGGGCTCTTCCATGGGAAGCCAGGTGCAAACGTTTCTCCTCATTAATAGGAAATTATTAGGAAATTAATAGGAAATCCTGCATTAAACCATGCCATGAGGAAGGGAACCCTGCTCCCCACATCCCTCACCTCTCGTGAGGACACCAACACTCACAGAGCAGGGAGCCCACGGCCCCCTCCTGCAGCTGGACCAAGAGGAGCTCAGAGGAGGCAGCACCAGGTCCCCTGGCTTTAAGAAAAGCCCAAATTAATGTGAAGAAAGCGGCCACAGACACAGCCCTTTGGGCAGTGCCCAGCCCCGGGCTCCCCACACAGAGAGTTTCCTTTGAGTAACTCCCCGGCACGTTCCAGAGGAGTGCCTTGGCCTGGTTTAAGTCAGTTGGCTTTGAGCAAGGATTGAGCTGAACTGGGACGAGCATTCCTAGCCCAGAATAAGCCTGATCCAACAGCAGGCACAGGAGGAATTTTGGAATAACTTCACACCTCGCTCCAATCCAAATGAGCTTGAAAACACTGACGTGATTCCACCCAGGTCTGCTCGGCCTCTTTGTTTCGGTGCAGTAGCCAAATTCCTGCCAAAAACATCTCAGCTGGACAAGGCCTGAGAGGAACAAATCCAACAAGACCCGGCACAGTCCTGGCCTAGCTGCAACACGAGGAACTCAGCACCAAGCACGTGGTGAGGGAACGCTTCAGCACGGTTATGAGCTAACCAAAAGAGCCTCTTACTTTAGAGCAGCAGCCCAGTGGTCATCGAGAAACTGTGACAGCACTGCTGGGGACAAAGGAGCCTCCCAGCCCTCGTGTCAGAGAGGAAGCAGAGCTGCAGGGGGAAAAAAATGGATGTCTGGAGGAGAGTACAAAGAAGATCAGTGTTGGGGGAACAGCAAGGGACTGAGGGAAGAAGGGAAGAGCTGTTCTTGCAGTGTAAGTGGATGTGCCCCTGGTCAACCACCGCACCACCACGTTCTGCAGGAGCTTCACGAGCTACAGATGTTATTTATAAAGCCTACCAGGTTTGGAAAGGGGAAAAAATAGCACAAAAAGGACATCCTGAGTTCTGTCAGGAGATGGAGCTGAAGCCAGGGGAACTGTGTGCCTGGAGACTCATGAGGGACGAGCAAGAGTGACCAAGAGAAGGTCCCTCAGGGCCAAGGGAGCTGCACAACGCCCTGCTGCAGCAATCCCACTGCCTCCTGACACTGCCTGCCGTGTGAGCGAGGGATGCTGCACCAAGGCAGCTCGTTTAGTTCAGCCCAGCAGCTTCTCCGCCCTCCTGCAGCACCAGCCTTTCCTCCCCTCGCACAGAGCGGATGATCCGAAGCTCCCAGGTGCTTTTTGCTGGCTGATACACAAAGAGGCCTGTTATGAAGGGCTGCAGGCTGCCCCTCCGGAGACACGGCCCTGCCAAAGCCTCGTGGAAGCTATCCCACCCCGAAGCTGCCACGTGAGCTTCTCCTGCACGACGCCAGCAGCAGCCTCGCTTCTTCCCCAGTGGGGTTAAGCGAGTGCTGGTAACCATTCAGGATCTGCAGCTTCTCTTTCTTCTCTTTTTCTTCTCTCCCAGCGCTCAAACTGATGTTTCTGTGGCACAGAACCGATGCTAAATTCATCACCCCAGGTACAAGGCTCCCACCCCACCCTGCAGTGCCCAAACCCAGGCTGTCAGACCAAAAACACCCAGGCAGGAGAGGAGCTCGCAGCGCTCCCCGGACCACCCTGAGCCACCAACTTTTCCTACAACAAAGGAGGAGCGAGGAGAAGAGCCAGGAGCCGGCGCTGCAGCTCCCCACGAGCAGCCTTTACCCCCCCCAGCCCACAACGAACACCCCCGACACCTCCCCGGGCGCACCGAGCTCTAAAGGCGCAGGGCACGGGGCTCTACCGGGCACCGCAGGCTGCTTCCAGCCGGTGCAGCCTCGGCTCGTTATTACCGGCACTGAGGCTCCGCGCTCGCCCGAGGCCTCCGTTCCCGGTCCCGGGGCTCGCCTCGGCCCCACCGGCCCAGCTCAAGGACCCCACGGGGAACCACCGGGGCTCCCGGCCCCGTTCCCCCCTCAGCACCGGGGCGCTCCCAGTCCCGGTCCAGGCGGCGGCAGGGCCGAAATCGAGGCCTGGGGGCCGCGGTACCGAGGCCTGAGCCCGGAACAGGGCCCAAGACCAACGGGGGCAGCGACCGGGGCACCGGGACCGGACCGGGACCGGACCGGGACAGCACCGGGGAGCGGGGGGAGCCAACCGGAGGCCAGGGGAGCCCCTTCCCGAGGTTCCCAGAGGTGCCGAAGCCGCCCCGGCCCCGCCAGGTCCCCCCCCGGCCGCCACTCACCTCAGCGCCGCGGCCTCCCTGCGCGGCGCCCCCGCCCGCCGCCGTTAACGGATTTCAAACGGGGCTCGGCCGTCCGAACCAGCCAATCAGCGCCCGCCGCACGGCCTCGCCGCGCGCCGATTGGGCGATCCGCCGCCAGGCTGCGGGAGGACCCGGATGTGCCGGCCCGCCGCGCGGAGGGTGACGGGAAACGTAGGGCCCAAACCCACAGGGTAGTATGCGGAAAACCGGAAGCAAACTACAACTCCCATAATGCACCGGGATATGAAGTTTAACCAATCCGGAGGGGGAGTGCTTTGAGTGATGTCCTGAGGCAGCCAATCAGCTGCTGGGGGGCGGGTCTCTCGGCCAGGCGCCTCTCGGGGCCCGCGGCCGCCCTCTGCGGGCTCGGCAGGGCCCGGGGCGCCCGCACGGCGGCACCGAGCGCGGCGGGGCCGGGGCTGTGCCGCGAGAACCTGCCCGGTAGGAGCGGGGGCTGCTCCGTTGTGAGCCCAGCTGTGCCCGTGGAGCCGCCGGGACGCAGCCAGCTCCCTGCCACACGAGCCGAGGCAGCCGGGCCTCCCGCCCCCGGGGAGGAACCGAGCCAGGCCTCCCGCCCCCTGGGGGAGCCCCCTCGGACCCGTGGCTGCGGTGCTACGGAGGCCACGCGGGGCATCGAGGGCCGGCAGAGCCACGCGGCCTCCTCCCGCCGCCTCAGCCCCAACATCCCCCACCGGGGCAGGGGCTCGGGGCCACCTCGGGCCGCGTCAGGGCCCGAACGGTGCTCGGGAGGCTGCGGGGGGCACGGCAGAGGCGCTGCGGGGCGGCTGAGACCGAGTCCCGGTACAGCGGCACCACCTCCCCGCCGCCAGCAGGGGGAGCTCCAACCCCGCCCTCCCCCGGCTCCTCTGCGCCTGCGCAGTGCCGCGCCCGCCCCGCCCCTCCCTCCCCCTCCCTCTGGGCGCATGCGCGCTGCTCCACACCGGGCCTCACGGCGCCGCGCGCATGCGCACCGCCCCCGCCCGCCCCCTCCCGCCCCGTCGCACCCCCCCGGCCGCCGGGCGGTGATGAGGAGCGGGGCCGGGCGCTGCTGAGCGGGCCGAGGCCCGGCGGGGGCTCCCGGCGGCTCCCCGGATCGCTCCCGGCCCGGAGCCTGCGGCGGGCGCTGAGGTGAGGGGCGGAGCGGGGCGGGCCGTGAGCGACAAGCGGCTCAGCCAATGGGAGCGGCCGAGCGCGGGGCACGCCCACACGGGGAGATGCTGGCGGCTGATTGGCTGCGGGGAGGGGTGGGGGGCGGGACTTTGCGGCCGGCCTCGTGCGGGGGCCCCGTGAGCGCCCCGGGACCGGGGTACGGGGGGGGGGGGGGGGCACGGAGAGGGCTAATCCTAATCCCAATCTTAATCCCAATCCCAGTCCTAATCCTAATCTCAATCCTAATTCCAATCCCTAATAACAATCCCAATTCCTGTTCCTAATTCCAATCCTAATCCCATTCCCAATCCTAACCCCAGCCCTAATCCCATCCCTAATCCCAATACTAATCCTAATCCCAATCCCAGTCCTAATTCCAATCCCTAATCCCAATCCCAATCCTATTCCTAACTCCCATCCCAATTCCAACCCCAATTCCAATCCCAATCCCATTCCCATCCCTAATCCCATCCCTAATCCCATTCCCAGCCCTAATCCCCTCCCTAATCCCAATCCCGATCCCCTCCTTGTATTCCCAGGCCCTTGGGGACTCCCCATCGCCCCCCCCAAGCCCTCCCCACCCCCTCATCACCAGCCCAGTGCCCACCGGAGCCGTTCCCCGAGTCCAGGCCCAGCCCCGTGCTCACCCCCATCCCTCCGTTCACCCCCCGGTGCCCGGTTTCCATCCCGTCAGCCCCGGATCCCAGCCACCCGGTGACACCCCCGGCCCCACACGCACCGGGCGGTACCGGGCTGAGCCCTGCCCGGCGCTGAGTCACGGCCCCGCGTTGGGCAGGAGGCTCCTGGCTCCTTCCTTACCCCCCCAAAACATCTCATTGCAGCCCCGCCACGGGGATCCACCGGGACACCGAGCCCCGGGGAGGCTGACGGGGTTTGGGGGAGCTCGGGGAGGGGGCACCGGAGGGGGCACGGAGCCTCCTGGCAGCCCCACGTTGCTCTGATCCAAACCCTCTCGAACGCAGCCGGTGCCGACGCCGAGCCGAGCTGAGATTTGCCAGCCCTGAGGTTTTTTTTTGGCTTTCCTCTCTCCTCCCGGGGGTGAGTACGGCAGCACCGCCGCGTCCTGCCCCGGTTTGGGGTCCCTGCGAGGAGGGAGACCCGGGGGGGGGTGGGGGGGGAGCTGGGAGAAACCAGTACGGGAGAAATGCCTGGAACTGGGGGCACTGGGGTGGGTGTGCAGGGGCACCTGGGCCCTTTGCAGGAGAAGCCCAGCGCTCAGAATTTCCCCTTGGAGACCCCCCCCAAGGGTGCAAATAACCCCTCAAAAAAATAAAAAACCTCGCGGTTTCTGGTAGCAGGAAGCATTTAGCAGAGCTCCCTGGGGGGGGGGGGGGGGTTCTCTTCCTGCCTTATTCCTAGGGAGGCGTTTTCATGCTGCACTGACAGCCCCACAGCGTGGTCCCCATCTGTGACCCCCCCCCAAATCCCAAATCCCTCCTCCCCCCCTGCACCCACAGCACCCACCCTCCCCGGGAGCCCCCCCCTCATTCTCACCTGCAGCTTTTTAGGGGACGCTTTGCCCCCCGCCCCCCCCCCCCTTTATCCCCCTACCCCTTCCCTTTATGGGGTCAGAGGGTCGCTGCCCTTTCGGGACATGGCAGCGGGATGGGGATGGGGACGGGGACGGGGACGGGCACCGGGGGGGGGGCTGCACCGAGCCGTTAAGGCAGCACCGTTGGGCAATCCTTGGAGGGGGGGGGGGGCAAAGAACCGGGCCCTTTAACGGGCGGGGCCGGGGGCGGCGCTGCCTCCACCTCCGCGGAGCTCCGGGGCTGGCGGAGCGGGACCGGGACCGGGGCCGCCCGCAGCTCCCGCACAGCCGCCCGCACCCGGTGAGCCCCGGGGGTTTCGGGGACAGGGGGGAGGCTGGGGAGGGTCCCGGGGTGGTTTTGGGGTGGTTTTGGGGCGGTTTTAGGGCTGGGCGTGGAGCTGGGCGGCGATACGGGGCTCGGGGCTGCCTCCTTAACCATTTCTCTGCTCCTTAACCATTTCTCTGCTCCTTAACCATTTCTCTGCTCCTTAACCACTTTTCTGCCTTCTTCCCCCCGGCGTGTGGCCCTGCGAAGGTCGGATGCTTCCCGCACCCTCCCGAGGGGGCTGATCCAGGCGCTGGTGCTGTGCTCCGGACCATGGACTCAGTGGGGGCGAGCCAGGTGTGAAAATGTCCAGCGGCAACCGGGAGCTGGTGATCGACTTCGTCGCCTACAAGCTGTCGCAGAAGGGCTACAGCTGGAGCCAGCTGGAGGAAGAAGAGGATGAGAACAGGACTGAGCTGGGGGCCGAGGCCGAGGCGGTGCTCAACGGGAGCCCCTCCTGGCACCCGCCCGCCGGCCAGGTAGTGAACGGGGCCGCCGTGCACCGGAGCGGCCTGGAGGTCCACGAGCTCGTCGAGTCGGCCGCCGTCCGGCAGGCTCTGCGAGAAGCCGGGGACGAATTCGAGCTGAGGTACCGCCGGGCTTTCAGCGACCTCACCTCCCAGCTCCACATCACCCCCGGCACGGCTTACCAGAGCTTCGAGCAGGTGGTGAACGAACTCTTCCGCGATGGGGTGAACTGGGGGCGCATCGTGGCCTTCTTCTCCTTCGGAGGGGCGCTGTGCGTGGAGAGCGTGGACAAGGAGATGAGGGTCCTGGTGGGGCGCATCGTGGCCTGGATGACCACCTACCTGAGCGACCACCTCGACCCCTGGATCCAGGAGAACGGCGGATGGGTAAGGGCTGCTCGCCGTGCTGGGGGGGGGCTCCCTGCCGTGTCTGCTAGCGCCCGCCCCGAGGCGTTTTGGGGTGAGCAGTGGCTGCACAACCCTTCCCCTCGCCGTCCCTAGAGCTCTGTCACAAGAGCGACGCGACGGAACAAAGAGTTCGTGCTCAGCTCCGTCCTTCCTCATCCTTTTTCCCCCCGCCCCTCCTCCTCCTCCCCTGTTACATAAGAGACCCATTTTCCGAGAGCCTTTGGAGCAGCCTCCCGTCAGCCCGGCTCCTTCTTCACGCAGCAGCCCTTGCTCTCGGGCTGTGGCATTTCACAGCGGGGAACGCCACTTCCTCCTCCTCCTCCTCCTCTTCCTCCTCCTCCTCCTCCTCCCTGAGCTGCTCCGGGCTGGCCTGCTGGGGCACCAGCCACTTCTCCATTCTGCAGACGAGCCCTTCCTCGGCTTCCACTGCGGTCGTGGTGAAGCCAAACCCCTCGGCAGCTCCCCGGGGGTGGCTCTGGGGCAGCTCCACGGGGGCTGGGGGGGGGATTTCGAGGCACAGCCCCGTGCCCAGGACGGGATCTGCTGCATCCCCAGCTGCTCCTCGCCCCGCTGGGAGCGATGCTCCCGGCTGCCCCAGCAGGTGAGGCGTCGCTGTGAACGGGCAGCGTTCCCGAGATGCCTCCTGCGGCTTCCCGGGGCTGCCAGCGGGAGGTGCAGGGCCTGCAGGTGTCGGGGTTGGCTCCTGGATTCCTCCTCTGCACCTCAGGGATTCCCTCAGAGTAACCCTCAGTGGGTGTAGGGCTCAGGCTCAGTTGGTGGCACCTAAATGATGAGGAATCGGTCAGGAATCGGTGAGGAATTGGTGAGGAATCGCCCCCTGCGTGCCAGGAGCTGAGGCCTTTCAGCCCCTTTCATCCCCGTGCTGCAAGGAAGGGGCAGGAGCCCTGCAGCCCCGCTCCCCTTTGTAGCATCGGGGGACCCCAGGAGCCCCTCAGGGGCTCCCCAAATCCCTCCTGCCGACCCCCGGGAGCACCCAGGGCGGAGCAGGGAGCACCCAGGGCGCAGGAATTCCTGGAATGTGGCCGGCCTGGGGCACTGCCTGGGTGGGGCTGCTCAGGCAGCCCTGGGAGGAGGTTTCGATTCACAACCTGGGAGCTGCTCCTCGCCTCTGGCCGCCTGGATCTGGGCTGGATCTGGCCCCTTAGTGCTCTGCAGATAACCCCCCCCCCAGGCCAAACGCCGCCCAGCTCCTTCCCCCTCCCTCCTTCCCTCCCTCCCTCCCATCTTGGGCTTTTAAAGCCTCAGATTAGGCTTGGAATTGAGCGATCCAATCGAGGTTTCCAAGCTGGTGTGGCCGTTGCTGTTAGTGACACACAGCCCGGGCTGTATCCTGGAGACCCGGGCGATAATGCAATCTGATTTTTTGTAAATGAACTCTCCGGGGGATTTAGATTAAATCACTGGTGGAAAATCACCGCTCGCTCCCTGCTCCTGCTCCTGCTCGCGGGGGGGGGGGAATGAGACACCTCCTCCCCCTCCTCCCCGCCCCCAACCCACTATGGCAGTTAAAGACTCCTCGCTTTTCTTTTTTTTTTGTGTGCGTCTGCCTCGAAATTCATTGTTTGGAGCAAATATTTGCTCAACAGATTGCGGGAGGGTCAGGACTGCTCCTCTCTTCAGCCGCCCGCCCGCTCGGGCTTTGAAGATGCCCGCCTGGATCCCTCCCGGGGGGTGTCCGGGGGATGCTTGCTGGGCTCTCCGGGCCTCCAGCTGTAGGAACGAGCTGTGGTTTGGGAGCGTGCACCTCCTGGGGGACGTGCAGGCTTGATTTGGGGAGCTCAGAGCTGGAGAAAGCATTTTTTGAGGGAGGAGGGATGGTGAAACTCGGTGCAGGGCACTAACGGGGGGGTGTTTGGTCGTGGTGTCTGGCCCTGCTTTGGGTTCCCCCTCTCCCCGCAGCCTGGCACCGGGAAAGGGAACGCGAGGAGAAGCCGAGGGGGGTTCACGGGCAGCCCCGTTTGCTGTCAGCACCGAGCAGGACGCTTTCTGCAGGCAGATACTTTGACCTGGAGCGTGTCCTGCTGGCTGTAAACCTTCAACAGGAAGGGCTGGAGGCGATGGGAGGCGTCACGGGGTGCGGGGAGCCCCGGGGAGATGGGGAGGCAGGGACCCGAGGTGCTTGGGGGT
Organism: Aythya fuligula; assembly: GCF_009819795.1. Classification (NCBI taxonomy): domain Eukaryota; kingdom Metazoa; phylum Chordata; class Aves; order Anseriformes; family Anatidae; genus Aythya; species Aythya fuligula. The sequence goes on along the minus strand of NC_045574.1, from coordinate 15,265,296 downwards.
GGCAGGCAGCGCCGTGCCGGCTGCTTCGTGTGCTCGAGGAAGGGAGCTGGGCAGGAATCCGCCAGCCCTGGGCGTCCTCCTGCCTTTGCCTTTCCCTCCGGGCTGCGTCTCCCTTCAGAGCAGGGCTCAAAACTGGAGTTTGGGGTCCTTGGGGTGGGTCTGCGAACACACAGCGAGGGCTTTGCGCTTTGCAGAGCCTGTGGGGGAGCCCAGAGCGAAGGCTTTGCATCAGGCCAGCACTGAAAGCCTGCAGGACCCCCACGGGCAGCCTGTAAGGCCCAAATCCCCACGGGCTGGGCTGGCCCAGGGGCAGGGACCCCTCGGGGGGGTCCCCGGGGCTGTCCCTGGGTGCCCCAAGCCGCCGGTGGTCCCGCGTGCCGGGCTGGACGCGTCGTGGTGCTCCACGGCGAGCTGGAAGCTGGTGGATCTGTCCGGGGAAAACCCTTTGAAGATGTCAATGCAGCCAGCTCCCGTTCTATCTTTTTAACTTTTTTTTTTTTTATTATTATTATTTTTTTTTGGTGAATGGTAGGAAATGACTCAGAGCGTGTCATCTGACAGAGCACAGCTGGGATCTCGGCCCGTGCTCTCTCGCTCCGGCCCTCTCCGCGGTTTCAGGTTGAGAGCTGGACCTCAGCTGCCAGCCCCGAGCAGGGTTTTGTGGCCCTCTGCGGCCGGCCCGGGTACAGGCACCCGGCTCCCCCCTGCACCCCCCTCCTGCTGCTGAGCCTTCTGCACCCCGACATCTCCTCAGCCCCAGCTCGTCGGGCTGGGCACGTGGGAGTTTGAACCGCGGGCAGGAGCCCCGGCACGGCTGTGCCCTGTGCTCCGTGGGGCACGCAGCCACCTCCAGCTGCCCCCGAGGTGTCCCCTGTCACCACCCGGGCGTTCCCACACAGCTTTTGGGGTGTCTGGGCACCGCTGCACCCCTCTGAGCCCTCTGGCTGCAGCCGGAGGTGCCCGGTGCCTTCTGCTTTGCGCCGTGCTTGTCTCACAGCCCGCACCCTGCACCGTGCCCTTGATGTCTCCACACATTTGGGATGCCGCCGGCTGCTGGAGGTCCCTGCAGATCTCTGGCATTCTCCCGGGGCTGCTCTGGGAACCGGGAGGCTTTTCTGCAGCCCTCCAGGAAATGCCATTGCCGTGACTTCCAGCGCCGCTTCCTGCCTGGCCGTGGCCGCATTCCTGCCACTAGGCCACGCGGCGCACGGAAGGCCGAGTTCCCAGAGCTCTGCCTCTCGCCCCGTGTGCTTCTTCCTCCTCCTGCAGGGCCCGGGCTCTTCTCCTCGCTGCTCCTGGCCCCGTGCTGGGGTTTGGTTGCTCTCCTGGGAGGCAGCGCGGAGCTGCGGGGCTGGGAGTGCGAGCGCAGCAGCAGCGCTGGGGGGGGGGGTGGCGGCGTTTCCTCCCCTCCCAGGGGAGGCTGTGGGAACTGGGGCTCGTGAAGCCTTTTGAGGTGCTTTAATCCAAAAAATGGTGGTTATAAAACACCTGCCACAGCCCCAGCAAACTGCTCTGTGCTCACAGCTGCTTGGGGTAGCATCAGTCCTGATCATCCTGCTCCCCTTCAGAGGGAGCTGGGTCCCTCCCCGGGTGCTGCCGGGTCCCTGTCCCATTTCGGGTGCCTTTTCACATCCCGGAGAAGGAGCAGGGAGCTGCAGGGTGCTCTCGGCCCCGCAGAGCTGCAGCTCCCTGCTCCTGGGTGAGAAGGACGAGAGGCTCCTCGTGACCCCTCGGCTCTTGGGGGCTGAGCCAAGCGCCGAGGGATCGGCCGCGCTCTCCGGCACGGCGCTGCGTGGCAGGGGAGGGGATCACAGGATCACAGGATCATGGGATCACAGGATCACAATTTGAGGGGTCGGAAGGGGCAGGGGGAGGCAGCTCTCTGCCTGCTGACCCCGCAGCCGGCGAGGGCGATTCCCTCCCGGCTGACTCAGGGCGAAGGCACCCGCCCTGTGCCCTATTTGGGGCCGTGGTGTCCCCCACCCTCCCAAAGGGATGTCACCAAAAACACCATTGGGATGTCACCAAAAACACCATTGTTCCCAGCGACTGATAACAACAGAGGCATGAAAGGGAAGCCCTCTGTGCCAGGGGCACTCCTTGGCTGGCTGCTCTGTCCTTGGACAGGGGGGAAACCCAGCTCCTGCTCCCCGTCCCCACCCGGGGGGACCCTGCAGGGAGGTGGCAGCGGCTGCAGGAGCTCCAAGGCCCCCCCGGGGACACCCAGGACGGGGATTTGGGGTCTGGTTTGTAGCCCTGTGCGAGATTTTCCCCTCGGGGGGCTGCGGGGTGGCCCCGGGGGGTTGTTGGGGGCGCTCAGCTGGGGACAGGGGTCACGCTCTGCGGCACGGGGCCAGGGCAGCGGGGGCTGAGCCGTTAGCAGATGGCTCTGGGTTGGGGTTACGGGGAGCAGGTGTGGGTTTCGGGAGGCGGCCCTTTGAGAGAGAGAGAGAGAGAGAGAGAGAGAGCTGGCAGTTGTGAACCCAGGAGGCCGAGCCGCCCGGCTGGGGAGCCGTGACCTAGTTGCGCCGTCAGAGCGCTCGGCTTTTCGGTGTTTTTTAGGCCTTTTTGTGTGTTTTATCCACGCCTTTTAATTTCGCCGGCAAATAAAAAAGGCGCAGGAGGCCGAGCGGTGCCGGGAAGGGCTGGCTCTGGGTGCGAGCCCCCCACGCAGCTCCTGGGGGCAGCCAGCATCCCCTCGGACACCAGCTCACGTGTAGCGGCCCCGTGCCGCCTCCCAGGATCTCAGTAAGGGAAACCCAGGCTCAGCTGCCTGCCTGCGGGGCAGCCACGACGTGGAAAATGAAGCAGAGAGCTCCCCGCGGCCACCGGGACCACGTGAGGGCTGTGCCGTGCCCTGCCGAGGGGAGCTGGAGGAGCAGAGGGCTGGATCCTCCATCACCTCTCCACCAGGAGCTGTTGTGGTCGCTGTCCCTGCAGCCGTGTGCCCCGTGCTAACGCAATGTCCCCGTGGCAGGGCGAGCAGCTGCGTTGGAGCAGGGTGAAGTTTCGGGGGGCTTTTGGGGTGCGATTCCCCCCGGGGGGGGAGCTGCTGGAGCTCCTGGCATTATTCTCATCCTGCTCAGTGCCGCGTCCCGGCGGTGCCCGCAGGCTCAGCTCCTGCTTTAAGCAGATCCCATTAGCAGCAGGCTGCTGACGGCAGCTCGCCGGGGTCACCCTTGGGATGAGGAGCCCTGGGGCAGGGAGGACGGGCTCCCCATGGGCTGCCTGAGTCCCTCTGGCTGCTGCCAGCCCCCTGCTCCCAGGGTGGCACCAAAAACCCCAAAGTGTGGCCACTTGGCAGCACGAGGGGGCTCTGAGGACCGAGGCTTCCCGGGGGCAGCACCCTGTGCCCACACGGAGGCCACCGCAGGAGCTGGCGGTGACCTGGTGGCTGCTCCCCAAAGGAGAAGGGAGCAATTTGGGGGCTTTCTGCCCCTCTGCAGGGCCACGAGGCCGTCCCAGTCTGGTCCATATGAAGCTGATGCTGTGCTTTGTTCATCCCCAGGCGCTGCTGGGCCCAGCTGCACCTCGCCGTGCTTCTGTCACAACCTGGGCTGGCAAAACGTGGGCTCCTACGGGCGCCGTGCGTGTCTGCTGCACGTGCCCCTCGTGGCCAGCTGGCTCCAAGCCTGGGCCAGCACCAGGAAGCAGAGGGTGGCCCGGGGCAGCTCCCGGGCGGTGCGTGAGGTAGGTGCTGAGAAAATGAGGGGCTGCTGCCTCCGAGTCAGCACCCGCAGCAGCCCCGTGACGCGCCAGCTCACAGGCGTTGCGCTCGCCGGCGAGCTGCTGGCTGTCATTAGGGCAGCTGACCTCATTTGGAAGCTTCCAGCGCACCAGCCGGTGATGATTTCACGGCTGGGGGAGCCCAGAGCGGGACACGAAGTCCCCTTCTCCTCCTGCACCGCCCCGAGACGTTCCCTGCCTCGGCTCCCTCCTCGCCTCCTTCCCCCTCGGCTCAGCACGGAGCCGGCTGCAAGCGAGGGCACGGCCGGCGTCGGTGGAGATTTCACGGGGGCTGACGGGAAGTGAAAACAGAATGAGCACATCTTCCTCCCCTTCCTGCCCCTCCGCCCTTTCCCCTTTTTCATTCAGGGCCGTGCAGTCGCTGCAGCCTGGCCCCAGTTGGCAACTGGGGACCTTGATGGGCGTTCGCCGGGGTGCTGGGGACGGAGGCAGAGATCTGACACCCCGGGGAGCAATCCTGCTCCCAGCCCTGCTCAGGAAAGGTCTGGTAACGTTTACACACCCCAGGAGGAGATTCGGAGCAGGGTTTGGTGCTTAAAGGCTGTGAGGCTCTCGCTCAGCCCTGCCTGGGAGCGGGGCTCTGCACCCAGGCACCCCTGAGCTCCGAGCATCGTCCCCTTGGTGCAGTTCCCCCCGGAGCTCCAAGGTGCTGCGACGCTGGGGAGGAGCAGTGAGGAGACCCCAGAGGTCTCCAAATCACTCGGGCTCAGCAGTGTGAAATTACAACGAGAGCTCCCCCTGCCCCCCGAGCTCGCCCCCCGCACAAAAGGCAGGGGCTGTGCTGCCCGTGGGGGCTCAGACACCATCTGTCCGCCGGGGAGAGGCATCAGAGCGGCCGCCTTTCCTCCTCCTGTGCCCCTTAATGCCCTTGGGATAACAAATCCCCAGCCCAGCAGGTGCTAATCCCCCGAGTGGATCCGGCTGGGCCCACGTGGACGGGTCCCAGATGGGGGCCTCGGTGTGGGGCCGGGGTTGCGGCACCTCTGGGAGCCCCCAGCTTGGTTTTGGGGTTCTGGGAGCGGCGCTGATGAGAGCTGGTGGTGCTGAGCCCTGCGGGGTTATTGCAGGATCCCCGGAGCCGGGGTGAGAGGAGGCTGTGCTGGTGAGGGTTTCTGCAGCTCTGTGGGGCTGCGGGCTAACCCCGGGCACCCCTGCGCTTGGTGTGGGGCTGGGCAGGGAGGAGAAGCAGGGCTGGGCCTTTTTAATGACCCCGTGGGATTTTTAATGACCCCTTTTGGAGTTGATGGCCGCATCCAGGAGAGGCAGCACCCAGGGGAGCAGAGCGGGGTGCGGCAAGCCCGGCCTTTGCCATGGAGACGTGCAGCTGCCTCCCCGAGGTCCCTGTTAGCATCACACAGCTGGCTCCGGGTCCCTGCTGCCCCTTCTCCACCCCGTTGGCCCCATATCCCACCCCGTTGGCCCCATATCCCATCCCCAACCAGCCCAGGGACCAGCACGGCCTCAGCACCACAACTCGGAGCGGTGCCGGGGCTCCTGTTGTGCTCCAGGGGCTGGCCCCGCTGCCCTCCTGAGGGTCCTGGCGTGAGACCCCAAAGGTTTAGGGCCACCCACACGCGCAGCAGCCGGGGTTTGTGCCCCCAGGGGGGGGTGAGCAGGGCACTGGGGGCAATTCGGAGCCGTGCAGGGACCCGCCGAGCCGTGGGCACGGGATCCTCTGGCAGCGCTCGTGTTTTTGGTTCTTCCAAAAGATCTCGGCTCTGCGTTCCCCCACACACACACCCCGCTGCTTCCTTCACCTGCACGCCTGGGAGCGGCACGGCCGTGTCCCCGGGGAGGTTTTGGGGAGCTGGCTCCTTTCTGGTGGGGCACAGCGAGATATTGGGGTGGGAAACAAAACCCTTTGGGACCTGCTGAGCTACCCGCGTGGGTGCCAGTCCCCAAAACGCGCTCCCCGAGCGGGTGGCAGAGGCGGCGTGGGGCCGGGGCGCACGGCAGCAGGGTGTGCTCTCCTCCCCGTGCCCGTGAGCCATGCCCCTGGGCACAGCCCCACTCGTGTTTTCAGCTCCTCAGAGCCCCGTGCTGGTGTCTCGGTGCCTCCCCCTCTTGCACAAAGGGGTGCTCGGGGTGCCCAAATCGCTGCCGCCCCCCTCCTCTGCCTCACAGGAGAGCAGATGGGGATGAACTGCCCGCATCTGCTCCCTTCACCTGCCTCGGGGCCCGGCGTTATTTGCTCAATCCCCTTTCCCAAAGCCTCGCAGCTTCTCTTGAAAGAGGAACCCGGGGCTGCGGCGGCTGGGTCGGGGTCCAGGCGGTGCCGCTGAACGGAGGCAGCTGGCAGGGAGGGGGGCAGGAGGCTGAAACCTTGGAGCTTCCCCTCCTGCTTTCAGGGAGGTGCCACCAGCACCGTTTGCGGCCAGCCCTCGCTGCTCTCATCGCCCCGAGACACCTCGGGGCCGCTGGCACAACGGGGTGAGAGCCTGGGAGCACCCTAGGGTGCTTGGGTGCCCTGCAACCTCGCGTCCTGCCCCGGAACAAGGCAGGGAGAGGCCACGGGCACAGCCTCCTGCTGCTTCCTCCCCGCCTGGCCAGGGCATCCTCCTCTGTGCTGTCAGCAGGGAGGGGATGTGCCGGGGCTGGTGGCAGAACACCCTGTCCTCTGGGGCGGCCCCGGGGCGATGGAGACACTGACGTGCCGCGGAGCAACTCAGGAATTCCAAATATTTCCTCCCAGATAAAGGTGACCCCGGGAGGGGGGTGTGGGGGGGAGGCCAGAAATATCAGGACGTGCCTGGGCAAGCCTGGGAGCCCGAATCTGGGGCAAAACGGGCGGAATCGGGACCGGGCACGCTGCACGGGAGCTGCAGGGCGAGGGGGGAAGCACCAGGCTGCCTCCCCTAGCCCCCAACCCGCTCCTTGGGATCCTGCTCATGGGGTGGTTCCCTGTGGGGCTGCTCCCTTCCCAGGGAAGGAGAGGGGCTCCCTCCCTCCCTCCCTTCGGCTCCTCTCCGCCTGTAGCAGCCGATAGCTCCCTGCTGGCCGCCTGCATTTATCTCTGGCTCAGCAAACACTTCCTTTTCTTAGAAACGGAGGGCTCCGAACGGGCTTCTTGGAACCGCCGTTCCCCAAGCTCCTGGGGCACGTAGAGCGCAGGAGAGGTGGCACGGAGGGACGAGGCGCTGCCCCCACGGCTCCTCTCCTGGCTCCCCCCCAGGACCCCAGGGACCCCCTGCTCTCCTTTGGGGACCCCCTGCTCTCCTCCGGGGACCCCCTGCTCTCCTCCAGAAACCTCAGCCCCGTGGGAGGGATGGGGGCACTTTTAGGAAGGGTCTGGCAGGAGCGGGGATGTTTGAGCCCACCAAAGCTCTCCGGGAGCGTCAGGAGCAGGGGATGCTCCTGGGTTTTTCGGGAGATGCTCCTGGGCTCTGCTCCCCTCCACGAGGGAGGATTTGTCCCTAAAGGGGGAGCAGGGCCAGGCGGGTGCCCAGCTCCTGGCAGGGGGGCTTTTTTGCCTCCTGCCACGCTGCTGCTCGTCACCACCTAGCAGCAGAGGGCTTTCCCGTGCCCTAATTAAACACCACCCCCTCCCCTCCCCTTGGCTTTGGGCTCGCCTCCCGCAGCGCGGTTTTGGCCGTTTCGTTTCCGTGGCCTCCCTCCCGGGCAGGACATCACCCCCGTGAGGCTGTCTGCACCCCAAAAACGGGGCCAGGATGCACCACAACGCCTGCACGGGGTCTGTGCCAAGCAGTCAGCCCCTGGGGAGCACCGGGAGCCCCTGGGGGGTTTCTGTGCCCTGGGACAAGGCTCTGGGCAGCAGCCCCCCCCCGGTGTCACTGCCCCATGGCTCTGCTGGCAGCAGTAGGTGCTGGGGGCAACCTTTGGGTTTCCTGGCAGGTCCCAAAACTCATCTGCACCCTGCTGGGCACTTGGGGACACTGAGCAGGGAGGGGATGAGCTCCGTGCGCCTCGCTGGGAGTGTGTGGCACGGTGAGGGGGGTGCCCCGCGAGCCGCAGCCCCCCCAGGGGGGTTTGTGCTGGGTTATCCTGGGAAGGGATCTCCGTGCCAAGAGGTGACAGCAAGGCAGCTCCAGCCCGGCTTATCTCTGCTTTCCCAGAGCGGGCGGCTCACTGGAACTGCGGCCACTTATCGGGGAGCACGGCTCGAGGCCGGACCCCGGCTCTGGAGCTTCAAGGAGCCCCCCTCGAAGCTCCAGAAAGGTGCTTGAAGGTGCTGGGTGCTGGGAATTTGGCTTTTCTCGGGCAGGAGCGGCTGCTATTCCTGGCCGGGCTCCTGCTCGGCCCCCGTTCAACCCCGGGAGCTCGGGCAGTGTCAGAGCAGCGACACAAATCCCAGCCCAAAAAAAAGCAGAGCGTGCACCAGCACCGTGCTGCTGCTCCCTCGGACCACAGCAGCAGGATTCAGCCCGGCCTTCCTCCTGCTGCGATGCTCTCGGTGGTGCTTGGATGTTAATTTTAGAGAGCCCCGAGCACGTGGGGCGCTCCCTGCCCTCGTGGGGTCCTTCTTCCCAATCCTTCCTGGCACCAGCTCCTCTTTTGCCTGCTCCTGTGCTTCCCCCCCTGCCCAAACCGCGTGGTTCAGAGCAGGGAACCTCGAGGCGCCCACCACCGGGAGCCCTCCTGCTCCTTCCTCCCCATCCCCAGGCTGTGTCCCAGCCCTGGGGGGGGCTCTGCAGGACCCCCGGCACTGCCCCCAGGGGCTCCCCAGTCCCGTGGGGAGAAATGAGAGGAGCAGGCACGAGGCGAGCACCCTCTGTGCCGGGGGGGAGCTGCCCCACTGCTCGCTCCCTGCTGCGCTCCCTCCCCGCGCTCACCGCTCTCCTTTTTTTTTTTTTTTTTTCCCCTATTTCCAGGAGCGCTTTGTGGACCTCTACGGGAACGATGCTGCTGCGGAGATGAGGAAAGGCCAAGAAACCTTCAACAAATGGCTCCTGACCGGGGCCACGGTGGCCGGAGTGCTCCTGCTGGGATCCCTGCTGAGCCGCAAGTGACCCCCGGCCCCGGGGGACGGCTGCGCCTTCACCGCCACAGCCACTACACGGGCTCCCGAGCAACCCCCCCCCCCGGGGGCAGCCCCTGCTCCTCACCTCGCGCCTCCAGCTCCTTTTCTCCCAGCTCCTCTAGATTTGACCGTTCCGTTGTGTTTTCGGGGCGCCGAGGCCACGGCAGCGCCTTCAGCCGCCAGCTCCCCGGCGCCCGGGGAGATCCGGGCAGCCTCGGGGTAAGGGGGGTGTGTGTGTGGGGGGGGGGGGGGAAGGTGCTGGCTAGAAGGCGCCCCAGCCCTGCAGGGTCCCTTTAGATGACTTTGAAGAGAATAAACAGACTTATTTTTGCATGTGTGGGTGCGTGCGTGTGTGTAGATGTGTCGCTAAGATAAGGATCCCCCCAGCCAGAGCCAGGGGCTGGGGGCGTGCTCCCAGGGGATGGGGGGGGGGGGCACAGAGCTGAGACCCTCCCCGTCCCCTCGCCCAGGACGGTGCCAGGAGGAGGCTGAGGCTGAAGCTGAGGGCGGGGGGCTCCGAGCTCGCCCGCCAGCCCCCTGCTACCCCCCCCGGGAGCTGAGGCCACCCCATGGGTGCTGAGGGTGGTGTGCCAGGGGGAAGGGGCCTTCCTCTCCTCCTCCTCCTCCTCCTCCTCCTCCTCCTCCTCCTCCTCCTCCTCCTCCTCCTTTTCCCTCCTCTCCCTCCGCTCGGGGTTGCTGTGTGGCTCTGCATGCCCCCCGTTGTCCGCCCCCCCCCCATGTCCTTCCCTCCCCACTTGTCCCCGCTCTTCGCTTTGGGGCCAGGACGGAGGCAGGCAAGGGGGCAGAGCGCTTCGCCCCCCCCCAGCAGGGCAGGGACACACGAGGGGCTGCAGCACCCCAGCACCTTCCAGCACCTTCCAGCACCTTCCAGCACGCAGGAACAGAGCGGGGAGGCAAAAGGGGCAGGGGGAGCAGGACCCCATAGTGGGGGGGGGCTGCCGGGACAGGACCCGTGGCGGGGAAGGGGCTGCAGCAGGCGAGGACCCGGGAGCAGCAGCCACGGGATCAACGTGGGATCCAGTGCCTGGGATCCAGTGCGTGGGATCCAGTTTATGGGATCCAGCGTTGCCCCCCCGGTGGCTGCCAGTCCCCGTAGGGCAGGCAGAGGGGTCCGAGCCCCCCCGGCGTGGCTGTGACGGGTGCGAGAGGTGCGAGAGGTGCCCGAGGTGCCCGGCTTCCCCCCCACACCCCCTGCGCTGCTCCCACCCCGAAGCATCCCCTGGTTTTTGGGATGGCAGCGGGGCCATCCCCTTGTTGGGGGGGTTGGGGGGGCTGCTCCGTGCGCGTGGCGCCCCGCGCTCTGCTGTACATATCCGAGTAGTTTTTAATTCCTTTGTGAATACTCTTAATGCTATTTTTGTTATCTGTACGTCTGTATTTATGTCTGGTGCCGTGCTCCGCGGAGACCCCCCGGGGCAGGCTGGGGTCGGAGGCCGGGCTCCTCCGCTGTAAGGGAGCACCCGAGAGAGTGGGGTGAGAGCAGCGGGGGTGAGGGGGGGGGGACACGACCCTTTTCTGGGACCCCCCTCGCCCCCTGATTTCCCCCCCCCCCGGCCGCCTGCTCAGGATCCGCTCCCCGCGCGCCGCAGGGCGAGCGCCGAACGCTTCGGTTTGCAGGTGGAGGTGAGGCCACAAATAAACTCTGTCGGTGGAGCCGCTGCTGCTGTGCTGTGGTTTTTTTTGGGGGGGGGTGCCACGCTGCGGGGGTCTTCGGGGGAGGCTGAGCAGGAGCCGGGACCCTCCTGTCCCCCCCTGTCCCCCCCAGTCCCCTCCTGTCCCCTCCTGTCCCCTCCTGGGGGGGTCACGGCTGTCCAAGGGGGCCGGGATGGTGCTGGGCAGGGTTGGGGGGGGGGCAGCTCCCCATCCCTGTGGTTCCACCAGGACAACCCCATGCCCATCCCGTTCATTTCTTGCTGGGACCGGGCTCCTGCGCCCGTCCTCACCCCAAATCTTCGCTCCTGTGCCCGTCCCCGTTTGGGGACACGGGGCCAGGGCGCTGCGCCACGCTCCGGGCTGGGGCAGGCGTTGGTTTTGGGGGGGGGACACGGGAAGGGGACCCCCCCCGGGCTCAGCATGGCAGGCAGAGGGTCGGGGTGCTGCGGCTGGGCTGGGAGGGTTTGGAGCCCCCATCCCACAGCAGAACCCCCCCACCCTGCACCACTGTCCCTGGGGGGGGCTCATCCTGGGGAAAGGTTGGGCACGGGGACAAGGACAAGGACAGGGACAAGGACAAGGACAGGGACAGGGACAAGGACAAGGACAAGGAGAAGGACAGGGACACCCCCTCTGAGGATTCTGCAAGCCCTGGGGGGGTTTTTTGGGGGGGGGGTTTGAGCCCGGCCCCCTCCCGCTGCCCCCAGCTCTGGCTCCTGCTGCCGGTGCGGCGGAGCCGTGGCCACGGGCTCCATCCCGCGGGCGAGACGGGAGCTGCGGGTGCCGGGACACCGGGGGGGGGGTGCGGGACCCCAGGCCCTGACACCCCCCTGCCCTGACACCCCCCAGCCCGTGGGGTGGCCGCGACCCCCCCCCAAGGCACTGCAGAAGCCCCCCGGGGATGTCCCCGCGTGGAGCTGGGGGACAGGGACACGGCTGGGGGGGGGCTGGGGGGGGCTCCAGGTTGAGCCATGGGTGGGGTGAAATCCCTGCTGGACCCCCCCCCCAAAATGGGGACGGGGATGGGGATGGGGATGGGGTCCGCGGGTCCCCGGCAGCAGCGGGTCTCAGGGCTCGTACTGCAGGTCCGTGGCGAGGAGCAGGAAGCCCTGGGTGGAAAACGGGGTGAGATTTTGGGGGGGGGGGGACACACGGTGACACCAGGGGTGAGGGGACGGGGGTGGCACCCACCTCGTGCAGCGAGAGGCGCGGGTGCACCAGGCTGAGGCCGCGGGGGGTGGGCAGCGGGACCCCCGGACGGAGACGCTCTGGGGGGGACAGCGGGGCCGTGAGCGGGACGGACCCAAAACAGAGCCAAAACAGAGCCGAAACAGACCCAAAACAGACCCAAAACAGACCCAAAACGGACCCAAAACAGACCCAAAACAGACCCAAAACGGACCCAAAACGGACCCAAAACAGACCCGAAACAGACCCAAAACAGACCCAAAATGGACCCAAAACAGACCCAAAACAGAGCCAAAACAGACCCAAAACGGACCCAAAACAGACCCAAAACAGACCCAAAACGGACCCAAAACGGACCCAAAACGGACCCGAAACAGACCCGAAACAGACCCGAAACAGACCCGGGACAGCCCAGGGGGGCATCCAGGGTTTGGTGGGGGCGGTGAGGGGGGGGTCACACTCACTGTTTGCCCAGGGCACCCCGAAAAGCCACAGCCCGAATTTCAGCACGTTCTCCAGCTTCTTCACCTGCGGCACACGGCGAGCCCTGAGCCTGGGGGGGGGCTTGCACCGAGCTGTCCCCCCCCCCCCCAGCCCCCAGCCCCCAGCCCCCTGCTCCCGGCTGTGCTGGGGTCCCCCCCCCGTCCCCTATAGCCCCCCTGTAGCCCCCCGTGGTTGCTCACCTGCAGCGGCCCCACCTGCGAGGTCACCTGCGCCACGCTGAGGCTGGAGGAGAGATTGGGGTCAGCAGCGGGCAATGGGGTGGGGGCTGTGTCCCTGTGTCCCCCCCCCCATAGGGCAGGGAGGGGATGGGATGAAGCCAGCAGGGCCGGGAGCCCCAACCCCACAGCGGCTCCAGCTGAGGACCCGAGCACGGATGGGAGCCGGGGGCAGGATGAAACGGCCCCAGGGAGGGAAATGGTCAGAGGGGGAGGATGGGGGGGGGCTTCCTGGGGGTGTCCCGGGGGGCACGGACCCAGCGTGGGGCTGGGGTCTCACCTCGTCAGCCGCACGGTGCCCCCCAGCCTGTTCCCAGTGATGCTCGGCTTCCCCGTCACGTTGGCGTCCTGCAGCGAGAGGGGACGTTGGGGAGAGCGGGGCAGTGCCTCCAGCACCCCGCAAGGCCCCGATAAGACCCCAGTAAGGCCCCAGTAAGACCCCAGCCCCCCCGGGGCCATGCACTCACGATGTCCAGCAGGAAGACGGGCAGGCGGGTGGCGTTGGGCAGCACCACGAAGGCCTCGGCGGAGCCGTAGAGGGTCCCGTGCAGGGCGTCGGGGTGGCAGGAGAGCAGGGGCTGCCGGCGGGCAGAGAGCTGCAGCTCCATGGGCAGGTCGGGGAAGAGCTCCTGCAGCTGGGGGGGGGCGAGGGCAGGGCTGGCACCGAGCCCCCCACGGGCACCCGGCACCACCCCGACCTCGTCAGCACCCTGCCCTGGGGGCGCAACGCTCCGTCCTGCCCCCAATCACCCCCCCCGTGCCCCGTCCCTGCACCCCCTCCGATGTCTCCCCAGCCTCCATCTCCTCCCACCCCTCTCATGCCCTCCCCATCCCATCCCACCTTCCTGACCCCATATCCGAACCCTCCCGCAGCCCACCCCGTGTCCCCTTTTCCCCACCCACCACCACCCACCTTCGGGGAGAAGCCCCCCAGGCTCTTGGTGCTCAGCTGGATGGGGAAGCGCCGCGGGAGCTGGAAGGCAGCAGAGGGGGCCGGGTGCTGGTTGAGCGGGGTGGGGGTGGCCACGGGACCCCCTCCCCAGCCAGGGTTTTGAGGGGCAGCAGTGCCGTGCGGTGCCGGAGCCCCCCCCGTACCGCCTCGCCGGAGATGTTCCTGCGCAGGGCCCCGGCCGTGAAGTACACGAAGGCGGCGGAGTTGGCCACGAATTCGGTGAGGGCGAGCAGCACCATGGGCTCGCGCGCCTCGGGCAGCCCCACGGGTTTGGGAGAGAAGGGGCTCTGCCAGCGCCTGCCCACCCCGAAGAACTCGCCCTGCGTGGACGGACGGATGGACAGATGGACATCGGGATCAGTCTGGACCCCCCCCTCCCCAAGAACTTTCCCCCCCGGGGTTGGCACCACCTTGAGGCTGACGTCCCCGTGCTCCGCGGTGATGTCCGGGCGGCCCAGCAAGGAGAGGTCGATGGCAGCGAAGGGGTCGAGCTGGGGGGACACTGCAGGTGGCAGGGACATGTTGGGGATGGGATGGGACGTCCTCCTGCCACCCCAGCCCCACAGACACGGGGCTGAAGGGGTCCCACAGACCCCTCCGGGCACCATCCCCCAGCCCTGCTCCTCCAGCTCCCACCTCTCATGCGCTTTAGGGAAGCCTCCATCCTGCTGATGCTCTTCTCAAGCTCGACGCAGAGCTGGAAGCAGAGCCGGGCATCAGGGAGCAGCCCCAAAATGGGGTCCCCGAGCTCCTGGCTGGGCTGGGGGGGGCACAGAGCCGGAGCCACCAGCAGCAGCAGGGCAGCGCTCACCTGCTTGTTCAGCTGCTGCCGCAGGGTCCTTTGGAACAGCGGCACCAGGAGGTTGTAGAGCCAGCTGAGGGGCACAGAGCGGGGTCCTCAGCTCCCCCCCAACCTCCCCAACACCCCCACCCTCACCCCAGGGATACGGGGGGCATCCCCGTGATGGGAACAGGGCGCCCGGCGTCACCTCTGTCCCCGGTGAAACTCCAGGTGCAGGTCGGTGCCGCGGGCATCGCAGCCGGCGGCCCACACGGCGGGGCGGCCGCCCTCGTCCACGCTCAGCCCCAGCACCACCGCCACGGCCAGGTCGGCCACGCGAAGCTGCACCACGCCGCTGTCCTGGCTGGGGGACGCGGGGGGTGAGCACGGGGCCAGGGAGGGGGACCCCCATCCTCGTCCCCGCGCCCAAAGCGGGTGAGGACTCACAAGGTGCCCAGCTGCGCGCTCCAGTTGGCGCTGAGCTGGATGCGGGCGCCCTGCACCGCCAGCCGCACGCCCACGTCCTCGGCGAAGCCCACGGAGGAGTCGTTCATCTGCAGCTCCTGGATGTGGATCCTGGGCACAACGGGCAGCCGGGGAGCATGGCAGGGCGCAGAGGGGATGGGAACGGGGACTGGGACAGGGATGGAGACAGGGATGGGAACGGGGACGGGACGGGATGGATGGGATGGGATGGGATGGGGATGGGGATGGGGATGGGGATGGGGATGGGATGGGATGGGATGGGATGGGATGGGATGGGATGGGGATGGGGATGGGGATGGGGCTGCAGTGGTGGCTCTTACCGGGGCACGCTGTACTGGATCTCCCCCAGCAAGGGGGGCTGGTAGGAGCCCTGCAGGTTCAGCTCGTGCTCCTTCTGCAGCTGTGACCGCAGCAGCTCCAGCCCAAAGTGCCGGCCTGGGGCAGAGCAGGGAGGCTCAGGGCTGGTGCCAGAGCACCCAGGGGTGCTGCTGGGCTCAGGCCATCCCCGGGATCTGGACGTGGTCCCTGGGGTGCCCCACAAGTCCCCCTTTTTCCCCTTCCCACCCCAGGCACCCACCGTACTCCAGGGCCCTCTGGGTCACCCGGCCCTTGATGCCGGGGCTGGAGCCGGTGGCAGGCGAGCAGGCGGCCGGCAGGAGCAGGAGGCAGAGCAGCGCCAGGGCCGAGCCCCTCGGTGGGCATCTGGGAGCCGAGAGCCCCCCCTCAGCCCTGGGGCAGCTGCGGGACCTGGGGGCTGGAGCAGAGGACATGGCTGAGCCCCCGACCCGCTCCCCGGCCTTATATCGGGGCGCCCCGGGGCTGACATCAGCTCCCCGTGCGCACGCCGGGGACACCGCGGTGCGCCGGCCGCTGAAAGCCCGACCTTGCCCAACGCGTGAGTCAGAGGGGAAGCCGTTCCCCCGCTGTTCCCCGTCCTGGGAGCGCAGGAAGGAGAGGGTCCCCCCACGGCGTCACAGCCGGCCGCAGGTTGCGTGGGACCGGGGACACCTCTGCCCTCGTGTCCCGGTGGTAAGTGGGGGGTTTGGTGGTGCCACGGCCCCCCCCGGGGCTCCCGCTGTGCCCAGCAGCAGTGCGAGGGGACAGGAGGATGGCAGAGCAAGGGGATGGGGTGAAAAGGAGCAGGGGGATGTGGCAGGGCTGTGGCAGGGGAGGGGGCTCAGCCCACGTGGGGATGTTCCCAGTTTGAGGCCGTGTGGGGTCACCCAAAGCCTCCGGGGGGGTAGGGGAGCGCTGGGGACACGGCCGGACCACAGGGTGACGAGAAGCCAGGGGCAGGCAGAGCACGAGCAGAACTCTGCGGTCCCTCCGAAAGCCCCGTCCAGCAGGAAGGAGCCGTGCGGGCAGACGGCGGCCCCTGGGCTGGGGAAAACCCCCCCTGGGTCCGGGCAGCGGCTGCCTGGGGAGCGGGGCCGTGGGTGCTCGGCTGCCTGCCTGGGGACAGCCCCTGGCCAGGGTCCCA
The DNA here is from genome assembly GCF_009819795.1 of Aythya fuligula. NCBI lineage: Eukaryota > Metazoa > Chordata > Aves > Anseriformes > Anatidae > Aythya > Aythya fuligula. Next base: position 15,249,291 of record NC_045574.1, on the reverse strand, counting down.
TCCCAGCCCCACGGGGGACACGGGACCCTTGGCCACAGCCCCACACAGCGCACCTCATGGCCCCCTCAGGACCCCACTTGCCCCAGACCCCACGGCAGCAGCGATGTCCCCAGCGCCCAGCAGCATCCCAAAGTCCAGCCCAGCCACCAGCCCCGTGCCCACCCCGACCCCTCCACCCTTGGGTGCCCCATCCCGGGCCCATCCTCACCGTGGCAGGCGGTGGCGGTGCCCCCCGGTGCGGGGGCCGCGGGTCCCATCGCGGGTCCCGTTTCCATCATCTCCCCCAGGGCTGCGAGTGGCAGCAGGGCCCCGTGCCGCCGGTGGCCATCCCGGGGCAGCCAGGCTGGTCGGACCAGAACCTCACCCAGGTCCCCGTGTCCCTAATCCCTTCCGGGATGAGTCAGGTCCCCGCCGCAGCACCCAGGGATTTGTTGGGGCGCGGGTGCCCGCAGGGACCCGGCCTTCCCCGGGGCTTTCCTGCAGATCCTGGCACGGCCGCATCCGGCACACGGGCACGTGGCAGAGCTCAGCCCAGCCCCACAAGTCCCATCCTCGGCTCTCCGAGCGTCCCCAGAGGTGCCACAGCCCCCGTACACGGACCCATGGGGTGGAGGACAGCGGTGCCGTGGGGCGAGGGCACCGGGATGGGGTGGGAGCAGAGATGTGGGGCAGCGGGACACGGTGCCACGCGGGGAGCCCTGCTCCCCTGGGTGCCACGCACAGAGCCCTGCTCCCCAAGGTGCCACGCATGAAGCCCTGATCCTCAGGGTGCCACGCAGGGATCCCTGCTCCCTAGGGTGCCATGCGCAGAGCCCTGCTCCCCTGGGTGTCCCCCCACACACAGCCCTTGTCCCCAGGGTGCCATGCAGGAATCCCTGCTCCCCGGGGTGTCCCACACAGATCCCTGCTCCCTGGGGTGTCCCACACAGAGCCCTGCACCCCAGGGTGCCACGCACAGCGCCCAGCTCCCCGTGGCTCCATCCCCGTGCCCCGCACCCCTTGGCACGGCTGCGGCGGCTCTGCTGGAGCCCGGCACGGCCCCGCTGCCCCTTGCAGCCCCCCAAAACCCCCCCAATAAAGCCGGGCCGGGCCGTGCCCCCCCCTCCCCGGGCCCGGCCGTGCAGTGCGGGCAGACACCGGGAGGGGGACCCAGCGGCACGGCCACGGCAGCGCCGCGCTCCCGGGGCTGGGACGGAGCCTGGAGGGGCCGGGGCGGCGATGGAGGGGGCCGGGGGTGCTGGGGGGGGGGGGTCCTGGTGGGTGCTGGAGGGGAGCCAGGGGATGTCGGGGGGGGCGCCGTGCCGGTGGATGGGTTCATCCAGTGGGGTCCGCAGCCCCCGGCACCCCCCCGGTGCGTCCCTGCTGCTGCCCCAGCCCGGATAGGACCGGGGGGGGCTGAGCACCAGGCGGAGCCGTGCCCGTGCCGTGCCCCCTGGCACCCTGCAGACCCCCCCCCAAGGAAGGGGAGCCCTGCGGGACCCCCACCTCGGCCTGGAGCCCCCCAGCCCGGCCAGCCCCCGACCCTCTGCCCCCATCTGCCCCCATCCCTGGGCACGCAGCACCCGGGGGGGGCTGTGTCAGGGGTGGGGGCACAGGCAGAGCCCCCAGACCCCGCTTTGTCCCCCCAGCCCCCCGAGAAGGGCCGGGCACGGTGGCTCCAGCCCCGAGGGGGGCTCCTGAGTCACGGGGCAGCCTCCTGGGTCCTGGGGCACCCACAGCTGGGGGGGTTGCACAACCCCGGCCACGAAACTTCCTTCTGCTGCTGGGGGCTGCTCCGTGTCCCCAGGGCTGGCACCAGCACCCTGGGGCCCGCAGGAGCTGCAGCTCCGGGCAGCCCACGGTGGGGACTGTCCCTCAGGGTAGCCCACGGGGGGGGCTGCCCCACGCCGTGTCCCCTGCCCAGTCACTTGGCCGGTGACGGTGTGTGAGTTATGGGAGGGCACGGGCAGCCCTGCAGGGAAGTGGGGCGAGGGCAGGCCCCGGAGATGTCCCTGGGCAGCTCACCCCATGGCACCCACCCCTGCAGACACGTCCCAGCACTGGCGGGGAAGCAGCTGCCCCCCTGCGCCTGCCCAGGGGTCCCCTCTCAGCCTCAAACCACGCCGCAGCCCGGGGAAGCTGGAGCAGGCTGCGCCCCCCCCAGTCCCTGCTGCGGGGCAGCAAGGGCACAGCCCCCATGGGCAGGGTGCTGGGATGGGGATGTGCCACTTGCAGCCCCCCCAACACATAAATTCACTGCAGGGATCCCCAACCAGCCCCATCCCTGCCTTCTGAGCCACCCCATGCACTACAGGGGGGTGTGAGGAGACCCCCCCCCAGAGCCCCCAGCCCCAGAGGGGGGGCACAGGGAGATGGCAGGGCATGCCCACCCCCGGGTGTGCCTCCCCCCTGGGGCTCAATGCCCACTGCCCCGTGCTGGGGGGGGGGGGTCACTCACACACAGCCTCTGCCCCACAGCACCCCAGTACCACCAGTACAGGGGCCAGCCCAACTGGGACCCCCCTCACTACACCCCCCCAGCCCAGGACGGGCTCCTATGGGACTCCCGATGCGTGCCCAGGCTCTGGGGGCAAGCCAGGAGGGATCCACACCCCCCCCCCCAAAAAAAAAAAAAAAAAAAAAAAAGCCCCGTGCAATGCAGCCACGAAGAAGACGCGTGCCTGGTAATCAGGGCTTGTTTAATAACAAAACTCCAGCTATTGTAGAACAATATTCTCCAGCATCATTGTAATATACAATACAGGGAATGCTCTCAGCAATCTGAGAAGGTTACGATCCGAAGCCCCCGGGTTGGGGGGGTGTGGGGGGGGGGGGCCCTGGCTGCAGCCCCGCAGCTTCGGGCCCCATCCGTGCCCGGGGGTCCCATCCGGAGCGCGGCGCTGGGTGGGGGGGGTCCCGGTAGGTCCGTGGAGGTCTCAGCGGCACAGGATGCGGTCGGCAGCGGGCATGCACGGAGCCTGCGGGAACGGGAACGGAGAGGGCGGTCAGTGCTGCTCGGGGACCGGGGGGGGGGGGGGAAAACAAGGGGGTGACGGTGTGGGGGGGGGCAGCCCCAGGGACCAGGGGGGGTGGTGGAGGGGCCGTCCCGGGAAAGGGGGCAGCGGAGGGGGGCGGCCGGGGGGAGAAGGGGGAAAAGGGGGAAAAAGGGGAAAAAGGGCCCGGGGGGAGAAGGGGGACCCCGGGGCCGGGCAGGGCTCGGGGCAGCCCCGGCACCGCACTCACCTCGGGGGGCTCGGCGGCGTTGGGGGGCCGGGGGGGCCCGGGCTGCAGCGCGAGCTGCAGGTCCCAGATGTAGTCGATGACATGCTGCAGCAGCTCCACCTTGGACACCCTCCGGTGCCGGGGCAGGGTGGGCACCAGCGCCCGCAGGCGCGAGTAGCAGCCCTTCATGTCGTACAGCAGCGCGGCCGCCGCTTGCTCAGCCGCGATCGCTCCCGGCCCCGGCCCCGGCCCGCAGCGGGCGGCTTCCCCGGGCCTCACCGCCTTCAGCGCCCCGCCGGGACCGGCGGGCAGCGGGGACGGGGCGACGGCGGCGACCTTCATGGCGAGCGAGCGGGCGGGCGGGCGGCGGAGCGGAGCGCGGCGCGGCGGGCGGCGCTAGGACCCTGCGGGCGGCCGTGGGAGCGCTGCGCCCCGCCGCGCCGCGCCGCGCCAATTATAGAGCGCCGCCGAAGGGGGGCGGGGCCGCGGGGAGAGCGGCAGCCAATGGCGGGGCAGAAGGGGCGGGGCCGGCGGCGGCCGCCCCATTCATGCGCCCCGAAGGGCAGAGCCTTAAAGGGGCCGCGGGAGAGGGGGAGAGCGGGAGGGGGGCTTGGGATACGGGGAGGGGGCTGGAGGGGTGCGGGGGGGCCCGCCCCGCCGCGGGCCCGTACCGGGGGTCCCCCACGACCCCCCATTACCCCCCGCAGCCCCCCGGGCTCCCCGCACCCCCCGGGGTCCCTCCACCGCCGGGCTCCCACAGCCCAGCCCCCCCCTTCCCCGTTGCCCCCCCCGTGCCCTGCAGCCCCCTCGCCCCCCGCAGCCCAGCTCTCCCCCCACGCCCCCCACACACCCCCCCCATCCCTCCCACGCCCCCCCATCCCTCCCAGCCCCCCCCGGCCTCGCTGCCGCCCCCCGTAGCCCCCCCTCCCCCTTCCCCGCCCCCCCCCGGGCAGCTCAGACCGTTAGACGCCAGGGCCGTGACGTCACCCATTCATAAAACCCCGCGCGCTGTCAGCGCGGCGCCTGGCGGGCGGTGCCCATGGAGACGGGGGCGGGGCTGGGGGGGTTGGGGAGGGGGTGGGGGGTGGGGGGGGGCACCTGCGGCCACCGGGGCACGGCCGAGGGGCACCGGCACCCCACGGGGACACGGGGACACCCCGAGGGGACCCCGCAGCCCCGGCCCTGCTCGCCCTCGGGCTGTCCCCCCCTCATCCCCGGAGCTCCCCGGTGTGCGCGGCTGCGGGACGGGGACGGGGACGGGGACGGGGACGGGGACGGGGACGGGGACGGGGACGGGGAGGTCCCCCCTGGGCGGCTGCAGCCTCCGTGAGGCCTCGAGCCGAAACCAACCCAGGCCCTGCCCCGAAGGGCTTCCGATCCGAGCGCTAATTAGCGGTAATGATCGTGCCCGGCTCCCCGCACCTGCAGGGAGGCGCAGCCGCATCTCGGCGGGGGCCTTGGGCAGGACCCGACCCGCAGCTGCAGCAGGAGCGGAGCGGCCGGGAGCAGCTCTCCAAGGGCAGCTGCAGCCTCCTCGGCCACCCGCACGCTCGGGGACGCGTGAGCGTGTGTGCGTGGCACGGGCACGGCCACGGGGGCACGCACACGGCCGTGCATGCAGGCACACGCACGGGCGTGCACGAGGAAACGCAGTCGTGCACAGCCTTGTAGAAGCTCCCACGTGCACAAAGCAGGCCATGTGCAGTGGCTGCAGAAGCGGGGATGGACGCAGGCACACCGCGGGTACCCGGTGTGGGTGAGCCATGCTCCCCGTCCTCGTGGCGTGGCTGTGTCAGGGCCAGGCCCTGCCATGGGGGAGCCCGCAGCATCTCCCCGGGTGTGGAGTGAGATGAAGGCCTCTCCTCATCTTCCTCTGCAGGGTGGGGGCAACCCCGGAGCCTGCTGCGCATGGAGGGGCTTTAACCCAGCACCTCTGGGCCCTGCGTGGCCAGGGACAGCTGCATCCCTCCATCCTCCCATCCCTCCATCCTCCCATCCCTCCATCCTCCCATCCCTCCGTCCTCCCATCCCTCGGTCCCTCCATCCCCCTGGCTTTGTGAGCACATCCGTCCCTCTGTCCCTCCCTCTGTCCCTCCGTCCCTTCATCCCCGAGCGGTTCCCAGGGTGGGCACGGCGCTGGGGTCGCCCCCTCCATTCATGAGCCCCGCGGAGGGGGCCTGGTGCTGCCCGGTTCCCACCGCGGCTCTCAAAGCCACTAATTAGCCCCCATCTGGCGGTGGCGGCCCGGCCGTGGCGGGGAGGCCGGGGACATTGTGCGCAGGAATGCCTTTCAGTGCCGCCGGCCCGGCCGCGCGCCCGCCAGCTGCACCGCCAACAATACGCCACGGCCGGGACGAGCCAGCCCCGAGCACCCCGGGTGGCGTTGGGGACAGGGACACGGGCGTCCCTTCATCCCGCGGGGGTCCCCCAGGTTGTGGGACCCCCCCACCTCGGTACTTTGGGGTGCTGGGGTTGGCGGCGTGGCCCCGCGGTGCTGCCCTGGTTGTAGCCGGGTGCCGGTGTCGGCCCCCAAGACGGATGGCTTCATTTCCATCTCAATTCTGGGAACGGTGGCCTCGGCCATATGGCGCTGGCGGGGCGCAGCCCGGGCCGGGAGCGCGGCTGCTTTGCGCCGAGCAGGGGTTGCCCAGCAGCCGAGCACATCAAAGCCCCCTGCGCCGTGCCCCCCCTGCACCGGAGGGACCACACAGGGCACGGCCGCACCGAGGGGCTGCCTGCGCCGTGGGGACGATGGGGACAGGGGCTGGGCAGTGCCACAGCCCCGTGGCAGCACCCGGCCCCGCGTGCAGGGCTCTGCAACGTGGAGTTGGGTTCCCCAGCGGGCACTGATGAGTTTGGGAGGGCTCAGGTTTGGGTTTTGTTCCCCTAAAAGCAGCAGGAATGGGATGGGCTCAGCAGGACACCGCGTCCCAGCAGCACGGAGCCAGACGCGGACGCGTGGCCGAGCGAGCGCAGGAGGGGATCCCACGGACCCGCAGACACCAGGGTGCCCGCTACATGAATGGGTTCCCCCCAAATTTTGCCTACTCAGCCCTCTGCATCGCCTCCAGCCCAGCCATCCCCGTGCCTATCGGGAGCCCCAACGCTGCCTGGGGCCAGCAGCACCCGTCGCACAGCTGGAGCGGGGCCGAGGCCTGAGAAAGCCCCCGCGCGTTCCCCTCCCGCCTTCTCCCTTCCCGTTCCCGGCTCCATCCGCTGCAGCCCAGACCAGCTGGAGCCAGGCGGCCCTTCCTGGGATTTATTCCAGCTTCCTGCCCCTCCTCGCCGGCAGGCCGGGGACGGGGCTGCTCTCTCCTGCTTCCTCTCCCTGCTCGCAGCCGACGGCCGGGCGCCGGCGCTCCGTGGGACCCCGGCTCTCACCAGAGGCCCCCCCACCGTGGCCGGGTGTCCCTGGCTCCAGGTGCTGTCAGCTGGGCTGGGGGACAGGGCAGATGGAGCAGGGTGCTGCACCCAGCACCCATCCCTTTTAGGGAGGCTCTGCGGGGCTCCGGGGACCAGCAGACCCCACGTGTCCCCCCCAGGCACCAGCATTTCCCACCCCACGCTCAGCGTTTGCACCCATGGGTGCTCCCTGTGCGCCCACAGCCTGTCCTACCAGGGCTGCGGGGCTGAGTTCAGCCCCTGGCACAAGGGGAAGGTGCCCGGGGTGTCACAGGCAGTGTTTGGGGAGGGGGGAATCACCCCAAACCCCCCAGCTGGGGCAGCACGGATGGAGCCGTCCCCCAGCCCCGTGGACAGAGGGCTCACACTGGAGCCGGGGGGATTTTTTTGTGTCCCCCACGAGCCAAAGGGACCCCACAGCAGGGGGAAGGTGGCCCAGACAGAGCGGAGCCGCGCAGCCGCCGCAGGACCCAGGTGCAGCAGGGGCAGGAGAGCCCCGGGGGCCGCCCAGGCGCTGGCTGTGCTCCCAGCTCCTTGCAGGGCCCGAGCGCTTCCTTCCTCCGGGCTCTGCCCCGCTTATCGGCCGGGCAGGGCCGGGGTGACCCCGCTGTCCCCTCTCCGTGCCTTCCGCTCCCCGTGGCGCCGCTGGGAGCCCCTTGGAAAGCTCCCAGCTCGCTGCCACGCTCCTGCTGCCCACAGCTGGGGGACCAAATGCACCCCAACACCACGGAGGCTGAGCGGGGATAGGTGCGAGACCCCCGGGGATGCCCCCAGCCGAAGCTCGGGAGGACACGGAGCCTTGTAGGACGTGGTGACGGCCCCACAGCCTCGGGCACGGCCCCGTGTCGTGGCCCCGTGTCGTTTTCCACGGGGCACTGGAGCCTGGTGGAATCACATCTGGAGTCTAGACTCAGCGGCTCTGTGGGCCGGGCCTGGCGGCCGCGCGGTGCCCAGGCCCCGCTGCACACTGTTTGCTTAGCTGGAGGTATTTAATTGGAATTAAAGTGGCCCCTCTTGTTTTTGCGGACAGGGCCGTTGGAAAAAGGAGCTGTAAGTCATAGAAAACATCTGTAGGAGCCCGCGCGGGGTCATTAGATGGCAGAAGGCGAGGCGCCACTTTTAGTGCTCGCAGCCCAGGCGGGGGAATAATAGCTCAATACGGCTTTTGTGGAGGGGCTGCCAAGCCAGCAAACACTTTCTATTTATTCTGGCAGCGGGCACGGCCCGAGGGATGCGGGATCCTCTGCTCGCCTGCCCCGAGGCGGGCAGGGAGGACACTGCTGGTGCCGCGAGGCGCAGGGCAAACGGCCCCAGCAGGAAGCAGGAAGGCTGCTGGGGCTGCCCCTGCCCGCAGCACCCCCGTTCCCAGAGCTGGGTGCAGTGGCCACGGCCCCAAATATTGGTGCTGTGGCATCGAGGCCAGGCAGAGTGCTGCAGGAGGGGAAGGGGACGGTCACTTGGGTGCAAAAACAAGGATCCCAGACCCCAACGGGGGGAATGAAGCTGCTGGAAGGGCTCGGATGCTCGCCCAGAGCTCATGCACGAGGCTGGAACGGCCCCAATAACCCCCAGCCCCGCTTCCTTTGAGATGGTTTAATATGAGAGAAAGCAAATGCACAATACAAAATTTAAAAACCGGCCTGTGGGGTGCCGCCCGCCCGCCCCGCGCCCCCAAAAGGAGCCCACGGGAAAGGGAAGGGGGGGCTGCACGGCCCCCGGGGTGGGAGAAGGGGGGAGCAGGGAGGGGGGTGGACACGCGGCGTACATCGATGCCCCCCACCTGGGCGGCTGCTCCGACACACACAACACGATGCTCTGGCACAATTGTCTCGTCGTCTGTCACTCGAGGGAGGTCTGGAAGGGCCCCAGCCCGGCAGCGCCGAGCCTGGCCCCCGGGCAAGGTCACTTCTCCTTCTTGTCAGCTGCTGTGGGCTCCTCTTTGGAGGCCCCCGGCGCCTCCTTGGGGGTAGAGCTCTCCTCGTAGCTGGGGAAAGAGGGACCAAAGGGGTGCAATTAGCAGGGGGGAGCCCTGCCCTGGGGACAAGAACGTGCTGAGATCAGCCCGGAGCACCGGGAGGGCTTGGTACAGGGGGGCCAGGTGGGTTCTGTGCCTTGAGCTCGTCCCTCCACACTGATCCTTGCTCCCAAAAGCACAGCTGGGCTCCCCAGATAGCACCAGGCTCTCCACGTGGGGCTGAGCATTGATTTGCAAGAGGGGGGCTGCAGGAAAAACAGCAGCAACACCCCCAGGGCCACGCTGCTCTGCCTGCAAAACCCCCGCAGCGCTGCCCTGGGCCCTAACGGAGGAGATTTGGGAGCATGGGGGCAGAGCCATCAGCTCCTCGCCCCCCTTTGGTCCCCCAAAAGGAGGAGAAGGGAGCCCAGAGCAGCGAGGTGAAGGCTGGGGAAAGGGGTGAGCCGGGATGAGCCCCTACCTGGCCAGAGCGAGAGACAAAAAAAGGGCACCGTGGGCGATTGCTACATGGCACTGGGGCTTTGCTGCCGGCGTCGGCGGGGGCAGGATAATTTCTGCTGCATGGAATCAGCCAGGCTGGCCGGCGAGCCGGACACAGTGGGGAAGTGGGTGAGGCGCGGCGTGTGCGGCAAGATTTCAGCAGAGGACTCATAGCTGCAGGAGGAGGGAAGCAGGAAGGGAAAAGGGGGAAGGACAGGGCAGAAAGGAGAGAGGGGGGGGGAAGAGAGAGAGAGAGAGAGAGAAAGAAAAAGCAGAAGAGTTTCCAAGTGAGACAGCTGAAACCCCAGCACCCTGCGCGGGCAGCCCGCTGCCCCTCCGCCAGCCCTGGGGGGGGGTTAAGGGCTGGGACCCGGGGAGGAGGCAGCCCCTGGGGGAGCAGAGGGGGAGCAGAGAGGCTCTGGTGCAGCTGGAGGACAGGGGGGGGCACGGCAGGGGAGCAGCTCAGAGCCAAGGTCAGGACCTGACCATCATCACCACAGCACCCAGCTGCCCCCAGGCCGAAACCCCCCCTGCGTGCAGGGAGCTGCACCGGGCAGCGAGCCCAGGGAGCGACTGGGAGGAGTGGAAACGTTGCAGAGGAGCTACACCTGGGGGGGGAATTCCTTGCAGTGAGGGACGAAGCCTGCAGGCAGGAGCCCTGCCACGTCCTGCTTCCCCCGACAGCACCTGGAGCCATTTCCAGCCCCACAGCCCCACCGTTTGCCCTGGCAGAGCTCAGCTCCCAGCAGCAGGCAGCGCTTTGGGGGCGTTTTTCCCCCAGAACCAGCCGCCAGGCTCCCCGGGGGGGGTGGGTTTGCAGCCCCTCAGCTGGGTTTTTCCCCCCTCCCCGTTTTGTTTTCCTGGGGCAGGAGCAGGGAGGTGCCGCTGCGGGCGGGTGAGTGAGTCAGGGCGCACGGGAGAGAGGCTGCAGGAGCCCAGGTGCACAGGAAGGACGAGCCCAGGACACTCGGTGCCTGCAGCAGCGATCGTCAGAAGCCGACATCAAAGCACGGGGCAGGTGCTGCAGGGCTGGGGGGAGCCGGGCCCAGCTGACAGCCCGGTGGGAACACGCATACCTGCGGCTCCCAGGGGAAGGGAGGAGGCTGGGGCAGCCCCACAGCCCTCACAGCGCTCAGGCACTGGTTTTCCTTCCCCTCCTGGGCAGGCTGGGGGCTCAAACTGGCCCCCACAGGAACCCCCAGGAGCCCTGGATGGACGCTGCCTTCCCTGCTCTGCTTCAGGTGCCCTCAGCCACGGGCAGGGAACAAACATCCCCGCAGCCCGGGGCTGTGTGTGAGTGCAGGAGGGGGCAGCCCAGCAGGAGAAGCCTTTTTGCGATGCCTGGAGCACAGCAGAGATCCCATTTTCCAGCTCTTTTTTTATTTTTTTCCCCCCCACATCTGCAGTCCCAAGGGAGACAGCTGCAAAACGCCTCCCTTACCCCAGCGGGGAAGCCGGGATGTGCTCGAACCAGCCCCGGCTGCTCCCGCAGCTGGCTCCAATTCCATCCTCCCCCACCCACGGGCGCTGGGACACACAATGACCAAGTCTCTCTCGGCACCAGGTGCGCGGTCCCACCCTCTCCCTTGCCTGCCAGAGCAGGGGAAGAGCTCGGCAGCTCCCAAAACGCTGCCTGCCCCGTGGGTAGGGCACCGAGGGCTCCCGGGAGGTGGCAGGAGCCAGGCCTGGCGTGTCCGAGCACAAACCCGGCTCCCTCCGCCTCCGCACACGCATGCACACACACAGCCTGCCCAGATGAACCTGTCCCTCCAGCTGTGCCCGGGCGTGGGAACATCTGCATGCTTCCTGTGCTCCAGCGCCGTGGGCAAAACAGCTCCGACCCCCGCCGAGGCCCACCTGAACATTTCGGTTACTTCTCCCTTCGCCAAGGCCACAAGCAGGGGGAATCCGATGCACGCGGGGACCAGGTAGAGCAGAGCAGGCTGCCAGAGAGAAAAAAAAATAGATTAAACCCGACCAAAGGTGGCCCCTCGGGAGGGCAGGGCTCTGTCCCCACCAAGTCTCCACTGTGCAGAGAGGGGAGAGCCCCAGCAAGCTGCTGTGAGAGCCAAGAAGGACAAAAACCCTGCCACGGGGTCCCAAAGTGGCACAGAGGCTGCCTGGCAGAGGGGTGCAAACCCCAAAGAGGGGTGGAGGTGAGCGCTGGGGTCATGGACAGCACCCAACTGCCACCCGTGAGCCAAGGTGCCTGCAAGGAGCACGGGTGGCCGTGCTCACCCCCAGCTCAGCGCCTTCCTGGGCATCTCCTCGGGCCCCAGAAGCATCTGGGCACCCACTGCGGGCTGTGAACACACCGAGAAACCCCACAGGGCAGCAACAGCACCCGCAGAGTGCTCCTGGAGCCCCCCACTGTGCTCCTCCGTGCTGTTTTCAGCCTGAAGCAGCCTCCCCGGGGCAGGGCTCAGCTCCAGGAAGACCCACGGGGGTTTGGAGGAGGGCAAGGCACAGGCAGGAGCTGGGAAAGTGAAGCCAAGGGAACACATCTGCTTTTTCCTGGCGTGCCTGGGACGCTTGTGGCCAGGCTGGCACGTCCGGCCGCGTGCCCCCGTGGGGCAGAAGGGCAGGGCTCACCTGGGCGTGCTTGAAGATGTGCATGATGAAGATGGTCAGGCCCAGCCCGAAGATGTAGGCCACGAAGCTGGTGTAGAAATACGTGTGCGTGTTCTTCTTCAGGCTGGAGGGAAGGGAGCAGAGCAAGCTTAGCTCGGACTGTGAGATGCCACTGGATCAAAATGAGTTGGCCCAGCTGCCCAGGACATCTCCCACCAGGTCGGGGTGCAGGGAGCAGAGCTCTGCACGGCCTCAGGGCCAGCACAGAGGCTGCCACCAGCACAGCCCCCGGTCCTTTTTGGGGCTGGATGGGGTTACAGCCATGCGAGGTGGTGGGGAAGGAGGGAAAAAGCTGCCAGATCCCACTGCTGGGTGGCCGTGGGGTGCACGACTCAGTGCTGGGACCCGGGGAGAGGATCCCCCCGCTGTCCTCCCCCGGCTGCCTGCTGGCTGCACGTGGCGTTTGATGGCTGGGATTCCCAGCAGGTGCAGGCAGGATGTGGGTGGAAACACCTGGAAGTGCTGGCAGGGAGCAGAGGGGCTGTGCAACAGCGACAGGAGCGGGGCCACCCCGCTGCAGCTGCACGAGGCAGCCCCGTTCCCAGCAGCTCCCGAGCCAGAGGCTGCTGGTGTGGGGCTGGGAGCTACGCCCCACCAGCAGGTGCAGCCGCCCTGCGTGGGAAGGAGCTGCCTTCCCCCGTGGGGGCAGACACACGAGCAGCACCCCAGCTCCGTCTCACTTTATTTCCACTTCTCCTCCACGCCACGGCAGCACGAGCCCTGCTCCTCGGGGTCAGGGAGCCCGCGAGGTCGCTGGGTGCTGCTGCCCCCCCCCTCTCCCCACGTTGCTCCCCTGAGCAATGCTCACGAGCTCAGGATTTATCCCCCACGCCCAGCCCTGCTCATTTCTGCTCTCCTGCATCCCCACCCCAAGCCCCAGATGAGTGCACACAACCGAGTTCTTGCCTTCTTCTTCCCCTTTTTTCCCCCCTACAACAACAACGGGAGCACGCTGCAAGACCCAGCCTGTGCGGGACCCTTCCCCACCACCCCCTCACCTGATGTCAAAGCGCAGCAGCAAGGCGATGAAGATCCCTGCAGGGAGAAGGAGAGGATGGAGGCAGAGGAAGGCAGAGCCTTCAGCCACCCGCGGCCGTGCCTGGGCTCACAGTGCCCTCTCGTGGCACTGGGACAGCACCAGCACGGCCCCGACCCCAAGGGGAGACCCGGGGGGCTCTGGCACCCACCCACGCAGCTCCCAGTCCCGGTGTGAGGTTGGGGGGGCTCAGACAGAGCAAAAAAAAGCACAGCAAGAGGAACGAGCCCCCTGCCTGGTGTCCCGTGGCTGCCTCACTCAGTCCTGGTGACGTTCTCCCCCTTGTGTCCTCACCTGGGATGACAATGTCTCCCAGCCCCAGCATGGCGAAGTTGTCGGCCTCCAGACCCTTCTCCAGCAGGTCCTGAGGGAAAACCACTGCGAGCAGAGAGGTTGGGGCAGAGCTCAGCACCACCGTGCCCGGCCAAATGGGACCAGGCAGGACCCCAGCCCCATCCCAGACCCCCTCCCGCTCCTTCCTGGGCCAGCCCTGGGCACTGGAGTGGGAAACCCGAGGGATTTGGGGCCAGCCCCATGCATGGGGCTCAGTCGCAGCTCCCAGCACGTGAGCCACTGCCCCCAAATTCACACTTTTTTTTTTTTTTTAAAGCAGCTGCAACTGCACCCCTGTTGGGGGGAGCTCGGGAGCATCTACTCACGTTTTATCGGAGCCTCGAACGATTTGGCAACCGTCACCATCACGTTGGTGCCAAAGACCTAGGGGCAAGCAGAGCAGTCGGGGTGAGGACGGCTGCACGGGGACACGCACTCCGCAGCATTTTCCCCCCAGCAGCACCCAGAGGCTGTGGGCAGGGGAGCCCAGCAGTGCTCGGAGAACCCCTTGAGCCCTGAGCAGGCTGCCTTCAGCCCCGGGGAGCCACCGGTACAAAGTCTGACGGGGTGCAGGGAGCTGCCTGCAGGTCCCAGCCCAAAAGTCCCAAGGACGGAGCAGTTGTCAGTGACGTTTGCTCCAAGGTCAGTGCCTGTTCTGCACCATCAGCTCCAAACACCAGCACCTCTGGGGATGGACTGTAAACACGGAGGTCAAACACCCCTCTCTGCTCCCTTCCAGCTCCAGAACTGGCTGCCCAGCAGCAGGGAGACGAGCCACACGCTGGTGAATGCCTACAGCTCTCAGCTCTTTCATCAAGAAAATCCTTAAAGCAAGCTCTGGTCTTTGCCACGGAGCCACAACACTCCGTGCTGGCACCAGGTAAAAGAATCTGGTACGATTTCTCCCCAGGACCACACAGGGGAAAACACTACCATCAGCACACCAAGTGATTCCACTTCCTTTCTGAAATTCTCCTCGGATCTCTCTGTGATTAAATCCACGCTAAGAGCCAAGTGCCTGGTCCCTGCAGGGAGCAGCTCCACGTGGGGAAGCCGACCTGGATGGGCAACAGCAAGGCCGAGCAAAGAGGGTTGTGTCCTGCACAGCTCTGTGAGGACGCTCACACCCCAAACACAACGCAAGGCACTGGGTACGTGAGGTCTCTTGCTGGGAGCACTGGAGGTGGCACACGGACAAACAAAGCACAGCTGAGATCTGTGGAACGGGGAGCACTGGCCAAACACAAAAAAAAAAAACTGGCTTAAACAGGGCAGGATTCCTCAGGCATCTGTGGTGCTGCTGGACAGACCTCAAGGTCCACAAGCTCTGAGACACCTTGAAACAGTGATTTGGAAGGTGGAGGTGGACAGGAAAGACCGAGGAATACAGACATTACACAGGAGTCAGGAGAAAAGGAACCAGAACCGTTGCAGCAAGATAAGGGAAACCTGGGAATAAAGACACGGGAGGGCTGTGCTGGCTGAGGGAAAACGCCTGGAGGCACTCCAGCATTTGGTTCTCGGTGCAGAACAGAAGGACACCGAGGAAGCCAGCTGATGACAGAGCTGAGGCACCGATACAAACAGGAGCAGCAGAGCCCAAAACAGCCTCATCCTGCAGCCAGGCACCGGGCAGCTCCTAGGAACGCAGGTCACCAGGACGGGACGTGCTCAGCACACGGGCAGCCTACAGCAACCAGGCTCCCCGACGAGATCCCTGCAGCCCTGAGCACTCGAAGCCAGGAACTACAAAACACGGCCATTCGCTGAGCCACGTTCGGCCTCCGTTTGATTCTGTCATCCCCACCGCACCCCTCCGGGCTGAGGAAGTGGAAATCCTGACTGCGAGCGTGTGTTCAGCCAGCGCGCTGCCTCCGAAGAGGCACGAGGCCACGCACATGCCTTCCGCCACCGGCTGCAACTCGCGTCCGCCCTGGGGAGTGCTCCCGTTTACCCAGAAGACGTCGTAGATGAAGAGGCCCCCGAGCAAGATGCAGCCGGTGCTGACGTTGTTCAAGTGCAGCAGCTCCACCCCGTTGAGGGAAAACGCCAGCCCGAAGAGATTGTTGGCGATCCAGTGCTGAGGAGGACACAAAAAAAAAAAGGAGAGGTGGGTCCCCGGGGCACGTGCAGAGCCGCAGCCTCACGCCTTGCCCAGTCCCTGCTCCCCCCAGCAGGCTCTCTCACCTTCCTCAGCAGGTACCAGACCCCGACAACACTGCTCAGGGCCAGACACACGAGATCCTTGGTGTCGAACTCGTAATTCACTATTTCTGCAATAAAAGAGAGAAGTCAGCCGCGGGGCAGGCCCGGCAGCTTCCCCTCCCGTGGAGGGGGGCGAGTTCACGGCGGGGCAGCACCCCAGACCGCAGCGCTCGTGCCCCAAAAAGGGGAATCCTCCCCTAAAAACGGCCGTGCTCACGGCCCCCAGGTCCAAATGACGTGTGAGCAGCCTGCACTGCGAGCCAGACCTCCTCCTTCAGCCAGACTCTGCCACAAGGACAGCATCTGCCAGCCTTCTGTCAATAAGGAAATTGGATTCAGGCTCTCTCCTAGGGCAAGGAGGGGCAGACCTGCTCCCTCTTCCTGCACCCAGTTAACTCTTGGTGGTATCGTCAGAAGGTAAGGCATTTAACACCAGCCATGAGCCCCGATCTGTAACTCTCTGGGTTTGGGAACTCCCTGACAGGCAGGGATAAAAACAGGGAGAGTGCTGGTGTAAGACAACACACGTCTGTGCAGAGCTGGCAGCGCTCACGCTGGCTGCAGAGGCACAGCAAGGAGCAAGAGGAAAGTCTTCGGGAAGGTTGTCCAGAAGGGCTGAAAGTCGAAACAGGTAAACAAGGAACAGAACAGTGAAGGGAGAAAGCATCCAAGAACCTGGAAGGCCTGGCAGGTTAACGTACCTTCCTTGCTCTCCCCGGAGCCCTGGGTGAAGAGGAGCTGGTACTGTTTATTGGGGAAGTTTGCAGGGAAGAATCTGTTCATCATGGGGCTGGGAAAAGAGAAAAAAAAAAGGTTGCAGAGAAGGGCAGTTCTACAGAAACCCCGCACGAGGCACTGCCCAGCACCTCCACATGAACATCGGTCCCCTCGCAGGGCAGGGAAGTCCCTGGGTTTGCCATGTCAGGGACTGGAACGAGCCCCAGCTTGTCACCAAGTGTGGGAACTTGTGCTCCCCCAGGGGAGGATCCACTGGCATCTCACAGTCCCCAAATGCTCTAGGGAACAGGCACAAAGCGCCTCATATGGGAAGGGAGAACCCAGCCCTAATGGGGCTTGCACTGTGCCCCCAAAAAGCCTCTGGGCACCCAGAACTGGCCAGGCCACAGCTCTGTGAGCGAGCTGGGAGCAGGGCCAGAGCCCAGGCGGAACGGCAGCGCTGCTCTAGGGAAAGCATCTGGTCCCCAGCTCAGGAAACAGGAAACCAGTTCTGCTTTTCGGTTACTGAAACAGCCCGAGCTTTCAGCACCTTGCACCAAACACGAGTGTGAGATGTTGGGGACGTTACGGAGAGCTCCAGCTGCCCGTGCCAGCTGCTGCAGGAAGGGAACTGCGGTGCTGGGGAGCTCGGCCCTCCTCGAGGCAGCTCCTCGGGGTGGGATGCTGGCTCTACCCGCTATGAGCTCGGAGCACAGAACCACTGGGACTGCTGAGCCTTGGCCTGCCCCAGCTCCTGCAGCAGGACGGGCTCGCAGCATGCTCCAGCCCTGCCTCCCCTCGAGATCTTCTGAGGGAAAAGCCTCCAGGAGCTGGGATTTGGCTCTGCCACGCGGTGACGGTGCTTTATGCCGCCGTGAGCTCAGCTCAGCACCCTACCTGATGGTGTGGGACAGGGCGAGGATCCCCAGCACGAAGAAATACATGGACAGCAGGAGATTGATGTACTCTTGAGAGAATATCTGCAAGGGAAAACCACGGGGAGGGGGTTACTGCTGCGTTCTCCTCGCTGATACCGAAGGGAAAGGCCTCACTGTGACCAACAGCCGCTGCGGCGGGGCTCCACGGGGACGGGAAGGAGAGCTGCAATAACCCAAATCCTTGCCCTGCTGCTATAAAATACGTTGGAAATAGCTGCCTGCTCGCAGAACGCACGAGCTGTGGCACACCTGTGAGCCGCTCAGCTCAAAAAATAACTCCTGTGCTGCAGAAAGGAGGGCACAGCTCCCCCGCCAGGTCCCCGCAGAGCAGCAGGGAGCGGGGCAGCATCCGAGCGCTCCCTGCTCCAGTTTTGCGGGGTGTTATTGGAGCTCCTGCCCCCCAAAACACACAGCTGCTGCTCGGTTCAATCCCACGCTGTGATTCAGAGCTCACAGCACCCCTGGAGAAGTGATTTGCCACGTCCAGAGAGCCATGGGCCCTCCTGCTCTCCTGGGAGGAAGGACGGGGTGGCAGCAGAGCTTAGGGCACAGCACAGACACTAAAAGGGAACACCACAGACCATGGGGGCACACTGCACGTTCCTAAACTCTTTCCTGACACCTAAAGAGGAGGCTGGTGGATCAGGGGGCTGCCCTACTGCCCCCTCCAGCAGCAGCTGGGCAGATTTACTCCTTCATTGCTTTCCTAACATTAGCCTGAAGGAGGAGCTGCAGCCCCATTACCCCATTGGCAAATCCAGAGGGAATTCAACCAGGGGAGCAGGGAACGCTGCTGGGGAGGCCAAATCCTGCCCGCCCTGCCACAGAGCTGGTCCCCACGCAGCCTCAGTGGCCTCAATGCAGCCCTTCCCCGTGGCACAGACCCGTGCACGGTGCTGCCAGCCCGCAGAGGCTCAGGCAGGCCGGAAGCCACCTGGGCTGGCTGCTGCACGGTGCCCGCTATCAGCAGAGATAAGGCTGTAAATTCAAATATTCCCAGCTCGCTGTGATAAACCCCACCTCCTCAGCTCTCTCCAGCAGGCCAGGAGCCAGCGAGGTGCCTCTCTGCGGCCCCAAACTACCCAAAGGCTGCGCAGCTTGGGGAGAAGGCACGTCCCCTGCTTGGGGGCACCGGGTGCCTTCTGCCCCAGCACCAGGGAACCCAGCCCCGTTCCTGGGGTGTACTCACTTTAAAGAAGAGGTAGAGCCCCAGAAGGGTGCAACTGGCAACAATGGGAAATCGAGCAGCATCTCGGCTGGTGATGGTCTCCGGCATCTCCGATGAGTTCTGGGGAGGGAAGGAGAGGACACGAGGGGGGTTACGGTGACCTGTGCCGTGCCCTCGTACCCGGCAGACCCAACGAGGGCCCCGCAGGGCTCCGTGGCAGCACCGCGGTGGCTCTGGGGAGGAGAAGCCCAGCAGCTGGCCCCCAGTGGTCCCCAGAGCTGGGGCTGCGTCACAGGTAGAACCCAGGATGGGAAAAGCAGATTTGCATCCATCCTTCCTGGGGCTGCTCCAGCTCCCTGCGCTTTTCCTCTGGGGAAGGGAGCAGCGCTGCCTCCTCCTGCACCGCGTTGATTCCCTTTTCTACCCGGCGCAGAGCCGGGCCCCTGGCGGCTCGTGCCAGCCCGTCCCCATCTGTGCACACCATATGGCCACCGCGCTCCCAGCCCCGCCGCCCTCCCGCCAGCCCCTCGGTCCTCACCTCGCTGCTGGGACGCCCCCTCCCCACCCCGGGGGTCCCCTTCCGAGGACCGGGGACCGCGGCTGCTGTGCCCCCAGCGGGCAGACACCGGCACCCAGCACCCGTTAGGGCGCCCGGCCGCAGGAGCCGTTATGCAAAGCGGTTCCATGGAGGCACTGGCAGCTCGGGAAGGGAAACACGGACGGGACCACGGGGCTCACGGCCCCGGTTACCGGGCTGCGGGGAGCTCCGGGGCACCACCGGGAGCCCCGGGGACAAATAACAGCAAGAAGCCGGGCTCGGGAAGCAGCACCCTCCTTGATGCGCTGCGGTGCCGGCCTGAAGCACCGGGGAGGGAGGTCCCGGGGCACCGGGAGGGGGGAACCGGGGCACCGGCGGGGGGTCACCGGCCACCGGCAGCTCCCCGGTGCCTCCCCCGACCCCCTCGCAAGGCACAGCCCCAGAGGGCCGCGAGGAACCGGTGCAGGCCGCGAGGAACCGTTGCAGGCCCCCCCCCCCATCCCCGGTACCCCCCCCCCCCCCCCCCCCCCCCCCCGCCTCCCGGTGCGGGCCCGTTACCGTTGGGCCCGTTACCGTTACCTTGCTCTTGGCGCAGCTGACGGAGCGCAGCGCCCCGAAGAAGATGGGCAGCAGCGCCATGAGGACGAGGCTGCCGTAAGCCAGCGCCATGCCCTCGGGGGTGGCGGGCGGCCGGGCGGAGGCGGTGGCGGCGGGGGGCGAGGGGGAGGCCCCGGGCCCGGCGCTGCCGTTGAGCGCCGCCGCCTCCTCCATGGCGCACCGACACGTCCACCGTACCGGCCGGAAGTGCGTCACGCGCCGCGCGCGCGTGCGTGCGTCACGGGCACGCCGGCCCGCCGCGCGTTGCTAGGAGACCGCCGGTTGCGCCCCCCCCCCCCCATACACCGCCATTTTTAATGCCGTTGTAGCGCAGTGTAGCTCCAAACGGGCCTCCAGTACACCGCCAAATAGCCCCAAAGTTGCCTCTAATAAACTGTCGAATCTACCTCCAAGTACCTCAGTTTTGCCTCCAAATACACTTCGAATACACCTCCAAATTTGCTTCCAAATACACCTCGAATACACCTCAAAATTTGCCTCCAAATACACCTCGAATACACCTCCAAATTTACCTCAAAATTTCTCTCCGAATATACCTCCAATACATCTTCACATATCCCTCCAAATGCATCTCCAAATGGTCCTCCAAATAACTCCAAATGGACCTCCAAGCTTACCTTTAATAAACCTCCAAATCTACCTCGAAATACCTCAATTTTACCTCCAAATCTACCTCCAAGTACACCTCGAATACACCAAATATGCCTTGAGTACACCTCCAAATTTACCTCCAAATTTCTCTCCGAATATACCTCCAATACATCTCCACATATCCCTCCAAATGCATCTCCAAACGGTCCTCCAAATACCTCAAAATAACTCCAAATAGACCTCCAAGCTTACCTTTAATAAACCTCCAAATCTACCTCGAAATACCTCAATTTTACCTCCAAATCTACCTCCAAGCACACCTCGAATACACCAAATATGCCTTGAGTACACCTCCAAATCTACCTCCAAATTTTTCTCCAAACGTACCTCCAAATATACCTCCAATACATCTCCAAATGGATCTCCAAACTTACATCTAATAAGCCTTCAAATTTACCTCTAAATACCTCAAATTTACCTCCAAATGCACCTCCAAATGGACCTCCAAACTTACCTCGAATACACCTCCAAATTTACCTCCAAATTTATCTCCAAAAGTACCTCCAATACATCTCCAAATATTCCTCCAAATATATCTCCAAATGGACCTCCAAATACCTCCAAGTAACTCCAAATGAACCTCCAAACTTACCTCAAATACACCTCCAATTTTACCTCCAAATTTACCTCCAAATACACCACCAAATTTATCTCCAAATACCTCCAAATACACCTCCAAATGCTTCCAAATTTACCTCCAGATTTACCTCCAAATCCCTCCATTTCCTTCCTCGCTGGGGAACAGAGGAGACCATCGCAGCCTCTGCAGGGTGGAGGGACGGGGAGGAAGATGAGGGGCGCGGGGTGGGATGGATGCGGGGTCTGGGGGATCTAGGGCGATACCGATACCCTCCCAAAACCAGCAGGATGAAGGGGTCAGACTGAGCCATCCCGTGGGTCCCTTCGAGCAGACAGTCCGTGAATCCGTGCCGGTTTTGGGGCCGCAGGACCCGCGGCACGAGGCGGATCCCGCTGATGGATGGCACACGCCTGCTGGTGCTCGGCCGCTGCGCTGTGTCAGCCCGGCGTTGTTTACCCCGCCGCTGAGGATCTGTGCTGACATTTTGCCTGGGAAGGGGAGAGCGGCGGTGGCTGCCTAAGTATGGACAGCATTTTTGGAAGGGAGGGAGAGGGACGGGACACGGGACAGCTCCGCAGTCCGCACCACGTGTGGCTCAGGTCTGGGGCTCGGGCTTCGCGTCCAGCCTTGGGTTTGTTGTGCTTCGTGCTTCCCGCATCCCCCTCAAGGGATCGTGGCCCTGCTGTGCCATCCCCTGTCCTCTCCCAGCCCACCTGCACGCGGCAAACAGCCCTTGTGTAAAAATGCCTCGTAAATGAAAGCAAACTTTCCGTGCTGCTGGAGAGGGGCCAGGGCTCTGCTGGAACATTGGCTGCAACGCGTGGTCCTTGTGAATTTTCCTTCCCCCTCAAGCTGCCGGCAGCCCGGCTGTGTCACCGAGCCTCCTCCAACTCCACATCTCCTTCACCCCGTACGGGACCGCGGGAGGTGACGGCCGTGTCCTGTGGTCCATCATGCTGCCTGTGCCCATCACCGAGGTCCCCAGCTCACTCCGTGGATCCTGGGGCTGCTCGGGGTGCGGGAAGCGGCTGGTTCTCAGGTCTGGTACACACAGGTTTACCTGCACGTGTTCTTTCCATCTGGCAGAAGAGGCTGCTCGGCAGCAAAGCCTAAATCACGAAGGTTAAGCGGTGCTGCCCCTGCCTTTCAGCAGCAGGAGGTCCCTCGCAGCGAGTCACTGCGGGATTTGGGGCTTTACCCAGCGTAAAGCAGCAGCTCCGGGCTGTGTGCGGCGGGGTTTCACCCTTCCCGCAGCCTGTAAATTCTGTAAACTCAGCAGTTTCTGACCGCTGCATCTTGTTACGTGGGGAAATCGACCTCCTGAACCCGCGGCGTGTCCCTGTGCCACCGTCGGGGTCCCACCGTGTCCCCACCTGGCTGCCTGCTCCCCAGGGCTCCCCTTAGGGTGGCTGCAAGGGGTCCCCATGGTGGTGCAGGCAGGACCCCCCCTCAGCCAACGCCTCCACCGGCCCGGGGACTGGCTTGGAGCCGAGCTACGGGCAGGGGAAGGGAGCACAGCAGGGAGACAAGGCACGCTTTTACATTTTTTTTTTTAAACATATTTGTCTCTTAAAAAAAAAAAAAAATGAATCTATTTCAGGACCTGGGGTGATTCATAGTTTCGTATTTCAGGCAGCGAGGAGATGAGAAGGCCTCTCGGGAGCACCGATCTGCCTTGCTCTGGGGCTGGCCTCCTGCCCGGGCTGCTGTGCTCTCGGTGTCACCGATGCTCCCACAAGGAGAAGGACGAGCACCGGGGTCAGCAGCACGCAGCCACGGGGACAGCGTGCCCTGCCGTGTCCCACCCTGCGGCATGGCACGGGAGGCAGACCCCCAGGTGGCCGTAGAAAAGCTAAAAGCCCCCGTACCAGCCCCTCACCGATGCCTTCAGGTGCCTACTTGTCCCCAAAATCTGTCCCCGCACGCTCTGGTGTCTCTCTGGGCGCTGCACGTTTTGGGGACAGCTCCTGCTGCTACCTGGAGCCCTCTGCAGGGACCCCTCACGGCTCATCCTTCGAATCTGGTTTCAGTCAAGGAGCAAAAGCAGCATCTCCACCTCTGTTCCCTGTCACCCTGGGAAGCAGAAACGTGTCCCCACTGCTCGGCTGTGTCCCTGTTACTGAAAGCTCTTTGAGCATCCCGTGAGAACCCAACCAAACCGGGCATGGCCCCGGGTGCTGGTGCAGGGAGGCAGGGTGTCAAATTCTGCTCCTTTTGCACCAAACTCTGGGGATGCCACCTCGGGGACACCCCGGGAGGAGGCAGGGAAGGTGCTGCGCCCTGTGCCCTGTGCCCAGGAGGCCTCTGCAAGCCCCTCTTTGCAGGAAAATCTCTGCTTGTGATATCAGCTGGCCCCGGGCAGGGCTGAGGCTAACGGGGACAGCCTCCGAGCCCGGGGAGAACCCGAACCGAAGGCTGCAGGGCTGGGAGCTGCTCCTGCCCTCCCAGCACATCGTTAGGCCAGAACCCAAAATAGCAGCAGAAATGCTCACGCTCTGGTGTATTCCACGGCAGAGCCTTTTATCAAAAAACCCTTCAAAAGACCTTTACGGCCCCGCTCCGAAGCAGCCCCGAGGTTGTGGGTTGTGAGCTTTTCCTGCGGGTGCCTCAGCTCCCTGCTGGGTGCACTCTGCCCGGTGCTGGGGCTGCAAGCGCTGGGTTGGGGCTGGGGTCTGGGCACCGAAACGGGGCCCTGGCTGTGGGGCTGCTCCCCACGCAGCCTCCGTGGGGCTTTCCTGCGCGAGCGGCTCCGGCTGGGAAAGCAGGAGGGACTTCCCAGCCGTCCTGCGGGGACCAAGGGCAGGACCTGGCCCCGTGGTGCGCGGGGAAGCGGCCGCCCTCCTCCCCTCCTGCTTTTCTTGGCAGCTCCCCATGAGAAGATGCGCTGCCGCACGCTCGAGCCAGCCTTTAACTCGCCCCGTGCCGGGGAGGCTGCTCCGGCCCCGTGGTGGCAACAAACGGGGACACCAGGGTGGGGGGGAAAACGTTTTGGATGCAGGCTCTTGATCCTAAAACATCCCCGGCAGCAGACCCTGGAGAAGTGGGAGATGAGCAAAAGGGCTGCGGATCGAGCACCGGGCACCCCGTGTGCCCCAGGGGCTGGGGACGGGCACAGGACCTGGTCCCACCGCGGCCACCGCGGGGTCCCTTGGCCCGGGGAGGCAGCGAGCACTGGGACGGGTGGCTCCCCGGGGTGGCACCGGGGGCATGGCACGGGGACAAACGGCACCGGGGAGCAGCTGGGACCGGGGGAGGTGGCACTGGGGACAGTGGGCGTGCTGGGATGGGTGACACCGGGACCGATGGCACCGGCAGGGAGGTGGCAGCCCCGAGAGTTCTTGCTGGAGGGGCTGGAGCCGCCGAGCCCTGGCAGTACCTGGCCCAGGTGGGGGCCAAGCTGGGGGCCGCAGGCAGCCCCTGGCCCCCCGCCAACGCCTCCTTCCTCCCTCCCTCTCTTTCCCAGCTCCTCGCCGTGCCCCCCCCCCCCCCCCCCCTTGGCCTCTCCTCCCACCCTCCAGCGCGGCCGCATTTTTCTGGGTTTGAGCTCATTCTTTCCACTCCCCTCGCTGCCGGCTGCCAACTTTCCATCCTGCAGCCCCCACTCCCCCCCCAATCCTCCTCCGCTTGCCTCCCGCTGCAGGAAACGCCGGCTGCAGCTGCAGGACGGACGGACGGACACCGTGCAGCCCCCGGCAGCACCCACAGCACCGGGAGCTGGGGCACGGGGAGCTCCGGGGCATAACCCGGGCAGAGGGGCTGGAGCCAGAGCAGCAGCGAGGAGAGAGCACCGGCACCGGCACCGCTGACGGGACGAGGAGCAGAGACGAACCCCTCACGGGGACGGGCGCAGCGCCATCCTCCCGTCCCCTCGGTTCCTCCCCAGCTGCACCGTGCCCGCCACGGAGCCGGGGATGGGGAACGAGTGGAAATTCCTGACCCGAGCCAGGCAGGGAGGGCACCGCGGAGCCTCCCTGGCGCCGGGCCCGGGGCTGCCGAGCTGGCTCCCCCGCGGCGTCCCGGCCGCTCAGCCCAAAAACAACCGGCTCCGGCGTCGCCTCCACGGGTGCCCGGGGTCGCTCGCTGCTCGCTGCGCCCCAGCACGTCCCCTCTGCTGCCTCTGCCCCTTCCCAGGGCACCAAGAGCTGCCCAGGGCCTGGCTCCCAGCCCAGGCTGTGGCTCCCACAGGGGTTTGAATCCCGCACGGGGGGTCAAAACCTGCACCTCAGCAACCGGGGCTGGTGCTGAGCCCTTCCCAGGGGCTTTTCTGGAGCTGGTTGGGAGTAGGGAGGTGCAGGGGGGCAGGGGTTTCTGCTGTTTCTGGGGGTGGTGCTGCGACCACTGGGCGAGGGACCGAGATTTTGGCTAAATGGTGGTTGAAGGAAGCCTGGCTGGAGGCTGAGGCTCTCCCTGCCCTGAGCTGTTCGGGCTGCAGCAGGAGGCAGGGCCCCGGTCAAGGAATCGTGCTCAGCTCCAGCCACGCAACCCCAGCCCGCAGCTCCCCACGGCAGGGACCCAGCAGAGAGCAGAGCAGCACATCCCCGACGGCGTTTATTCAGTGGGTGCAGGGGTTTCCCCGTCGCACCAGGACAAAGGCAGCAGAAAATCCTGGGTCGGAAGAACGCCAGCGCCAGGGGAGACGCAGCGCAAAACCCAGGCACAGAGGGGCCGGGGGTGCTGCTGCCGTGCCCTCCTACCCCCTCCTGCCCCACAAAGGACGAGTGCCACGACCTGCTGAGCTGCTGGAAGCCTCCAGCACAGCTCCAGCCCTACAGGGACACGGACCGGCCCCCCAGAGCACGGGGCAGCCGGGCTCCCACCCCCAAGGTGCCCGTCCCACACGCGCAGCTCGGGGGACCCAGCCCCGCTCAGCCCCTCTCCTGGAGGGGTAGCGGCCGGATCCGGAGCACCCCGCGTGTCCACCAGCACCGGTTAAAACAGCTCCGTGTCCTCAGCATCGCTCCGGCCCCTGCGGTCTCTCCGTGCACCCGCGGAGCTGCTGGCCACGCTGCTGGCACAGGGGAGTCCCCAACCTCCCCTCCGAGTCCGGTGGGACGGGTCCGCGGCGGCTCTCAGAGCACGGACAGGTCGTGGCAGGACTTGGAGCGGACTTTGAGGGCCACCTTGCTGCTGTTCCTGGCCACCAGCCTGTCGAGGAAGCGCCGGGCCCTCTTGGTGAGGCTCTCCTTGCGCTTGTGGACGGACGCGGGGTGCGCGCCGGGCTCCTTGCCCTCGAGGCGCAGGCGCAGCTGCCGCACCACCCCCTCGAAGAGCTCGGCCACGTTGTGCTGCAGGGCCGCCGACGTCTCGATGAACTTGCAGTCGAACATCATGGCACACGCACGGGCCTCTGCGAGGGGAGGGCAGGGAGGGGGCACGGCCCCGCTGGCACCCCCAGCTCCGCGGGCGCAGCAGAAGCCGCGGCACGGGACACGGGGAGGGGACACGGGGACGGAGACGGGGCACGGGGACGGAGACGGGGCACGGGGACGGAGACGGGACGTGGTTTTGGGGACTCTTACCTTCAACGGAGACCTCGCGGCAGCGCACCAGGTCGGATTTGTTGCCCACCAGGATGATGGGGATGTCCTCGGCCTGCCGCATGCTGCGCAGCTGGATGCGCAGCTCCGCCGCGCTCTCAAAGCTGCCGTGGTCGGTGATGGAGTAGACGATGACGTACGCGTTCCCCACCTGCAGGCAGTGGCTGCGGTGCCAGCTCTCCTCGCCCTGCCACCACCACACGGGGAAGGGGATGTCACCGCGCTGCGGGGGCCAGCGGCATCCCAAATTGCTCTGGGGGGGGCAGCAAGCCACCCCGGCACACATGGGACCTGCTAGTCCCACCTCGACAGCCCCCACATCATGGGCAGCAGACGTGTGGCCCCGTTGCTAAATCAGCTTAAAAGCTCCTGGCTTTTGGGGTGGCTCACAGTTCCTCCTCTGTCAGCAAGAAATTGGGGCCGTGGGCTCAGCCTGGCTCAGGGGGCTGAGGCTGCCCCTCCTGGAGCTGCTTTTGGCCGTGCAATGCAACAGGGGAAATAAAAAGGCTGATCTCAGGGTGTTGTAGGGCTGGGCACCTCCGGGCAGCACGGAAAACGCAGCCCCAGCCCATGGGGGTGCAGTGGCTGCGTGCAGCCCGGGTGCTGGCTCCCTCCCCGCTCCCAGGGACCGATCCTGACTCCCGTGGAAACCCACGGCCCCGGGGTGGCCCTCGGGGAGCAGGGCACAGGGGCGCTGGGCTTGCTGGCAGGGAGCAGCACGAACAAACGCCCCGTGCCAGGCTCGCGGGGCCGTGGCTCTGCCAGCTGAGCACGTGCCCTGGCTGCCAGCGCTGCCTCACGTGGATTTGCCCGGCTGGCTCCTTCAGCCCCGCTTCCAAGCCGTTTCCTTGCATTTCGCTGGCACTGCGCTCCCCCCCTGCAGCTCCTTCCTCCCCCCCGAGGGACCCGCACGGCTCCTGCGCTCCCGGTGCCTCGCCGTGGGAGAGCCAGAGAGGGGTGAGGATGTGCCGGGCACCCTCCCTGGCAGGCAGGGGAAGCTCGAGGCTGTCGCTTTGGCCACAGGGCTGACCTCAGGATGATGGCTGCCCCCATCGGGGGTCCCTCAACCCCAGAAATTTGCTTTTATGGCTGCTGACTGGGGACCCTGGGCCCTGTCCTGCCTGTTGGGCTTGTCCCACTCTGAGACGCAGCCAGGAGAGCCCCGGGGAGATGTCTGCAGAGCGCAGAGACCCCGAAGCAGCAGCTGTACGCACACAGCATCCCCCACACCCCCCCAAACCCCCCAGCAGCAGGGATTTGCAGAGTTCCCAGCCCCGCGTACCCTGCGCTCGGGCTCCCAGGCGTCGATCACCAGCAGCGTGGTCTCCTCGCCATCCACGGACAGCGTGCGCTCGTAGGCCACCTCTGCAAGACACCGGGAGAGCTGGATCAGCGTGGAAATTCCCCGGGGCAGCCGAGACCCAGTGCTGGCCCCCCCGACCCCACCGGGCTCCTCCGGGCCTCGCACGGGGCTCCCTCGGAGCACGGGGCGCAGCCACCTCCCCTCCACCTCCTCCCGGCCCCGTGGCGAGCGACCCCACAACTGAGGGTCCCCGCCAGGTTGTGGGGCACCCACCTCCGTGCTGCTCCAGCAGATCCCGCTCCTGGAGGCCGGCGAAGGCGTTGGCCAGGCTGGTTTTGCCCACGCCGGGGTCCCCCAGCAGCACCACGCGGTATTGGGGCTCCCAGCACCCCGAAGAGCCCGAGGATTCGGAGGACCAACTGCCCCGGGGTGCCGCAGCCCTGCCGCCCGGCTCCGAGGACGAGTGGCCGAGCTGGGGGTGCCCGGGCTCGGTTTGTGCCGTGGCAGCCGGTGCCCCGGGCCGCGGCAGAGGGGTGCTGGCCCTCCTCCGCAGCGGGCTCTTGCTCCCGCGCTGCGTGTTCAGGGTCATCGGCGGCACCGGGGGCAGCGGGGTCGGGAACCCCTTGGGGTCCCCGCTTCCCTGAGGTCCCCGGCAGCCCCTCTGCTCCGCCGGAGCTCCCCGAGCCTGCAGCCCCGAGGCCACGGGCACGGCCTCGCCGGTCCCGGTCTCCTGTCCCGGTTTGGTCCTAATTTTCCCCAAACCGGGCTGACCTCCGCCGAGCTCCTGGGCACCGCCGCTCGGCCCCGGAGCGGCGAGGCTTTAAAGACCGGGAGGTGGAGCCCCCGCCGCGGCCGGTCCCTCCCCTGCCCGACCCCCCCTCCCCGTCCACCACCCGCACCCCCGGGGCTCTGCCCGGTCCCCGAGGCCCCCGCGGGGCTCCCGGTGCCGGGGCTGGGCGAGGTGCCCCCGGCCGCGACCCCTCGGGCTCCGGGGAGCAGCGGGGGGGGGGGGAAAGCGGCACCGGGGCTGCCCGGGAGCCCCGTCCCGTCCCGTCCCGTCCCGTCCCCGTTGCCCGGGGGCTCCGCCACGCTCCGGTCCCACCCGGGGCAGGACCCCCTCGAGCCCCGAGCCCCCCGCCCGGTCCCCTCCCGGCTCCATCTCGCGGCTGCCCGGGGCAGCGCACGGCCCCCGCCGCTTCGCCAAGTAAGGAGCGAGCCGAGCCCGGTCCTGCCCCGGTGCCTGCCCCCGGAGCGGGGTTTGCGGAGGCTCCGCTGCCCCTGTTTGGCAGCCGGTAACGGACAGCAGGACCGGAGGCTTTTTTCGAACGGGGCAGCACGCGGGGGCTGTTTTTATTTGAACCCGAGGTTGGCCCTGGCACCCGCACAGGCTCCGGGGTGGCTCCGTGCCGGGTCCCCAGGCCCTGCACCGGGACGTGCCCACCCCGGGGCACCCCAGGACACCCCTCCCGGTCACGGCACCGCGACGGGGAGGCCCCTTTGGTGCTGCCCCCATGGCACCGGGGGGTAGCGATGGTGCTGGGGGGTGAGGAGGGCTGGGGAAGGTTCCTGGGCTGCTGTTACCGCAGGGTTTGCACCTTCCAAACGGCTGCAGCCCGATGGTCACAGGCACGAGGTCGGGAACGTTGCCTCCTCCGTGGGGATGCTGAGGATCACCTCGGTGTCCGGTGTGCACCTGAGCAGAGAGAGGAGAGAGGTGAGGCACACGGGGAAGAGCAGGAACCAGCAGCCGTGCTCTGACCCGCGCACAGGAGCCCGGTGTGAGGAGGGGAAGAAGCTCCTGTGAGGCCAGGGCGAGAGGCTGGTGACCCCTCTGATGCTCTGCGCAGCCCACCCGGAGCTCTGAGGCTCCCTGCGTGCCCTACAACGGCCCCACTGTTAGAGGGCTGGAGGTGGCTGGCACGACGCCTCGTGTCCCTGGGGCACACTGGTGTCAGTGCAGAGGGACCGGGGACTTGTTTGGGGACACAGCAGAACACAGCTGGGGGAGCAGTGAACAAAAGCAGGAGGTGAGGGCTGTGGTGCTCAGCCCCTGCTCAGCACAACGCAGAGCGCAGCTCCGCTTCCCAGCCAACGGCAGCCAGATCTCACCCTTGGGACTCGGAGGAGGAACGGAATTAGCTGCCCCTCGTTGTCAGTCCTGAACGACAAACAGAAGCTGAGAAAGCCCATCAGGCAGCCAGGCACATCTGCTTTCTCGCACAGAAAGGACAAACACAGCAAGCTGGGCTCGCTCAGAGGTGCGCTCGGCAGCCTGCGTCAGCCCCAGGGACAAACTGTGCGTCCGGAGCCACTCCAGTGCAGGGATCAGAGCTGGAGGTGAAAAAAAGGCTTAAAAAAAGGAGTTTTAAAGAGGGAGAACTCAAATGCAGACACACACGGGTGTGCAGGGGCCTCGCAGCTCCTCCGTGCTTCACAGGTGCAGCGCACGGGGAGCCCGAGGAGGGCCAGCAACAATCCCACGCTCCTGCCTGCCCTCGTGCTTCCAAGCCGAGCACAGGCGATGCCTGGTTCTGCTTTCAGGAAGCCAAGGCAGCGCCTGGAAGCAGAGGGTTAACTGGAAAAATGAACGGCTGCTGAAGCCGTGTGAAAAGTTGCAGGGAGGTCAGTGGGAATCGGCGGGGAGATGGCGGCGAGGGCTCTGGCACAGCCTCCTGCCTGTCAGGGCGGGTAAGCACCAAATGCCTGACTTGTGATGTTACAGAAACTTTCCACTTGGGCCTTCCTGCTATTTTTAACTCTTCTCCCAGCCGCCCTCAGTAACCCCAGCCCCACCAGCTGTCGAGGCTAATTAATTCCCCTTTTTATCATTCTTTTATCGGAAAAAAAAATAAAAAAAAATTAAGTCGTGCTAATCCATCACGCAGCCGCTCGCCTCCCCCACGGGCTCCTGACGTGTTGCAGGCTTTCCTCCTGCTCCACATCACGCCTCTGCAGCGCTGCAGCCCTACCTGGCTGGCCAGTAACACCCCCAGCAGCCCATCACGGGAGATTCCAGCCCCTTCTGCTGTTTGCACCACCAGCGGTTTGCTGGGTGAGCATCTGTGGCTCGTCTATACCTTGTGTACAGGCAGCTGCAGCAAATAAAGGTGCACATGCACCCAGTTCTGCACAAAACTGTGGGTTTCGGGCTACACCGCACTCAAGATTTAAGCATATTTGGCCAATTTTTTCATAGGTTTGTTCCCCTGGGCAGCACAGGAAGCGGAGGCACCTCGGCAGCTCCAAAGCATTTGAGTTCTGGGCAGGAGCCCTCTGCCAGGGGCCTGCTGCTTGGTGGGGCGGGCTCCCCGCCGTGGGTATGGTGGAAAATAACTCGTCACAGCGGGCTGCTGGTATGCCTCAGCCTACGGACTTGGCCAGTGTGTCCCCTGTCCCTGGAGAGGAGAGCCCAGCGGCCCCGTGAGCGAGCTGGCAGGGCCTTCTCCCTATCGATGCGCGCTGAGGATTCTCCTCCCACGTCATAACGACGGGAAATGGGAGCAGGGACTCACCACAACCTCTGCTCCGGGGGTCGTTAGCTCCCGGTGAGCTTGGGCAGGGAAAGAGTGGGAGAAAGAGCAAGTTTTGCCTTTTTGCTGCCAACCCGTTCCTCTGAGATGTTTTTTTTTTTTACATATTAGGGGACTGGCTGCCCGCCTTTGTTCTCCTTTGTGCCGTTTCACACCAGCAGCAAAGCAGCTTGAGATGGGTAGGACCTGCCCGGACAAGGATGCTCCACAGGAGCCTGGCCACCTCCCCTCAGTTTGGTTTCCCAGCCAGAGAGGGAAAAGAACAATAAAGGAAGACTCATCGTGGTCACAAGGGCCTTGAAAAGCTCTGCCTCTTCCTGCAGCTGGTAATTATCCCCATTTACAGGACGGACAAAAGGAAACCCAGAAGAGAGCCCTGATGTGACCGGGGCTGCCAGCACACTGCTGTCAGGGAGGCTGTTTCCTAGCTGCATTTAGGCAACACCAGGAGACCTGGCAGCCATCTCCCAGGGCAGGACGCCTGTAAGCTGCGAGTTTCTGTCCCAGGACGTGTAGGTTTGTCGGTGAGATCTGCAGCAGTGCTTGGGCTGAGGTTATTCGCGCTCAGCACCACAGAATTCTGCAGGTCAAGGCCGTAGGGAAAGCTCTGTGCACGCCCACTGAGCAGCCTCAC
This sequence comes from Aythya fuligula, assembly GCF_009819795.1. Taxonomy (NCBI): domain Eukaryota; kingdom Metazoa; phylum Chordata; class Aves; order Anseriformes; family Anatidae; genus Aythya; species Aythya fuligula. The sequence continues at coordinate 15,217,814 of NC_045574.1, read as the reverse complement.
TTACTTGGGTCTGCGGAGGAAAACATCAGCAAAGATCACCTCTCTCGGGTCTCTCGCACGCTGGCGGAGCGTCTGGATGCTGCTTTGCAGCTCGCTGATCTCTTCTTCCAGGTCCTTAATAATCTGAACGAATTACATCTCTAAGCGTTCTTCATTTTGCAACAGAAGCAGTGATTAAAGTTTTTGCAAGCAGCAGAGCTTGAAACCATCCCTCACGCAAAAAAGCCCCTAACAGGGCACGCTGAGGGCGAGCAGTCCAGAGGGCGTTTTAGGAAGCCTTACAGCTCACTGGCTCCAGTGGAAGCAGAAAGCCCCACACACCACCAAGAGGCACAAAATCCTCTCTGAGGGCAAGGGCTGAGGGTGGCTGGCTCTGCTTCTCCGTGGTGGTTCTCCCCCCGCCCCCTCACCTCTCTTTGCCTTGTTATCTCGCATCGCAGCACGTGGTTGTTTATGACCAGCTGCTTCAGGCCATCCTGGTGCAGCAACACCTCCTGTGCAGGGGAAGAGAAGAAACCCCCGGTAACTGCCAGCGTGAGACCCTGCCACTGCCAGATGCCAACTCTGGTTGTGTCTGGATGCATCACTCCTCAAGGAAATAACTCCTGCTCGGGTAAGGTTTGGGTTCCAGCTCGTCCCATTGGGCTGATGACAGAACAAGGCTGAGGAACTCAATAAATCCAGTCCAGTTTCCCTGGGAAAACTTATGAATATTGCTTGGGTTACTTATAGCACCTGTGCTTACGGATTCACCTGTAAAATCTTCTGCAGACTGAGAGCAGCCCCTGCTCTGCCGTGCTGCACGCAGGTTAATTTCCTCATGAATTTACAAAGATCCGTGCGCTGCCTCAGCAGCGTCACAGCTGAGCAGCTAAGTCCCCACCTAAATAACGTAGTAAAGCAGGGAGCCTAGCAGCAGGGTGAACGCTGGGTCACAGCGCGCTCACCTCCACGCAGCAAGCTCTCAGGAGCGAGCCTGAGAACATTTTGTCACTTCAGACGAGGGCAGCAACTCGGAGGGACTCCTCGTGTGCCCTTCCAGCGCGTCAGGCAGGAGCAGCGATGCTCGGTGATTCTTTGTGTGCTGGCTGCACGCCGCTGCTGCCAGCGGGCAACGTCTGGAAGCCCCCGCCTTGTCCGCGGCTCCCACAGACCGACTCCCCCTGCCGAGGCGGCGGAGTAGTTCCACCTACCTCCACGACTTTCTGCAGCAGCTCCTCTTGTTCTTGCCGTGCTTTCTCTTCCAGTTCCTCCAGGACGGCCTTCCCCATTTCTTCTGTCTTGTCTATCTCATCCTGAGGGCGGCAGGAGGCACAGGAACAGCAGGAGCGTTAAGCAGGACAAACTCTGAGCTCCTGTTCCTTCCTCCCCTGCCCTCTCCAGCCCCCAGAGCAATGCTGCAAGGGAGGAGAGGTCTCAGCACCTGCTGCTGCTTCTTCAGGTTCTGGATGTCGGACAGCAGGAGGACAATCCGGAGAGCCTGTCTGGGATAATGCACGTCCGTGTAGGTCCGCAGGACGCCGAGCTCGTCCTGGAGAACCTGTACGTTGGATGTGGCTTCATCCAGCTGCTGCTGTAGCTCTGCGGGAAAAGTCAAAGCAGAAAATGTCAACCCAGGGCTTCCAGAATTTCACTAATGAACCGAGCCGATGAGGCTGTCCTGTGTTTGGCTGAGCACACCATGTGGGAAGGGATCTGCATTACAGATTGCCACATGAGCAGTGGGAACGGCCACCCCAAATCAGGCCACTTTGGGCAGAACCTGCCCGGAATGGTGCAAAGAGCTGCCGAGGAGGAGACTCTTCCCAGCCTCTTAGGCTGATGGGCATCACGGGGTTCTGCCCCTCCTGACAGGAGGATTATCCCCACGCAGCAAAGGGGATTAATTTTCAGAAATGGAATAGTTTGGCATTTGTAACATCGGCACAATGCCTTTGACCTACCACACTGGAAAGCAAAGGTAAGGCGGTTATATAGGCCATACGTCACTGTCATGAGAGCCACTCACCTCCCAGATTCTTTTCCATTGTTTTTTCCATTTCCCGGAGCTCTGCCCTCGCTGTGTCCAGTCTGTTCTGACTGGCGGTCTGTGTCGTTGCCTTGACCATCTTCACAGAGACAAATCCAGTCACTGGTAAGTCTACAGAGCTCTGAAACATCCCCCTGCAGCATCCCTAATGTTCCTCTCGTGCTACTGCTTGTGTTAGCTGCACAGATGAGACCATTGCTGCGGCTGTGAGCTGCACAGAAGCTGCTCATGGGAATGTTTCAGTGCTTCCAGGAGCCACCTTCCCCATGGAGGGATGTATTTGGGCTGTTACAGGGGTGGCTACTGATGCCTGGGACAGTAGCCAGCCACGAAACTCTGGTGGCTTTAAAACACAGGCACAACACAAGAGCACCTGACGGGGTCTTTGGGCGTCAGAGAGCTCCCCCCAGCACCGGCGCTGCTCCAGTGACGCTCGTTGCAGTGGAAGCGACCACGCAGCGCCTGGCCGTTCCCCAGAACTGACGGGAACAGTGGGAAGTTTTGTGTTCTGCCGGTCTGGGCCTTTTAATTAACCTTACAACCTCACCTGAAACTGTTCGTACTGCTGCAGCAGGTCTCTGGCTTGCTTGGCAGTGCTGGCATCGGTGTGCTGGATGTCCTTCATCAGCCGGCAGTTGGCCTCTTCCAGGTGGGCACTGCGCTGCTTCAGCTCCTCTATGGCATTTATCTTCTGCTGGGTCAGATCCTACAGGAATTGTGGATTAAAGGGCTGCAGATTCCATCGGTCCCACCCGCCTCAAGTTTTCTCACCATCATCTGCCATTCCCAGGACGTTCCTGTCCCACGGTAACACCAACGAGGCCCTGACTGTCCCAACACCACGTATTCAATGCTCAATCTCATTGCCAAGGCACTGACCTCCCCCCCACAGCACAGTGCTGCTCCCACACTCCTCACCACCAGCTGATTGCCTGTAACCACCTTTTCCCTACTAAAAAACTGCGGTCACGTCCCCCACCTCAACCTTCTCTTTGCCAGAATAAGAAAATCTGAGGCCGACAGTCTTTTCTAACGGGTCACATTTCCTAAATCTCCTCCCTCCTCCTGCCACAGTCTGGGCTCCCTCTTGGTTTCTCTTCAGTTTTCTTAATGGGCAACATCAAGGTTACACTTCGCCAGCGCTGAGCAGAGCAGCATAATTACCTCTCGTTTATTAATAAATAAACATGTGCCATTTTGCAAGAGTGACTCAGACTGCCAGAATTTCCTCCATAAAGGCAACCTGGGTAACCGTATGGATTTGCTCCCTCCGTTCCAGCACCTGCTATTTGTTGTTGCATGTACCGTGGTGATTTTGATCTCTTCCAACGCCTCAGCTATTTCAGCCTCCTTGAGCGCTGACTTCTTCTCGGTAAAACTTCTGTATTTCTCTTGGGACAACGGCTTCTTCGAAGGCAGGGGTGGTTTTTTACTCGACATAAATGTAACTGGTGAAACAAAAAATAAAAAAAAAAAGCCCTGTCCTTATTTCACAGCCCGGTTTCAACGCTTTCCATCTACCCTCTCCTGTCGTGTGTTGCTGAGGGAAACACGAAGAACTGAGGGACTGAATTCAAACCTTCTGCAGCCCCAGCGGGAGCAGCTTGGAGTTAGAGCCCAGGAGTGGAACCTACAGAGCCTCAGAGCGTTCCCTGGCCTTTTCTAGCTCTCCCTCTTTATTCTCAGCCACCTTTTTTTTTTTTTTTTTTTTTTTTATTCTCAGCCACTGCTGCCTGAACGCAAGCACCGCGTTCAGGCAGCAGTGGCACTGGGGGGGCAGCGCACCGGGGCAATCTCTCCCAACCTGTTTTTTTCTTCTCCCCTCTCCTCTTGTCCTCGCTGGGGATCGGCGGCAGGCTCAGCTCGCGGGCCGCTGCTCCCCTCTGTGCTTCGGCCTCCTGCCGCTTGCTGCGCCCCTGAACGCGGCGTAAGGGAGGAGATGGGGGGGGGGTCAGGGGCAGTTTGTGGGCTGAGACCCCTCCGGCCTCACCCTCCCCGCCCCCATCCCCGGTTCCTGCCGGGCTTGGAGGTTTCCGTTAACGCCCTTCCAACACCTCTGAGGGCTCATTTGGGAGATGCTGAGGTAACGGCTGCAATGCCACAGCCCCAGCACCGGGCAGGGACCCGCACGGCTCCCCTCAGCTCCCCCCGGTGCCCTCAGTGCCACAGCCCCGGTACCGGGCACCGGGCACGTACCGCTCCCCTCAGCTCCCCCGGGACCAGGCCCCTTGGCTCCATCCCCGCTTCCAGCCGGGACACTCGTGCCCTCAGCACCGAGACCGGGCCCTGCGGCTCCGCCTGACCCCGCGGGGCTCCCCCCAGCCCCCCCCGGGGCCGTTCCCGGTGCCCGGTGCCCGCTGCTCGCCCCCGGGCCAGGCCTCGGGGCTCGGGGCCGGGCCTAGGCCGCGCTCGGGCGCTGTCGCCACGGCAACAGCGGGCGGCGCCGCAGCCAATGGGATCGCGCCCTGAGGCGGGCCCGCGCCGAGGCGGCAGCCAATGGGAGCGGCCCCTCGGCCGGGCAGCCCGCGGTCTCCAAGGCAACAGGGCCGCGGCGCGCTCCCATTGGTGGGCGCGGCCCCGCCTCGCCCCGCCCCCGGAACCGGGCCGGAACCGGGACCGGGCCCGGGACCGGGCCCGGGACCGGCCCGGGGGAGGGGGGGGGGAACCGGGCCGGGCCCCACCGGGCCTGGCCGGGCCCTACGAGGCCGGGGCCCGCTGGGCCTGGCTGTGAGGGGCCTTCCCCGTGCCCCCCCTGCGGCCCGGTCCCGGTCCCGGTTCCGGTTCGGTGCCGGGCCCCGTCCCCTCCGCCGCCCCCCGGTGCCCCACCGGAGGGAGGCGGCCCCGGGCCCGAGCCAGCCCCGTTGCCCTCAGCCCGTGCGGGGCCCGTTCACCCCCTGCCGCCCCCTCCCGCCGCCGGTGGGGCGGCTCCGGGCCCCCGGGGGTGTGGGTGGGGGGGTCCCGGGGTCCCGGTGTGTGTGGGGGGGGGTCCCGAGGGGTTTGGGGGGGTCCCGGGGGTCCCCGGTGGGGGCTGCAGGTGTTGCCGGTAGGGCACGGGGAGGGAGCGGGGACCTGGGGGGGGGGGGAGCAGGGGTAACGGGGATCCCGGGGATCCCAGTGGGGGTACCGGGGGGTACCGGGGGATCCCGGGTGTGGCTCCCGGGGGGCACCGGGACGCCCGTGTGGAGGCACCAGCGGTCACCGGGCAGATCCGGGGCCGTCAGCCCTGCCCAGCCCCGAGCACCGGCAGGTGTCCGGGGGGGGCACCGGGCCGTGCCCCGGGGCCGTTCTCGCCAGCAACCCCTCTCCGGTGGGCGCCCATTGGCGGCCGCCGCCGTTTCCCCCCCGCCCCACGGCCAATGGCCCGGGTAGGGGGGGTTGGGGGGGGTGGGGGGGCGTTGCCCGCCATTGACAGCCCCTCGCGGCCGTGTTTACCGGGGGCGGGGCGGCGGCGGCGGCGGCGGCTATAAGAGAGGCACCGGGGGGCGCGGGGCGGGCGGTTCCCGGGGCTGCCCGCACCGCCCCCGAGCACCCCCGGCCCCTCCGCCGCCACCGCAGCATCACCGGAGGCATCGGCGGAACCCAACGGAGCAGCAGCCCAGGTCGGCGGGGCCGGTGCGGAGCCTCCCCGGAGCACCCCGGGGCCGGTTCGGAGCTTCCCGGAGCATCCCCGGTCCTGTCCGGGGCATCTCGGAGCATCCCCGGTCCGATCCGGAGCATCCCGGGGCATCCCGGTTCCGAACCGGAGCATCCCCGCTCAGCAGTGCCGAGCAACCGGGAGCATCCCCGATCCGACCCGGAGCATCCCGGAGCATCCCGGGGCCGGTGCGGCTCCTCCCGGAGCCCCCCCCTCCCCGTCCCCGCAGGCTCCCCGGGCTCCCACCGGCTCCGGTTCCTCCCCGCCGCCCCCCGCCGTGCGCCCCCGGGCCCCTCCGCGGCCCCCTGCGCCCCGCCCCGCCGCCGCCGCCGCCGCCTCCCGTTCGGCACAATGGGGGCGTAGCGGCCGGCGGGGGGGCGGCGGCGGCGGCGGCGGCGGCGGTGGGCGAGGAAACGGCGGCGGAGGCGGTGGCGGTGGCGGTGTCGGAGCAGCAGCGGGGAGCCCGGTGGCGGTGTCGGCGGGCGGCATGGTGCAGCGAGCCGCACGGGGCCGGGGAGCGGAGGGGCGTCGGGAGCCGTGCCCCCCGGTACCGGGTGGGACGTCGGAACCGGGCTGGTGCAAGACCCCCAGCGGGCACATCAAGCGGCCCATGAACGCCTTCATGGTGTGGTCGCAGCACGAGCGCCGCAAGATCATGGACCAGTGGCCCGACATGCACAACGCCGAGATCTCCAAGCGCCTGGGGCGCCGCTGGCAGCTCCTGCACGACTCCGAGAAGATCCCCTTTGTCCGCGAGGCCGAGCGCCTGCGCCTCAAGCACATGGCCGATTACCCCGACTACAAGTACCGGCCGCGGAAAAAGGGCAAGGTGGGTGCCACCAACGCCACCGCCACCACCGCTGCCACCGCCGCCGCTCGCCCGCGCCTCCCGGTCAAGATCAAGCCCTCGGTGCTCGGCCGCGTCGCCGCCGGCCGCAGGCAGCACGCCAAAACCCCCGCCGGCCCCCCAAAATCGGAGCCCGACGCCGAGGTGGCCGCCGAGGACTGCCCCGCGGCTCCCGGCACGGCCGCGTGGCCCCCGGTGCCCGCCGGTGAGCGCAGCCCCACGGAGACCCCCGCGCCCCCCAGCCCTGCTGCTGCTGCCGCCACCACCACCACCGATGTCACCGTCGTCACCACCACCGGTGCTGAACCGGGGACGTCCCCGGAGAGCGGGACGCCCTCGCCCATGTCGGCCAGCTCGCCGCCCTCCTCCTTCAGCTCCTCCGACGAGGAGCTGGAGGAAGAGCTGCCGGGCGTCGCGGCCGGCCGGGCTCCCTCCAGTACGGTTTGCAGCGCCCTGGACTGGTGCGGCTTCGACAAGGACCTGGACCTGTTCCCGCGGGGAGGCTCCTCGCACTTCGAGTTCCCGGACTATTGCACGCCCGAGGTGACGGAGATGATCGCGGGGGACTGGCTCATGTCCAGCATCTCGGACTTGGTTTTTACCTACTGAGTCCCGCGCTCTGCAGGTAACTCTCTCTCTTTTTTTTTTTTTTCCCACAATCAGGTCATATATAAAAAAAATAACAGGAAGAAAAAAAAAAAAAACAAAAACACAAAACCAGCTGTTTACATGCAGGAATCAGGTATTTTGCCTTGAAGCCGCTGGAAGGCAGAGCTCCCTGCTCCCCCCATCCCCCCGGCACACACCCACTCCTCTTCCTCCCTCTCCTCCTCCTCCTCCTCCTCCTCCGCCTGCCGTGGTGCAGGGCTGCAGCCCCGCTGCTCCTCGCCCCGCGACCCCTCGCCCTGGGCCCTGTGGCTCTCCGCCGTGTCCCCCTGCCCGTGACAGGCGAGGGTCCGACGGGGGTTTCATTGTCACCGAGCTGCTCCCGGTGCTCCCGTCTCCCTCTCGGGCAGCGGGAGCACCCACGCCAGCCTTGGTCCCACCCATCCCTCGACCCCCGCCGTGCAACCCGGGGAACAGCCCATTTTGGTTTATTATTTTGCTTTTTGGCTGCATTTAAAGCACGTCTTCAATTTTCTCCTCCTCGTAGCAGCCCTTGGGGAGGGCTCCCGGCGGCCACGCCGCGCCCGGGGCTTTCCGGGCTGGCAGAGCCCATGCAAGGCAGAGCCCTCCTTGGGGTGCCCCGTTCATGGGGGTCCCCGGTTTTGGGATTTTGGGGATCCCGCGGGGCCGGCGCTCTCTCTGCGATTTGGCCGCGGCGCGCGCGCTCCCCGCCGCTCAGTTTGGGGAAGAGCGAAGTTGCACGCACGTGATCCGCACGTGGAGCGGGGAGGCTGAGTTCCTCCTCTCTCCAGACACTCGTGCAGAGGCGCCCGTGCCGCGGGGGAAGAACCCGTGCCCGGAGCCACCCCGTGCCCTGGTGCCAGCGACGAGCCCAGGCCGGGGCCAAGCCGTGCCCGGGGCAGCCCCAGTTGGGATTTAGCACCCGTGGGGGCACCCTTGGAGCCGCAGGCTCGCTCCCTGTGCCCGAGCAGAGCCTGATCCCACCGTGCCCGGCCTCCATGTGCTGTGCCAGCAGGGAGCACGCAGGCAGGGCTGCGGGAAGAGCTTCTGCGGGAGCTCTGCCTTAAACCAGCACCCGAACGGGGCCGCCGGCAGCGGTGAGGTTGGGTTTGCGGGGTGCGGGCAGCTCCGGCGCGGCGACGCTCCGCGGTGCGCCCTGGGTTCGGCCGTGCCGCCAGCGTGGGCTTCACCGCAGAGCACCGCCGCCGAGCTTCCCAGCAGGGCAGGTCCTGCCGCAGAGGCTCCCCCAGCCGGGTTTTTTTTCTTTGCTGTTCCTAATGGCTCCTTTCCGCAGCGATCCGCCTCCTGCCGCTGCCTGCTGCGAGCACGTGGCCGCGGTGCCGGCGGGCGGCGGGGTGGGCAGGGGGCTGCAAGGGCCAGGGGGGCTGCGCTCAGGGAGGGCTGAGCTGTTTGGGGTGGTGGCGGCGGGGACCCCGGGTGCTCAAACCCCCAGGGACGGGGGCTGGCAGCGCCCAGAGGAGCCGCACGGGGCTCTGAGCCCTGTCCCGCAGTGGCACGGCACGGACCAAGGCGTGAAGCAGCCTCTCGGGTCCCCAGATCCCAAGCGGGGCTCTGGGGTGTGCGGGAGCCCCCCTGGCCCTACTGGGGCAGCCGGGCACCCTCCCTGCTTTGGGGCTCCCTCCCCCTTTTGGGGCTCCCTCCCCCTTTTGGGGTTCCCTCCCCTTTTTGGGGTTCTCTCCCCCTTTTGGGGCTCCCTTCCCCTTTTGGGGCTCCCTCCCCGCTTTGGGGCTCCCCCATCCTCCAGCTGTGTGCAGCTCAGCCCCCCAGCATCCCCCTCCATGGGGAGCGCTGGGGGGGCTGCTCACAGACCCCCCCCCCACGTCCCCATCACGGGTGGGCACGGGCACGGCCCCCCCAGCATGGGAGGAGCCGCAGGGAGCGCCGCGTCCCCGTCCCTGCTCAAGGGCGCCCGGTGTCCTCCAGCCCCGGTGCCGGGTGGCTACGGGGAGGGTGTGGGGGGGGGCTCTGCTCCAGCCACCCCCCCCCCCGTGAGCCCCCCGGCCGTCAGCATTCTCGATGTGTAGGTGTGTAGAGGTAGCCGTGCGTGTGTGTGTGTCTGGCGTCGCGTTACCCACGGTGTTTAGGTGACCCCCGCTGCGGTGGGAGCCTGCCCAGGCGGGTGGGCACCGCGCCCCAGCCGCGTGTTCCCCGTGTAGAGCGCGTCCCTGTCCCCCCCCAACAACTCCCCACCAGCCCCGGGTACCCCCATCCAGGCCGTTCCCAGCAAAGCCAAATATTGGGGGGGGGGGGGGGCAGCGGTGCCCCCAGCCCGCTCCTGCCCCCCCAAACGAGCTGGGTTTGGGGTTCGCGGGCACCCGCGGCTCCGCTCAAGGGCTTCCCGGCGCACAGCTCTCGCCCAGCACCTCGCTGCCTTCTCAGGGTGCTCGTGCCCTGCCCGGAGCCCCCCAAATTCCCCTCCCGTGGCGGAGCTGAAGCCCCCCCAGTACCGGCAGGGCTCGGTGAGGGGCTGCCATCCCGCATCTGCTCGGCCCAAGGATGGGGGGACCGCATCCCCGGGGCGCTGCCGGGCGTTTCCTCAGGAGCAGGCTCAAGCACAACACCGTTTGCTTCTTCTTCGTCCCCGTGCCCCCTTCTCCTCTTCCCTCGTGGGGTGCGTCCGGCGGGGCGAGCGGCGCGTGGTGGCCGTGGGTGGTGGATTTTTTTTCTGTGCCGTGTGGTCGTAGTGCTTAGAGCCCCCCCCGCGTCCGTCCCGCCGAGCCCCCCCCCCCCCCCCCCCCCCCAAACCCCCCAGCTGCCCGGTGCTGGGCTGGCGCGCGCGTGTGCGAGCGAGTGTGCCTGCGCCATCCCTCATCACTAGCGACAAATAATAATAATAAGTTAATAATAAAAAAAAATATAAAAAACCAAACCTCTCTCAGGAAAGAAGCCGCCCGGGCGGCGGCCGAGCGGGCCGGAGCCGCGGCGAGCGCTCGGGGTTCCCGTTGGTGCTGTGTTCGTGAGGGGTCCTGTACCTGGCGTTTTGGGGGTGGGGTGGGGTGGGGTGGGGGGGCACCGGCCTGGCAGAGCAGGGCACGGCCCGAAGCCGCGGCCGGGGCCGGTGTTGTGGAAGCTCGGCTAATGGTTCTCCTGGTGTTGTGACTATGGAATAAAGTGTGGTGGTCTGCTCCGCGCGCCTCCGCCTCCTGCTGCGCCGCCTCGCGCCTCCCTGCTCCGGGTGCCAGCTCCCAGCGGCTCCCCCCCAGCGCCCTGTGGGGTCCCCGTGGCCCCCTGCCCACCCAGGGCACCCCAAAATGACCCCGAGCTCCCCCAGTGCCCCCTCTGCTCCCACCCTGAGCCACGGGAGCCCCCACCCTGCAGGAGCTTCACCCTGCCCGGACATGGGACCCCCATGGGGTCTCCACTCATCCAGGTGGGCCCTGATCCGGCCCCAAAAGGGGTCCATGGGGGGGGGGCACACGATGCTTGCGTCACTCCCCCCCCCACCCAGCAGTTGCCATGGCAACAAGGCAGCGCCCGGAGCATCCCTGGGTACCGCCTGCCCTCCCCTCCCCTCCTCTCCCTGCCCATCCCCTCCCCACCCAGGACTGGTACCATGGGGGGGGTCCCATTCTGCTGTGCCCCCCACCCCATGGTGCAGCACCCGCTGTGGGGCCGCACCAGCACCGGGGGGCTCCGGCCGTGATCCCGGTGGCACCGAGGCCCTGGCAGAGCAGCCCCTTCCCCTCCTTCTCCCCCCCCACAGCCCACGGGTCCGGGTTCCTGCGTGGGGTCCGGGACCACCGTGGGGGGCAGCGGGGTGCCCGTGGGCGCATCCTGGCCTCGCCGAGCAGCCGGTGCTGCCGTGCAGCCACGTGCCCCCGCCGCCGGCCCTGCTCTGACTCACGCGGTGGTGGCAGCTCCTGGCCACGCAGCAGGGACCTGCTGTCTCTGCTCCCCCCTCCCTGACACCCCAAAATCCCCCCCCCGGGAGCCGTGCGGTGCCCGGCGCTGCCTCGAAGCCCTCGGGGACAGCAGGGCGAGCGCCGGTGTGACGGCACCGGGACGGGGAAGGATGCGCTGAAGCCCCCCCCCAGAGGTAAGAGGGGAGCAGGGGGGGGGGGGTGTGGGCAGGGGGGAGGCTGTTTTGGCGTGCATGGGGGGGGTGCAGGATGAGGGTATCCCCCCCAAAACCAGGCGGCACCCCCTGCGTGCACAAAGGACCCTGCAGCTGCACGGGGACGGTGGCCCCGGGATGTCCCCAGCCATGGGGGCAGCCCCCCCCCGGCCCTCTCCAGCTCAGGGCTTTGTTCAGCTCGCAGCCGGCACCGAAAGGGTCCCAGCGTCGCCCCCCACACCCCCCCCTCTCCCCGCACACGCTGCGGGGCCGCGGTGACGGTGACGAAGGGGCTGAGCAGGCAGTTCCCATGGCAATGCCCCACTGGGGTGGCGGGAGGGACGAGGGACGGGGTGGCCGTGCCCCATCGCGAGGCGGTCACCCCAAAGGGGCTGCCGTGCCTTTTGGGGGGGCACGGAGGTGGCCGTGACCCCCCTGTGTCCCCCCCCCCAACCCCGCCACCGCCCCTCCTTTCCCCATCACCGGCGATTGGGTGGCTCCGGTGGCCTGATGCGGGGCCTGATCCTGCCAGCACGGGGCTGGAGACACCCCAGGATGGGGCAGGGGGCAGTCATCACCCCCCCACACCTTCCCCCCCAAACTCCATCCCTTGGGGAAACCCCATGGGATAAGCCCCAAGATGCCCCCGGTACCCCCAGGGACGTGGCCTCGCCGTCCTGAGCACGTGGGCAGCTTTTGGGGTCCCCTCTTGGTGCTCCCCAAAACGAGCCAGGAGCACGCGGCCATCACCAATCCCCCATCCCCTGGGGTTTTGGGGTGGGGGCAGGACCTGGCTCAGCCCCACGGGTGCCGTGGCTGTGGGGTTGCCCCCCCCTTGCCCCTTTTGTGCCCCCCCCAGGCCCGATGCCCGCCTGCAGCTGCGGCCGTGGCCCCGGCATGGCGCAGGGGCGGTGGTACGGGGTGCGCTCCTACCTCCACCTCTTCTACGAGGACTGCACCAGGGCCAGCCCGGATGGGGTTGGGGCTGAACCCTCGTCTGCCCGGCCCCCCGGCACCTGGCCCTCCGTTATCTGGAAGGTAAGACCCCCCCTTATCCCCCCAACATCCTTTTTCCCACCCTGTCCTGCGTGGGGGCGCATCCCTCCCCGGCCACCCCGCGCCCCGTCGGGTGTCCCAGCCCCATCCCCTGTCCCCAGGTGAGCCTCTCCACGGGGACCCTGCTCCTGCTGGTGGGGGCGGCCGCCCTGGGCACGGGCTGGTTGGTGCCCCCCAAGCTTGAGGGCATCGGGGAGGAGGATTTCGGCATCGGGGAGGAGGATTTCGTGGTGCTGGACCCGCGGGCAACGCGCTACAACCGGGCGCTGGGCGCGTGCCGGCTGCTGGGCCTGGCGCTGTGCGCGGCGGCCGCGGTGCTGAGCGCCCTGGGGCTGCTCTGCTGCGTGCTGAGCCCTGCCGGGGGGGTCCCGCCGTGCCCCCAGGACGAGGAGCAGCAGCTCTCCCCCATCCTGCGCCACGCCAGCCCCCCGGCCGTGCCGTTCGGTGCCTCCTGCGTCCACGGCGTCCAGCCCCGGAGGGAGGCGTGAGGCTGGGGTTGGGGACAGCGGGGGACACCCGGTTGCACCCCATGGGGTGACCCCCCCCCCCCTGCAGTGTCCCGGCTGCTGGAGGGCTCAGTAAAGGTGCTGAGAAAGCTCCTGGCTCAGGTGCTGCGGCTGCGTCAAACCCTGGAGCAGGGGAGGGAGCGGGGAGGATGCTTGGGCCGGGGCGTTTTGGGTGGGGTGGGGTGGGGTGGGATGGGGTGGGAGCAGCCCCCCAGCACAGAGCGGATCCCAGCCAGCCCCCATCCTCCTCCCCCACCTCGCAGGCCCCCCAATTTGTCCCCCCAGCCCCACCGAGCCCTGGGGGAAGGGGTCAGGGGGCAGCCAGCACCGGGGGGCCTCTGCCGGTGCCTTGGTGCCTCCCTCCCCCAGGACTGCGAGCGCTGCTCAGAAAATTGCTCCCGGAGAGGAAGTGGGAGCAAGATAAAAATAACCCCGGCCTCGCTGGTAAACACGGCCCCAGGGCACTGCCAGGGGGGGCACCGTGCCCGGGCAGCACCGGGATCTCCTCCTGCCCTGGGTTATTTCCAGCCCGGTGGCACCGCTGGCGTGGGGACAGCGGGGACGGGGAGCGCGCGGCACGAGCAGGACCTGGCGTCCCCCCAGCCCTGGTGGCAGCACAAAAGCCTCTCCTTTGGCTCTGCTGCTCCCGCTCCTCTTCCCACGCGCTGCAGGATCGGCGCTGCCCCTGCCCAAGGAGAGGGAGAAGAGTTTAGTTAAGTGTTTTATTTTACAGTTTTGAGGGTTTGTACAAATCCGCATTTACACAGGTCTGTATAAGTCTGTACAGAGTCAACTGAAGCACCCCAGGAGACCACCTCCCGCCCCCAAAACAACGCAGGAACTAAAGTGCAGGGTGGGCAGCGCGCGGGACCGCGGGAGCTGCCCCTCAACCGGGGGCAGCGGGGGCCTGAAGTGCCCCGGGTGGGGGGCGGGACCCCCGGCAGCACCCCCGGCTCATGGCACGGCCACCACCAACTCTCCCGTACCACCAATTTCTAAAGTGCTAAGTCACAGCCTGCCCCCCCCTCACCGCTGCTGCCCGGCAGGATCTCACCCCGCTGCCTTCACCCATGGGATCCCAGAGCCCCCAGGAGCAGCGGGGACACCCCCAGGGGTGAGGGAACGGCTCCTGCTGCCCCCCCCCTGCACCAGGTGAGCCCCCGGAGCAACCCGACGCACAATTCGGCTGGGGACAGGAGGGGGCTGAGCCTCACGGGGCTGAGTTCTCCTCCATAACCAGGAATCTGCAACTCCTCCACGCTGGTTTTTGAGGCGTGCAGCCCCCCCCGGGCACGGCACAGGCGGCTTTGGGCACGAGGCATTGAGGGGGGAGAAGCGGCAGGGGGCAGGTAAGGGCACTTGCGGGAGGGTTTAGCAGCTCGGGGGAGAGGTAGAGGCAGGTAGTGTCTGTTGGCTTCGTGTTGGGGGGCAGGGAGATATTTAGGAAAATGCTGCCGAGCTTCCCCAGCAGGCAGGGAGCAGCCAGGCTAGCAGGGGACAGGCAGGGGACGGGGGATGCAGGGGTCGGGGTGGTCTTACGGGAAATCCCTCACGTTATCCCGAGGGGTGATGCTGCTCTGGGCAGTTTGTGGGGGAAGAACTGTGACAGGCTCCTACACCCACGACTCCTGTCCTGTGCAAACTGGTTGGAAAGGTGGAAAAAGGCTTTTTCCACCTCAGAACCCGCTCCCAGAGCTGTGAGAGGCTGCAGGGAGTGCTAGAGGATGAGGGACTCTCATCTCACCTGGTCCAGGACCCTGCTCCCTGCAGTGGTCCCACGGATGTGCCCCTGTCCCCTGTCCCCTGCCCCACAAACTGACCAGACCACAAGGACGAGGGAGCAAACGGAGTCCCGGAGTGTTGGGCGTGGGAGACGGCCTCAGGGCAGGGCGCTGGGACAGGACTGCCTCTACTCAGAGGTGCCTGAAGGAAAGAGAAAGGTCAGAGCACTGGAGGAGGTGAGAGAAGGCAGGAGCCCTGGCAGCGGGAGGCGACGTGGAGCCAGAGGGCTCCTCGGGAGTGTAAGAGCCCCTCTGCCCTGCACACACACACACACACAACATCACCCTGCTGTGACACCCTCGCTCCAACAGAGGCCGTGGGATCGCTTGGGCAGAGCCCTCGTGGTCACCTGCAGGGGGTTGAGGGGACGAGGCGAGCGTGGGTGCGGGCAGCAATCCTCCCGGGCTGCTCACCACCAGTCTCCTGCCAAGGCCAAGAACAGAAACCCTCAGGGAGGTCGCTTCCAGACACGTCCTTTCCTCCACCATCGTCCCGGATCGACGGCGCGGGGTGCGCAGACGGGGGAAAAGCACGGCCCTGGGCTTCAGGGGAAAATCTGCAGCTCGAATTTGGGAGCCCACTCCAGGGCGCTCTTCACCACGGCCAGGGCGGCTGCTCCCAGAGCGACCGTCAGCCCCATCACCGCCAGCTTGACAAAGCGGTTGGTCCTGGGCTTGGTCAGGATGGATTTTGTCCTCTCCTCCCCTCGGAGCCGCTCCCTGAAGCGCTGTCTCAACACAGTGTCCGGTCTCTGCTGCACTGAAGCCAGCTCAAAGTCCTTAAAAGTGGAAGCCGCGGTTCTGCAAGAGAAGGAGAGGGTCGAGGAGTGACCCAGGGGGATGAGGAGCACCCCAGGGGGACGAGGAGCACCCCAGGGGGATGAGGAGTGACCCAGGGGGACGAGGAGTGACCCAGGGGGACGAGGAGTGCTCCCTCCACCAAGGGAGGACCCGGCCAGGGGACCACGCAGGACACAGAGCTCCCCGTGCTCCCTGCACTCACCGTTCAGCCTGCTGCTGCTCTGCCTCCCTGGCGAGCTCGGATGGAGGAAACTGGACAAAAAGGTCCCCGGCTCTGCTGATCAGAGTCTCGTAAGGAAGGTCCTGTGGGATCTGGGACAGGAGGTGGTGCACAGAGGCCATGTCGCACTCGCAGTCCAGGACTTCTTGCTCCCGGTACAGCACGATCTGCGGGGAGGACAGAGAGCCCTGAGCACGGCCAGGGAAGCAGGGCTGACTCCTTGCCACCCGCCAGAACACATTTCAGAGCCAGAAGAGGAAAGAATTTCACTCCTTTCTGGAAGACCTGCCCTTCCTGGAGGGGATGCGCTGCCCCAAAGCACTGCCCCGCTGGGACAGGGCACAGCAGGGCGATGGTTTCACCCTCGGCAGCCCCCAGCACCCCGCCGTGGTTTGGTTAAGCCAACCCCCGTCCCTCCAGCCAGCACCTACCACGGCAGCAAAATAAATGGGCATCAGGGGGTGGCAGGCCAGGAAGAAGTCGTATAATCGCACGACGTGCCTGAAGTCGGACAGAACGTGCCCAAACCAGGTGATCAGCCAGCTGAGAGCAAAGATGGTTCCCACTTCGGCACTGTGGGGAGAGAGAAGCTGTCAGGGTGGCCCCGAGGCAGTGCTAAAACCACCCCGGGAGGTCCCTGCGTGGTGCCTCTGCTCCCAGGAGACAGCCCCGGCTGTCAGAGGAGCATCTGGAGCTCAGCACACATCCACCGACCTCTGACACCCACCCAAAGCAAGGCGCTTCCACTGCTTGGCTCACCCTGGCCTGGTGACACCTGACATCCAGAAGCATGGTCAACTTTCCAGATTCTTTTCCACCCTAAAACTTAACCCATTTCTGGGAATTTGCAACCCGACTTGGTCATTCTGGCCATGAAATGGAACAGAGCCTCGCCCAGAAAAGGACTCTTGTCTGAATCTTCCAACTTACCTCCCTGCTTCTGCTTTACTCTGCCTGTATGGCACGATCTGCAACCCCCAGCTACTCCATAGGGACCGCTGGGGGGAAGATGCTGCCACTGAAAACCCCCCAGTACAGGCAGGATACATTTGGGTCTGCTTGGAAGCAGAGCTCTGTGTGGCTTTGGCCTGTTCCACCTGCTCTGGGCCAACTTATTCTGAAGCCACGGTGGTGCTGGGGCTTGCTGGTGCACTACTGGGGCTTGCTGGTGCAGTACTGGGGCTTGCTGGTGCAGTACTGGGGGTTACTGGGGTTTACTGGCCCTGGTGTGCGTACCTCTGCATGAAGTCGTGCACCTCGGGGTTCACCTGGTCTATGATGGGCATCAGGTAATTCAAGATGTGCTTGGTGTTATCCATCGTTGGGTCCATGAAATCCCTGGGGGAAAAAAAAAAAAAAAGATTTAAAAAGAACTCTGTCAAGCCATGAGGTCAGCGAGCTCTCCTCGGGGGAGGAAGCCAGAAGGTAAATAAATGTACTTGTAATAATCAGCTCTGCTGGAAGGGTGGCCTCCAGCCCCGGGACATTCTCTGTTTTTGGGACTGCCCCCTCCCCACTGACAGGGGCACAGAGATCTGGGATCCAAAGGTTTGGTGTGCACAGAAAACCTGCACCCAGATTTTCATTGTGGTGCCAGCTGACACTTCTTTCTCTGCGGTATGTGTGAGCCCTGAAGCCTTTCCAGCACCCAAAACCCAATTTTGAAGGGGGAAAATCCCTCTGAGGCACTCCCTGGCTGAGGGCTCGTTCCCATTTCGGTGCACAGCCAGGAGAAGCACCTACCCCAGGGCTCAGGGCTGGGCAGACCACACGTTCAGCACACAACTGCCCAGGGCTCTGAGTGGGAAGCCCTGAGAGAGAGGCCCTGACAGGAGAGACAGCCAGGGCACTGTGAATAATGCGTGTGCGCCGGCTGCTTCGTCTGCAGGATGATCTAAATTAACCGACAGCCCTCAATTATCCCTTCCCCACAGCACAGCTCCCTGCAGCTCCACGTGCTCTCACGCAGCCGCGCTGCTCCCCACAGCACCCCTCTGGGGACGGACACGATGGGTGCCAACCCCAGCCTGCAGCTCTGCCTCGCAGGCTCCTGCACCACGCTCTGGGGCAGCCCCCTCTGCCCCCACGGCCCCCCGTGAGCCCCCAGGGGGCTCGCAGCAGCTCCTCGTCCCCCCCAGTACCTGAGGTGGTGCGTCGAGAGCTTCTCCACCAGAGCCGTGGCCAGCCTGTCACCAACCACCAGCAGGAAGGTGACCACGATGTCGTGGTAGCCCTGGTAGTAGTGCAGCTGGGGGTTGCGTTGGAGGACGTGGAGGATGATATCGATGAGCTCCTCCTGCAGCCCTTCCCTCTGGTCATCCGGCATCCCTGCGGGGACAGCAGCGGGGTGACAGGCTGGGGAGGACCCGCGGCACGTTTATCTGCCTGCCCTGTCACAGAGGATGTGGCACAGCCAGCGCTGCTGAGGACATTTTAATCATTTTTAATTTCCCAGGGGCTCTAGGAAAAAATTAGACGGGACCCATTTTCACAGAAACCGTGCCAGCTGCCTCAGATTGCGAGGCCTCAATCAGCTCGGTTTTATACTGGTCTGCTGCTAACAACACGTGTTTAGGGACAGGATGTCACGGGAAAAACATTGTTCCTGCCACGCACAGCTGCAGCCGGGTTTTGGCAGCCCCTGTCAACAGATCAAATGCCCAGAGGCCAAGCAGAAAGTCCCAGCGGAGGTCCCCGCAGCGACAAAGTTCTCCTTTTCCCCTACTTCGCTGATGCTTCTAAAAATAGGCGGGAGGCTGCCATTCAAGGGCAGAAAAAAAAAAAAAAAAAAAGAAAAAGAAAAAAAAATACAGAAATAGCAGCAGACCCTTCAGGAGCCGAGCTCGCACGCTCCGAGAATCGCAGTGAATCAACTGCTTGTGCAAAACAAAGGCGGCAGAAGGGGGAAGCAGCTTCTGGCCAGAAATAACGACTGCTCTGCTCTGCAGTCAGAGAGCTGCTGGATTACAGCTTTTATAAATAGCCCAGCAGGGCCCCCAGCAGAACTAAACAACTGCAGAGGCGTTCCGCTTCCGAAGGTGAGGGGCTCTCTTTGATCTGCTGCTCGAGGCACGGAGGGAAACCCGACTCTGAGCCCGCTCTGAACCAGAATTTGCTCCGATCGCCAGCAACCACGGCTTCCTAGAAGCTCTAAAGCAGAATTTGCTCCGATCACCACCCGTGGCTGTCTGCAGTCAGCCCCTCTGCCCCTCCGTGTGCCCCTCTCACCTGGGGGGAAGCGGCGCAGGGAGCGCCGCACGTCCAGCAGCACCTGCTGGTAATCTTTGTTGTCCTCTCGCAGCTCCTTTCCTGCTGGGAAGAAGAGGAAGGTGGTTAACAGAGAGGGGCAGAGCTGCCAGGATGGGCGCCGGGCAAAGGAGCAGGGAGAAGGGGATGTGCACGGCCTCGTCCTGGCTCGTGCAGGCTTCTCCCTGCATCACACCAGCCCTGGGCACGAGCTGCTCTCAGCGTGAGGAAACCAAACCATTATTTTGTGAAATAACACACATTAGAACACTTGGACACCGCTCCCAGAGCCCCTGGAAGCATCCTGGCTCCAGGTTCGCAGCAGCTCAGCACACCACACTGCGGACACCACGGGGAATGGTTTGCTGAAAGAAATCCGGGGAAAAAAACAAACCCTGGTAGCTGCGATGGCTACAACAGAAGGGAAAAGAATTTGCTGGCGTACCAAGTTACCTCTGCTGGCACAAAAATGAAACGAAATATAAATTAAATTCTCTTCTGACCAAACGCCACGCAAGCTCGGTGCAAACTCTTTCAGCTACGCCTGGCAGACACCCCTCAGGGTATCCGGGCCCGCCTCAGGGCTGGAAGGACAGAAATTAAGCCTGATACTTTGCTACTGATTAACGAGCGTAGGCCAGCCAGCTGCACGAGGCCACAGGAACCCCATCGAGAGCAAATTTGTTTCCAGCGCCGTCCCTGCAGATAACAAGGCCCCCGCAGCACAATGGGAGCGTTGTTTTAGGAAGCCGAGCGCCTCCTGCTCAGCCCTTTAGGTAGGACACGGAGCGTGTGAGGCTCTGGTGCTTGTTCTACAGCACAAATCCCCTTCCCACGTGGGTTCAGGGAGGAAATACGCGCGGGGGGAAGGTGAGGGAGAGCCTCCAAGCCCTGCTCCGTACCTGGCAGGGGGGGCAGCTCGTCCGTGTTGACGCTGAGCAGCTTCGGCCACACTTTGCAGCGGATCTCATCCGTCAGGAGCCCCCCTTCGCTGATGGCCATGCGCCTGAGGGCGGCCACGTCGATGGGGTCGCTGTTGAGGGCCTGGTAGATCTCCGCCACTTTTCTCTTCTTCTTGGCGTCGAAATCTGCGAGGAGAGAACGGGGAGGGGGTCACCATGGGAGAAAGGGGCCAGGGGGGGGGTACACCAGGGGGGGGAGGTGGCACAGGGACACAGCAGGACGGGCCCTGGTGGCACAGCCCCGTGCAGCCGGGAGCCCCCCCGGTGCCCCCAGCTCGGGAGCTGCCCCCCAGACCCGGTACCGGGACCCAGAGGGACGAGGACCTCGATGAGGGGTGGGGGCATTGGGGTTGTGGGGGGGGGATCCAGTCGGTGCCCGCTGCCACCGGGTGCTGTGCTGGGTGGCACCGGGGGCAGGGTCCAAAGCTGCCGTCCTGCCCCCAAAATGGCAATTTTTAGGCACTTTTTGGGTGAAAACGACCCAAAACAGCTTGCTGCAGCCAACAGGTGCCGGTGCAGCCCCGGGGACACCCCCAGCCCCCGGTGCGCCCCCCCAGCAGAAGCTCTGGGAGCAGAAATCAGTCCCGGGGGGGGGGGGGGGGATCCCGTTACCGGGCTGGGGGCAGCCCCGAGGGGGTCCCCCGGTAAAACGGCGGCTGGGCCCGGCCCACAGCCCCTTACCGGCGGCCGGTACGGGCCCCACAGCCTCGGGGGGGGCTTCAGGGGGGGGGGGCGCAGGCCTCAGGCCCCGTGTCCCGGGGCTCGGGGGGGCCCAACGGGGCCGGGCCCGGTCCCACCCCCGGTACCGGGCGCTGCCCACGGTACCGTGTTCCCCCCATCCCCCCTCCTCCCCATCCCCTCCCCTCCCCGTCCCGTGCCCCCCTCACACACACACACCGCCTCCCCTCCCCCCCCACTCCCCCCGGTCCCCGGTATTCCCGGCGGTACCGGAACCACCAGGCCCGGCCCCTACCGTGTCCGCCGACCCCGTTACGAGGCGGGCTCCTTCGGGCCATGTCCCTGGGCGCATACCGGGCCGGGCCGGGCCCAGCACCGGGACCGGGACCGGGACCGGGACAGGGCCGGGGCCTCTCCCGGTGCTCCCGCCCCCACCCCCGCCCCTCCGCCGGCGGCGCGCGGCCGCACGTCACGGGGGCAGCACCGCGCATGCGCCGCCGCGTGGCGCCGCGCTCACGCATGCGCAGTGCCCACCCCGCGCAAGCCCCGCCCCATCTCCCCTTCCCGCCCAATCTCCCCTCATGAGGGGACCGCGCCCCCCCCCCCCCCCCCCCCCCCCCTCAGTGTGTGTGTGTGTGACGGGAGCCGCCCCCGAGACAGGGAGCCGCCAATGTGACCTCGATAAATAAAACCAAATGTTTATTTACACCAAAATTCCAACACTGGAGCTTTCACATATGAAGGACAAAAGGAAGAGATATATACACAGCGGGGCCGGAATAAAGAAGGGGGGGGTGGTGGTGGTGGTGGTGGGTGGGGGGGGTGCTGAGGGACCCCACTGAGGGCACCGGCGGCTGCTGCTGGCTCCTGCCCCGGGCACCGTGAGGGGACCAAAAGGGGACACTGAGGGGACACACCCAGGGCACCGGTGTCCTCCGCCCGTGGCACAGGCTGGGATGGGGGTGAAGAATTCAGGGGTTTGGGTCTGACCCTGGGTGCTGCAGCTCTCAGGTAGCCACGGGCTCAAAACCTAGAGAAATGGCTTAAAAATGAGATTTGTTGAGAAGAAAGGGGGAGCTTGAGGGGTAGGAAAAGCTCTGGGGGGAGAAAGGAGCGGAGCAGGGCGCTGCCTCCTCCCCCCGAGCAGCTGGGGAAGCAGTGGGATGAGGAGCGTGGTGGTTGAGGAACCTCCTGGTTCGTAATTCCGTGGTTTTAAGACTAAAATTACATGCAAAGGGGTGAGGCGGCACCGTGGGTGAGCCAGGAGTCAATCTTTTAGAGATTTAGAGGCAGCTTTTAGGTTTAGGCCACCTCTCTGTGCACCGGGGGTGTCTCCTCAGCGGGCCCCGAGTAAAGCCAGGGGTCAGGAGCCCCCCTCCTGCCTCACGGAGACCTGGGGTGGGGGGCTCCGGGCAGCACGAGCCCCCAGGGCCTTAGGCTGGTGGAGGAGGAATGTGGGAAGGTGGAGAGATTTCCAGCAGGATGCAAGAGCTGGGAAATGCTGTCGATTCGGTTTTGTTCTTAAATGAGGAGTTTTTTGTGTGGTTTTTTTTTTTTTTTTTTTTTTTTTAAGGGGGGAGGGGGAGTGGGTGGGGTGGGGTGGGAAACTGTCCAAGAAATATTCCATCTGTAGGTATTTTCAGGGAATCCCCTGAGTTACGAAAAGTTCAAGTAAAAAAAAAAAAAAAAAAAAAAGAAAAAAAATCAGCCTATAATAATTTTGTATATAATGACTGAACTACTATAAATCCACAAGCAACAGTTCAGACACGGTGCCTCCAAAGCGTTCATCCCCTCCCTTCCCCTGCCAGGCACGAGCTGCGTCCTGAGGAGAGGCGGAGGGGGAAACCTCTTCCCCACCTGACTCGGCAGAGCCCATCACTACTGCTGAGCGCCGGCAGCAGCTGGAACGGGCATCCCCAGCGTGGTGGTGGCAGAAATGACGGGCGAGCCTGCTAGAGGTCCAAGGGGCGAAGGTGTTGGCACTGAAGAAATCCCTGGAACAGAGACGGGTAAGCAAGAATTAGAGGGAAACCGGCGCGTGGCATCAGGACGGCTCAGCTTCCCCAAGGCTGGTAGCTTTGTAGGTCAGTTTGGTGGCACTCGGTTGTATTTTCAGAGCTTCCAAGATTAGCGGAGATGGAAGATCTTTTACTGCTCTCTGCAGCTCAGATTTGTGTATGGTCAAGCGTCACAAAGGGCAGATGTGGCCCTGCGTGGCAGGATCGCTGCCCTTCAAGCTACTGCCAGAACATCCACCTGCAAAGCACTTTTTACAGGCAAGACCAGAAAAGCAGGTCAGGCTGCGGTGAGCCCTCGCTTCTCTCTCCCACCTGCTTCTTCACGGCCCTCCTTGGCCTCGTCCTGAGTGCCAGGAGCTCAGCCCCAGCTGCAGAACTCACCCTCTTGGATCCCTCCACCCACACAGCTCGTACAAAGGCTTTAACACACCACGCACCAGGAGGAGTCAATGGCAGAACTGACCTGACATCATACTCGCACTGCTGACAGGAGTGCTGCCACCCGGCATGTTGGAGGAGCTCATCCGAGCCTGGTCTTTCACAATGGGATCTAGGAAGAGCACACCAACCACCCTTAGGTGCCGCCTTGCCAGACAGCAGCTGAAGCACCCTGCCCGTGAGCACAGCCAGTGCTGGCAAGCTGCCTACATCAAGTAACACCAACCATCATCAACCCCTTTCCCCTCCCAAAACTACTGGAGCAGATGAGGGAATTTCGGATGTGTCCTTCCCCATACTGAGTTCAGTACACCCTGCATCTGTATTTCGACAGATTTAGCTGTTTCTCCAACTCTCACTTTCAAAGCTTTCAGCTGAACCGAGCAAATGTTCATACTGGCACTGCTCCACAGCTGTTCCCAGAAAGCCACATCTTGAGATTTGTGAGACATCGGCAAACATTTGAACATGTTTACTAGCAAAAGTTTCATTTTCGCATGCAAAAGCAAGACCTCGATAAACCATCCACTAAAGATACATATTTAGCCACAAAGTGAGTTAAAAGGACCTGTTTTTCAAACCAGAGCTACCTGGTTTTATCCAACACAGGAGTCGATATGCCCAGACACCTGCTGAAATTAGCACGGGCTTAGCACCAAGGAGTTCTTAACACCGTGCTGCTGATTCACTGGCCTGACACAGGCACGTCACAGTTTCCTCAGCAGCTGCAGGTGGCAGTGGCCTACTTCACCCATCACAGAATCAAGTAGTTTCAGCTCCATCACAATTATTCGCAAAGCCCAGGCTTATTACGTTGCCCTTCTTGGCTCTTATCTGCACAACCGACTGGAATGGAGATTTCCCAGAGGCAGAGGAGGAGCTGTTTGCACAGCAAGAGCTGCTACTTACAGAAGTAGGGGTGTTCCATGGCTTCTCTCGCTGTGAGTCGTGACTGGTGATCATATCGCAACAGCTTATCTAAGAAATCCAGAGCTTCTGGACTCACCAGGTGCTGGTTCTCGCTATGAACAAAGCGCTCCCATCGCTTACGGGAGTGTCTGCAGAAAAACAAACGGATACAAGAATGAAACCAGGCAGAGGACTTCACTTTTGAAAAGCAAGGACTGCACCAGCTGCCCAGCTCCCAGACGGGGTGCTGCTTGGTGTGGCAGCAAGGGGGCAGAGGCACGGAAAAGCAGAGCAGCAGTACACCGTGTCACCACGCGGCGGCACAGCGCCACAGCTGTGGCAGCACGGGAAACCAAGTTTAGAATGAAATTATAAACCTGAAGTCTCAGGTTCTGCTCTTTTGTACCCCCCCAGCATTTGTTCTTTGCAGTTTTGGCACTTCACAAGGAAAAAGATATAAAAATGCTACCAGCAGCAACTGGTTTTCTGTACTGCAGTCCCGAGAAACATAAATTTCTCTTATTTTTCTGCTACAATTCTGAAAGTAGTGTTTGCTCATCATGGTCTATACTCTGGCAGTTCCTTTATTACCTAGATGATATTTAAAAATCTTTCCTCAAGTGCATCTGCAGCTCAAGGCCCGTAGGCAGCACTAGCAAAAGGGACTGAAAGCACAAAGTACCAGGCCTTAAGGGTCCTGGCTCCAAGTTCTCCCTTCAGCAGAAGTTTTTTTGTTTCCTTCAAGCTCTGCTGACAAAGCAGCAGATGTCCAGGTCTAATTAAGAACTCACAAGCATTTAGGCTGCTTCAGAAGTTGGCTCACCTGCCCAGGATGTCATTGAAACGTGGATCCAGTTCGACGTTGTATTTGTCAATGTAGTCATAGAGGTCTTCTGTGCCCAGCACTTTGGCTATCCTCACCAGCTAGGAGCAAACAAAAACGAGTCACTGCTGTGAGGGAATGCCAGAGCAAGCATAAAGACACTGCAGCACATTCCCTTGGAGCTTGTATGTGGTCTCAGTGGTCCCAGCCAGCAGCCACGGGGTCGTCTCGTGGCTCCGACTGCTCCAGCAAAGCAGTCACAGGCACCAGAAACACAGCTCTGCTCAGCTGGGGCTCAGGAAGCCAAGGCAGCCAGGAGGGAGCTGAGTTCTCTGGACACTGAAGCTTAAAGGTGGACAGGGCAGGGGCTTTTCATGTAATATGTAACCTCAGGAGGAGCAGATCTACATACCAGAACACACCAGCCTTAATATAACTACGGTTATAACTTTTCTAGATACCTACTGAGTTCATAAATACAAAGCAAATCTCTTTCTATTTACTGGGTTAGATAATATCGCATGCTTTTAAGAAGGAACGTGGCTTCAAACCAAGCAAAGAAGCCAGTAGAGAAATACTTAAATTCTTTGGATCCCTTGATAGAAGCACGAGCAGAAAACCTTCCTTCCCAGAGAACAGAGATTGAACATGACCAGCTCTCACCTGATCATAGTTGTCATGGCCATGGAAAAATGGCTCCTTTCGGAATATCATACTAGCCAACATGCAACCCAAGCTCCACATATCCAGACTGTAATCATACATCTGTACAAAACCAGAAGGACAATTCAATTTCTAAGGAATTAAGCAGAAAAGACTTCCAATACTAACAGCCCCCCCTCCCTCCCCAGTGGTACAGACATGGCATGTGACACTGGGAACAGACTGAAACGTGTTTATCACCAGACCTCTGCTCAGCTCACTTTCCCAGTCACTCAAACTGGGATTACAGCAATTAGCAGAACCGCAGGGATCCCATTTCCATCTTTCTCCATAAAGATATCAAAGATCCAGTGCCTCTTTCTACTCTCAGTGCAGCCTCCAATGTTATCAATCACCGAGAGACACGGGCGGAGAAGGGAGGCCTAATGGCAAGCACCAGAAAGTGCTGACTCCACAAGGTCTAACACTAACACTGACATTTCCAGCCCACAGCATTTCCATAAAGCAAACTGCCATCGGATTATGGGATGTTTTTATAGCTTTACAAGTTCACACAGCAGTAGCTATTCTCCCGAGGACTTTGTTTCATTCCTGTCACTTACTGCAAAAGTGGCCTTGATAAAAAATAAAATCCAACAGTTGTATTCCAGGATCCATGACAACAGTTCTGCAGCTCATCCTCAGATAATTCACTGGTTTCTTTAATCAGTGGCTCTAAAGCCATTTAGATTTATTTTAGAATAGGTCATATTTAGTTTCAGGTCTCTAAATATCTGAATTTCTTGTTCACTGCCTTGAAATGGCACGGGCTTTCTGTACACACGTCAGTGATAAATGCTGGTCATTCTTACCTGATAATCTACCAGGAGCTCAGGTCCTTTGAAATATCTGGAAGCCACTCTGACATTGTACTCTTGGCCAGGGTGATAGAATTCAGCCAAACCCCAGTCTATTAGTCTAAGCTAGAAACAGAAGAAAACAAAGAAAAATGGCTCAAAGGATGCACCAGCTCTCCATTTTCTGAACCACACTACAAATGAGTTTAGCTGGAAGCTTCATTTACAAGTTTTCTATTTTCGGTTACTTTGAAGCAGATTGGAATCTCTCTTTAGGTATTCTCCCCACACCAACATCAACTGGTCTAAATAAAATTCCTCTCCTTACCAGCCCTCTAGAAACCCATTACAGGATTTCAGTTTTTTCACATGATAGAAGCGCAGTCTCCCTTGAATTTATCTGCTAGTTCCTCTACACAGCAGTACCCAAAATGAAGCCCTGGTCTCCCCAGAGAAAAAAAGCAGGACCCCTCCCTGCCCCGTTACCTTTCTGTGCTCATGGTCAATCATGACGTTGTGAGGTTTCACATCTCTGTGCATGATTCCCATGCTATGGCAGTAATCTAGAGCCTGTAAGTGAAAGCAAAGGACTCGAATAGCAAGAACCTTGCAAGTTCCATCGTATTCAAAGTGAATGTTCCACATATATCAAGGCTAACTAGGTAGCACGACTCTGCTGCCCAGGGTTACATCCTTGACTACTCACAGACAACACCTCTAGAGCCCCCTCTCAAAGTTAAGCATCAGCAACAGAAGCGTTTGGCTTCACCTCGTTTGCTTCCTCATAAAAATGGAATTCCAGAGCCTCTAATAGACCCTAGTGGAAAAAAAAAAAAAGCATCCCCTTCCCCAGACTCCTAAGAGGAAAATAATTGCTTCAGAGGAACAAATACACCCGACCCACATGACATTAAAGCAAAAACCCAGCCAGTTACAGTTTACAGTTTTGTTTTCAGAGGCTTTTGATTTAGGATCCAGAGTTATCTCAGTGTATCCAAACAACAATTTCCTATCCTCAAAAGAGGAGTAGAATTTGTTGCAGAAACAAGGCTAAACAATTGATACTTGACTCGATGTAGATTTTTCTATGCAATTCTTCCAGAGGCTCTCTCTTCCCTTTCCCCCATTAGTGTGACAACACAACCATCCCTATAGGATTAGCTGAGTACAAATCCTAAAAACAACCTGTTGAAGCAGCAAAACACCGTCTTACCTTCAAAATCTCATACATGTAGAATCGAATATCATAATCTGTTAATGTCTGGTATAATTGCTGTGGAAAAAAACACATTACATCAGCGCTCAACACTGAGGACAAACACCACGTCCGTGCCAATCCAGAAAAACCCAGCCCTGTTCTCTGCTGCTGCAGCCCTCCAAGCCCACTTGAATGACCAGGAAACACTCCCCCAGTTACCCTGATCCCACAGACGTTCAGTCTGTTCCTCTCTCCTTACAAATCACATACACAGCTTACTTCCCTCGGGCTGCACTTGCCCACTAGCAGCACGAGGCATTACGCCTGCAGACGGGGTCTCAAAAAAGGCCAAGGGTGCTCTCAGCCCGAGTAAAGCTACGACAGGCACCGGCGGGCCATGAGGTAACAGGAATTTGCTCCAAGGGTTACAATACCACTTGGAATCCGGATTCTCCTCGTGTAACTTCTGTGGCAAAATGGTGCTAAGGGATTAATTACAAACTTCTGCTTTACTTCCCAAGTAAATTCATCTTTAAAGACAGCTGGTATGGCGGAAGGAAGTGAGTAAAGAACTTGCCTGTCCCCTATGTGCTTGCCTCTTCCCAGAACAAGACTACAAGTGGCTTTCGAATGGAAAACATTAGAAGTGCACAACCCATACCGTACCTTAAAGTCTGTGTTGTTTACATGTTCAAAAACCAAAGCAGGGGTCCGAGACTGAAACAGAAAAAAAGTTAAGTCTTGTTGAGATAAATTGCTTTCATTTAGGATAATTCAATCATTTTTACTCTAAAACCCCCCTCTGCCTCAGACATAGTTGCAATTGCCCTCAGATAGGGGGAACAGAGCCAGAGCCTGCAGCAGTACTGCCTGCAGAACAAATTAACTTCTCAGTTCACTGGTACCTCCTCCTTACAGAGTGAGGGGCTGAAGTGACCCGCAGGGGAAGGGCCTCTACAAGGAGTTAATCAGATTAAGGGGTGATCTGATTACGGGATTCAAAAGCACGATTTAAGAGCAGGAGAAAACAAAAAGCCAAATCAGAGCTGAAGCCAAACACAGCAACTTCACCCACGACCCCAAGGAACCCTTTGGGTTCCTTCCATACTCACCACAGGGTCTTTTACTATATCTGCAAGAGTGATTATATTGGGACCGCCTCGCAAGTTTTCTAAGATCTTGATTTCACGCTTGATTTTCTTCTTTTTAACAGGCTGAAGAACAGAAACCCAAAGCATAAGACAAAGTGTCCCAGTAAAGTGAGGCACATAGCTCAACGTCTAGATGGCAAAGGTATGTGACTGTAAGTTCACAAAATACATCAGAAGCTTTGCAAATTAACTCCAAACAGCTGGACTTGTTACCTGACTATGCATCATTCCAGTAAGGGCTCAAGCATCTGCAGGCTCCTTTCTTATGATACATTCTTGACAGCCAGAAACATTAGTTTCATGTGAAAAAGAGTTATGAATTTGGCTTTTTAATTTTTTTTTTTTTAAAGGGAAGTTGTCTGAACATGATCCAATAGTCAAAAACTTGTTAACTGGCGTGTGGTAAACGTCTAACTCTGAGAAGTCCTCCAGCTACCTGAGGGCCACTAAACGAAGGCGTTTCACCAATCACGTCTGTGGAACAACCCGTTTCCAGGAGACCCTAACTCAGTCTGGAAAGATATTATGGCTACAACGGAACGTGCAAAGCAGAAATGAAAAATTTAAGGTTAGCAGTCAGTGAGTTTAATCGTTGGCTTTAAAGGACAACGATCCCCTCAGCTCAGAGGTCTCCATCCACCTGAAAGCACGCCAGGGCACTGGTGGTTGGAGGAGGTGAGAATTCTCTGGTCAGCTCTTGAAGACTTTTCTAGCTCCAAGTAAAAATGTGTTGCACATCAGGGCTTCTTTACGATAAAGGCTAATTCCTTGCAGGCAGAAATTTAACTCAGTAACGAAGCACAGGGTTTCTTATTAGGAGGTTAAAATAACAGCCTGTTTCACCGAATGAGGCTCTGAAGCCAGACTTTAAGGATTTCAGTTTTAGAACATAAAAGCATTTTAGACCAAATGCTGCATTTTCTGACCTCCCAATCACCTCAAGACAGATTCCACGTTTTGCCCAAATCCCTGCTCACCTTGAGAATTTTAACAACTACTTTTTCATTATTTGTTATGTTGATGGCTTCAAATACTTCACTGTATTTGCCCCGGCCTAACTTGCGAACTAGCTGGTAGTCATCTTGATTCCTGCGGAGATAAAAAGGTAAAGTTCCAAAGAGTTCATCATTTGCATCAGAGTTCACATGGCACTCCTCAATCACTGACTCACCTTGCAGACAAGGTGGCTTAACGAGCACCTGAAATCGGAACGTGATGATTAAGAATTAAGAACCAGGCAGCTTCTCTTTGCCCAAGTCAGATTCAATCCACAAACTGTTTCTTTTTGCCGTAAGGGACACGAGCCCATCTGCATTTCAGCAAATTTGAGCCATGCCTTTCAGCAGTCCATAGATTTGGAAGCTACGTTTTCCCTAATATAACATTAAAATATCAATAAAGCCATAAAGGCCAAAACTTCAGGGCTGGCCCGCTTAGAAAGAGTCTGGGCACGAGGCACCAGTAACGCTCAGAAGCCAGCTCGCACTTCAGGAAAGTGGAACTGCAGCAAAGCTGAGGCCAGGCCTCAGCCCGAGCCCTGCTGCACAAAGCAGGAACACAGAGCTAGGAAACTGGCAGCGCTGCCATCTGATTCTTGGACGGTTTAGTCATGAGATCAATTTAGACGCCTCCTTCCTTCAAGGAGGAGCGTACGTGTGTCTTTTGTAGTCACTTGCAGAGAGCAGAGCAACAAGTGAAAAAACACCATGACCTAATTCAGTTTGCTGAGTCTCTTCACTCCTCCAAGTCTGAAACAAAACCTTTTCACTTCTTTTCGGCCCTACACCCAGGACCATTTAGCGTGTTTCAGAGAAAAAAAAGACTTCTTTCCCTCTGGGAGGACAAGTTTCCTGGCTACCTGGCAAAAACTCCTCAAACCAAGCTCTCAAGGGAGATGCTAAAAATGCTTTCGCACTGCTGGGGATCTCAAATTTTGACAAGAAACACTCTCAGGTACGCAACAGGTTATTCCACCATCTGCGATCCCAAAGAAAAGCTGAGATCCCAACACGTGCCACGCACACACATCTGCCAAAGAGCACGAAAGAGCCCAGTGCAGCCCCGGGACTTACCCCCACTCAACAACATGCGACTCGTAGTCCCAGTACTCCCGGGGTCTGTGTGTGTTCACATCCGTGTAAACCCTGGCCCTGCTCGGCACGGGTCCCGACATATCAGACAGGTTGGCAGGTGGGAGTGAGGAGATGTCTGAAACCAGGGGCCACCCGAACTCCGAGGCTGGACAGAGGAGAAAGGCCTCAGACAGGCCTCAAGATTCTTCCAACTGCGGAGAGAAAATAAAACCCAAAGGTTAAAATCTCAAGACACTATAAAAATACTGAAGTTAATCATTAAAAGCTGCTGAAAAGGAGAAGCTGGAGCCCAGCCACGGGTCTGGGATCGTTCGTCGGGCCCTGGAAGCCGCCTGCCTGCCCTCCCTCACACAGCACAGCACCGCTCAGCCCCGCCAGGAGCAGGAACACCCCGCGCACACCTCAGCCACTTTGGGCACCGAGTTCCTGGCTTATGGCTGCAGAGATAACTTCCCCAAGGGGAAGGAACGCGGCGTGCTCCCTATCAGCTCAGGGCCTCCTCCCCTCGGCCCCGCAGCGAGGGCTCCTCCCGCGGCGTGCGGAGCAGAAAATCCACGAGCCGTGCCCCCCTCGCAAGGTGCTGGCCATCGCCGCTGCCAACAGCTGACGGATTTCCAAGGTCACCCGTGCGGCCTAAATTAGGCACATCCCCAAGTCTCGATTTCTGGAAGCACCACTTTGCGTTTAAAGCAGAGCCCTGGGAGTCTTGGGAGTCAGCTCGGCTCCCCTGCTGTCCCCACGTTCAGTTTTTTTGTTAAAAATTCAGCAATCGGAGCTCAGGACCCTGGGAAGATCTCACTGAGGCCGGTCGTTACAAAGCATTTGAAGACGCTCAGAGGATTTTTTGTCAGAGGCAGCCAGGAGCAGTGCTGCTGCTCCCTATATGACAAAGAAACGCCCCAGTCTGTGCCCATTTAGGACTGGGACGCACTGGAAGGACACCGGTCACAGAGCAGCTCTCTGCTGGGCCTCCCCAAGACCAGCCTGGTGTCGGTTCCCTCATCCAGTGATGTAGGGAAGTTTACCTCAACTTTTACTTCCCTTAAAGAGGAATCATGGTCAAAACCTGGGTTCCTCAGTAAAACCAAACTCAGTGGTGCATGGTTGAAGCTTCTTTCTGGAGCACACCGCTTTCTAGGGGCCTTGTGAAGGCCGCAGAGAGCCTCGGCAGGACCTAAATACCCAAATAATGGGGAACATCATCACCTCCCAGCCAGGCTTGGGGCGTGCTTCCAACTCTGCTGATACATACCCTGCAGGGGTACAACGCCCTGAGGTGAGGAAAGACACCTACAGGTGACCCTGGTAGTATTACCCAACGTTAGAAAGCACAGATTTTATGGTGGCATAACAGCATTCAGTCGAGAATCCCAGCTCCTGTATCAAAACCTGATTGTTGAGACTGAATTTAAGCCTCCTAGTTTTTATAAATCCAGCCTAGCTACCACAAGCATGCTTGCCATCACTGGTAAAGTCAATAAAGCCCGCTGAAAACCGGGCAAGATGTCTGATTTTTTAGGGCAGACAGCCCCACACTTCAACAAACGCTGCCAGGCGCTCTGATCTCGTACCAGAGGCACTGCCCTGCCTGACAGCAGGCCCCTGGCACCCCTCAAATCCCCCACCAGATGTGGAAGCTGACACGGGCATAAAACATTTAAATACAAGACTGTCAGCTGCCAAATCCACTCGTGAGGAAGGAAGCCGTGCTGCGGGGTGGAGGAGCTCGGTTGGGGTCTGGCAGGGCTGTGCAGGGGGCAGAGCTGGAATTGAAATCCCCGGGGATGGTTTGCTGGAGGAAGTAACAGCAGCATTCATCAGAAATTAATCAGAGAGAGCTGGAAATGGACTCGGAGCGGCTCGGTGAGGCTATCGGGATGCATTGCACGAGAAAATTCCAGGAGAATCCTGCTGGTGGCAGCTTCCTGCTGGTCCCTTTGGTGCCTGCTGCAAGGATCCCAGCGAGAGCTGCTGGCTACGAGGGCAGGGGGTGACCCAAGGGCAGGGCTCTGACGTCCTTCCCCATTTCACGCTGCTCCCCCAGCAGCTGGTCCCGCATTCAGATGCAGAAACATTCCCATTTCTCTTCTTGCCATGGACTAAGCCTCCTCTAGTGGCACAAAGCCTGGTAACGGGGCTCATTTTGTGACCGACTGACAGGCAAATCCTTCGAGGGCGGCTCCAGGTGGGGCAGGGCAGCAGGAATCCAGCCCCGGGGGCACGAAGGGACACAAAATCCGCAGCAGGGACGGGACCAGGCTCAGCGCAGCAACGCACGGGACACTTCAGCCAGGTGGCGGGTAAGCAAAGAACATGAAATATTACTAAAAATCAATTCCCAAAGCGTTATTCCCCTAACAAAACACATTCCTGAAGATCAGGCAATCACCCAAGACCTCACAGATTTGTGTCCACGACTCGGATGCCCAGGAGGCAGCCGGACACCCAACAGCCACCCGTGGAGGGCAGCAGAAGGGGCAGCTTTACCAGCACACTCCCAATTTCAACATTTCATCCTGGTTTTGTTTCTCCTCGTTCCTTGTGCTTCCAGCTTGCTCTTTCATCTGCCCAGTGCTGGGGTGGGAAGCAACGGAGGCCACGCACGCCTAAGATGACTTGGCAGTTTTGCCCACGGCTGCTCCACGTCGTTCAGCTGAGAAAGATCATTGTTTCAGCAGGGGGGAAAAAAAAAAAAAAGGAGAAATCAATCTCATTATCTAAAGATAGATCAAACTTCAGAGCGGATATTTTCTTGTCATGGAGCTGCAGCCTCGCACAAGCTCCGTGCTGTAACAGACAGCTCAGAGAGGGTTTTTTTTTGTTGTTTTTTTTTCAGGAAATCATCGACTGGAGCTTCTAAGAATGGCACCCAGCGCCCGTGAAGGCAGGTATCGCCGTCTGCTGCTCCTGACGGGGAAAGAGGAAAGAATCTGCAGAGAGGATTTGGGTTTGAAGCAGTTGCTGCCGTGCACAAACTTCCTGGCCTGAGAACTTCCCACTTTGTCTACTCAAAGTGCTAGGGAACCGATTCTGCTTTCCTTGGGGATGATTTCGTAGCGGATCCCAGCTCTCTGAGGTAAAGGACAGCTGAGGACAAGTATCAGGTACAGGTGTGGTCACACAACATCAGTTCAGCTTGCAGTTTTCAGGCCAAAAATCTACAGCAGGAGTGGCAACTACACCTCAACAAACAGTGTCCCGAGCACATTGAAGGGTCAGCTGTGCTGCTGCGGTCAGAAGCTGAAGAGAAGAGGTGATTTATTAATTCCTGCATAAACGAGAGCATCAGAGGATAACTTACAGTGGCAGGGACTGCCCCAAGCTGCTCGGCAGCACCACGGCACCCGCTGCACCCACACGCAGCTCAAGTGCCACCAAGGGGCTGCCTGCAGCTGCCATCGCTGCCACCAGGAGATGCTCCAGCATTTGGGGTGATGTGGAGCCAAGCTGAAGTGTCCAAGGCTCAGGAGAACACAGCACAGCTCTGAAAATCATCCTCTCTCTCTGGCAAAGTGCTCAGCTGAGGAATAGGACACGAGTGCTACACGGCAGGGAGCAGCGAGGACAAAGCCCTCGGTCACCCGCCTGGCACCGCCGGGGCACGGAGCAGCTCCTCTGCTCGGGGTGATGCCCCCAGGCACACCAAAGACATCTCCGGGTGGCTCCTGGTGGCAGCTCTGCCACTTGAGCTCGTGCAGGAGGTGCTGCGGGTGGTTTCACTCAGACCTGCCCTTAGAAAGGCCTCGAAGGATCAGCGTGAGCTCCTTCATCGCTGACAGACCACGGGCAGGCAGCAGCCGGGGCATTTGGCAGCCCGGAACCAAGGGAATGTTCCTGCCCCTCATCCCCAGCTGCAGCCAGGCCTCACCTTTCACTGAAACAGCCCAAAGCCAGGCTCTGAAATCACAATTAGACAACGTGCTTCGTTAGTGGGGAACGTTCCAGTTATCAGCCATGCAGCCCGCCGATCCCTCGCCTATGAAGCCACCCAGGGACGGCGTGCTCGATTCTGCAGCACTCAGAGAACCTCAAACCAGGCAGGTGCCCCTGAAATTAAAAGCTCAGGACATGTTTCAACACCACAGTGCAGCCGACCAGCAGCCAGCATCAAGCAAATCCCGCGTTAACCCTAAAGGAAGAAGCAACAGTAACAGACTTCACCAAAAACCTGTGCTCTGTCTCGCAACAGAAACCCAATTCCTGCATTTTCCTACCGCTGGAACTGCAGCACGACGAGCACGGAGCAGATGACCTCCAGAAGTCCCTCGCAGCCTATATTTTTCTACGATTTTATAGCCGAAATAGAAACAAGCCTGGATTAACAGAGCTGACATTTTACATCCTTTCCCGAAACCCATTTACCTACTAAAGGGACAGCACCAGTAGAGAAGCAGATTTTAAAAACCTAATGGAGCTGAAAAAAAGCTGAGGTTCGAGACCAAACTTTTCTCTTGATATTTTCTGGAACGGCGCTGTCTGCCCGAACTCTGTTTTTTTTCCACCAAAATTATTTTCCAGATTTCTTTTAAATAGCTGCCCGTGTCCGGCTGCGGAGAAATAATAAAGGCTAATGCAGAAAGACCTCGAATTTTCCCTTAAAAAAAGAGACAGAAAGAGTTGTTACTGAGTTGAAAGGAAGACACGATCAGCCATTGGGGAGAAGAGCTGACAGGCTGAGAAACATCTTGGAGCAATTCTGTGCTAGCGAGCGCGGCGCTTCCCCTGCCCGCGTTTCTAATTCCTCCCCCAAATTCCTCGCGGCGCCTGCCAACGACGAAGTCACCCCTTGGAAGAGGGGCCACGAGCTAAGGGGAGTCACAGAACCACGAAAACGTTTTTACTTTAACTCCACGTTTGATGGCAACGCCACAGCCCTGGGTGAAGCTCAGCTCTGCTGCTCCACAAACCCGGCAGCAGCTCAGCCCCAACCTTCCCGCTCTGAGCTCCTCCAGCTCCGTTTTAGGGGAGCTCACAGGGATCCCCCACAGGTTCCCGGAGTCCCAGCCGAGCTGGACAGCCATCCCCCAAAATTCCTCACATTTTCAGAGCTCCGGGGCTGCACGAGTACCTGGGCCAGGCGGCCGGGGTGTCCTCCAGCAACAGGAGGCTGCCAGGGACAGGAAGGTTCCTCGCCGCGTCTCCTCGGGGTTATTCGGAGCAGCTGGGCAGCCCTGAAGCTCTTTTCTTCCCTCCCTCCCATAAAATCGCGGCCTCTCCCTCGTATCTGAGCACCAACCTGGTTCAAAGACCAAGGGAAAGCTTTTCCTGACACACCACCCCCGAGGCTTGCCTGGAACGAGGCGCAGCAGCCGGCGACACCGGGCCCTTGAGGCTCCCAGCCCCTCGGAGCAGGGGGCATCGGCACTGCCACCGCGTCAGAATTGTGCCACAAGCAACGAAAAAGGGCTAAAAAGCCAGCTGGGAACAGCCAACAAATAAAAATGGGATAGCCAAGAGTGGCCAAACGGTGCTGCTGGCAGCCCTCTGCCCTCGGGGGCTCCACCGTCGTAAAAGCTCGACCGTTGTAATTAGCGCTCAGCCAGGGGGTTGTTTCCCCTCCCTAATTAGCATGGGGAGTTCTGCCAGCCCCGTGGCTCAGCTGACTGAGCCCCGTGGCTCCTGGGCGCTGTGATGGAGCAAAAATTTGTTCGGCCAGCCCGGAGGCAGAAGTTCCTGAGGCCAGGGGATAAAAACGGGGCTGTGCGGCGTGGAGCTGCTTCAAAAAATCCTCGGATCCTCTGTGCCCACCACGCAGGCAGTGCTCTGTGTCCCTGCACCCCGCAGGCTCAGGAGGAATCGCCCAGAAAAGCCCCCAGGCAGCGTTCAGAGGTGGCTCGGGATGAAGATGTGTCTCTGTGGCTTGCTGGATGCACTCACAGCTTCCGAAATGCCCCAAATTTGTGGCTTTTAGTTTGCAGCTTGCTTGGTGCTGATATAGGCTCCACACAACTCCGTCAGCGAGCGAGGGGAGCTCCCTGCCTCCTGGCAGGTCACCCGGGCGGTGTACAATGCACGAGGCAGGGCTGAAACGTCACGGGGAGAGAAATCTGGCGAGGCTGTAAGAAAACGAGCGGTGCCCGAGCTTTTCCTTCCCATGCCCGAGGTTCCTTGGCCGTGCTCATCCTCCTCCGGCCCACGGAGACGCCCCGGTGGTGGCTGCAGCACCCCCAAAGCACAGCCACCTCCCAGCCCAGCACGTCCCAGCTCCATCCCTGCCCCTTTTACTGGTCGCTACTGGTGAATAATTCATTTAAAAAAGGGAGAAATCGGCCGTGAGGTCATAACCTACCGCTCAAGCGACAAAATTCTGCGGGAAATTATCGAAATCCTCCCCTCCCCAGTAGGGACCTGGGCCAGTGCTGGCTGCACAGAGCCCCGAGGTGGCCCCTCAGCTCCCCACAGCAGCCTGGACAAGGGGGCAGGCACACGGCGGGCTCCCTTTGGGGCTGAAAAGCAGAGATCCTTGCCCCTACAGGTGCATGGAGAACCCCGTTTCTCCTCAATCCTTCCTGCTGACGGGTCTGGCACCTCGACGGAGCCCAGAACCTGTCCCCAAGGCTGGGGTCGCTCTGTTTGCAGCCCCAGGACCACCGCCAGCTGCGGGCGGCCGCCGCCTCCTCTTCCAAGCAGCTTCCCCGGATCCCAAAGCAGCTCGCCAGCCCCGCAGTCGGGTTCTGCAAATTCCAGGCAAGTCAGCTCTTGGAAAGCCCTGGAAGGAGATACCCAAGCTGAGGAGAGTTATCCAAGGGGCGTCTCGTGGTCACAGACAACGTTTGCAGCCAGCCCGGGGGCACAGCAGCCCCTGCTGACCCTAAAACCCGCGGGGTTATTCTCTCAGGACCAGCAAACCCGAGCAGCTTTGGGGTTTTCTCACCCCTCCAGACCCCAAAGCTGATGCCTCAGGGCACGGGGCTCAGAAATGATGATCCGTGGAGGGGGTGGGTCCCATAACCCAGAAACAGTCCCTGCCCCGCCAGCGATGTGGCACGAATGGAGCCCGCTGCCACAATGTCACCCAAACGCTTCTTGTCTTCCTCCCGTGTTCCTCGGGGGACGCCAGGGAAGGCAGGAGGAGAAAACGAGCTCTGTGAGGAGAGAACGCAGCAAAACCTCGGGTGGAAGGCGTGAGGAGACCGAATTCAACACGGCTGGGAGGAGAGTTACCTCCCCGTGCCCCTCACCGCTTCGGAAATGGTTTCTTTCTCTGTTATCCCACCAATTTGATGGCACATTTCGCTGTTGAAATTCCCCCAATTCCCCCCACGAACCCATTCCACACCCCCTGAGCGGCACTACCTGGAAGCCACCTGGAATCTCACCCTTTTTCCTCAAACACAGGAGCTTCATCAGCCCCCCCTGCACAGATCCCACCTCCAGGACATTTCACAGAATGCCCCTTGAGCCGTTTTCCTTCACATTTTCCAGATTTCAGTGCCGGTGTCACCATCCCTGGTGCAGAGCTGTACCCCCAGACCCTGCCCGCCGGGCTCCTGAGCACCAATTTTGCCGTTTTCTGCACCGTGCCCACACCAACAGCACTCGGGGGGAGCAATTTTTCTCTTTCTACATGCCCTACACCCCAAACCATGCCAGCAGACTCACACCCGACCCCTAAACCGACCAGCAACACAGCACAGCCCCCAACCCTGCAAAAACCCCGATATTTTCCGCAACTATTGCACTTTTAAGGAGCCTCCTGAGCACCAGGAGCTGCTGCCTGCCCCGACACAGCACCACGGCTCCCTCTGCATGCCTGGAGCAGCCCCCAAAGCCCCTCCACAAACGGTGCTGCCACCCCCAGCGGGGTCTGACCCCAAAACCACACACCCAAGCCCCCAGGTGGGTCACAAATCACCCCGAGGACCAACCTCCCGTCACACGGGGGCCCCTCCGAGCCCCCAGACGAGGCACAGAGGGTGGCTCTGCTCCCCGACACGGCTCAGAAGGGACTCAGCGGCCCTCGTGAGCTCTGCCCAGCCCCACCGCTGCCGTCAGCAGAAAGCCCAGCAGCGGCTGTTTGTAATCCAAACTTCACGGGTCGGGCCCCGAGCCCTCGCTAAGGAAGCGTAATCTGCCGGGCGGCACGCACGGGGTTTCATAATCCGAGCTGCCCTTTCGTTTACAGAGCCCATTTCACCAGCAGCCTGCTGCCCCGGGGCACAAGGCGCTGGATTACAGCACTGGGGGGGCACCGACCCCCCCCGGGGTATTTAGGAGAGGGGTGGGTGTGCGATCGCCCCCCGCCCTGCAGCCCCAAGGCTCTCCTCGCCCCTCGATTCGGGGTAAAAAGGGGGGAGCCCCGCCGGGGGCAGGCAGGGGAGGGGAAGCCCTGAGGGTGAGGAACGCTGAGAGGGCCCCTCGGATGGCTGGGGGAGGGGAGAGCTGCCTGGGGCCTCCCTGTGCAGATAAGGGGGAGCCCTGGGACCGGCTCCATAAGCAGCCCCGTAGCCTACCCCACAGCCTGGCCTACATGGGCAGCCCTACAACCAGCCCCATAGACTACCCTACAACGGGGCCCACAGCCTGCCCTACAACCAGCCCCATGGGAAGCCCCATAGGCAGCCCTATAACCTGCCCTACAACCGACCCCATGGGCAGCCCTACAACCAGCCCCATAGACCACCCTACAACCAGCCCCATGAGCAGCCCCATAGGCGGCCCTACAACCAGCCCCAAAGCCTTCCCTATGGGCAGCCCTATAACCTGCCCTACAACCGGCCCCGTAAGCAGCCCTACAACCAGCCCCACACCCTTCCTTATGGGCAGCCCCATAGCCTGCCCTACACCCGGCCCCATAAGCAGCCCCCGGCCAGCCCCACTCCCCCAATGCCCTCACCCCCTCCCAGCACACCCCCCAGCCCCCCCCTTCCCCCCTCCGCCCCCCAACCCCCCCCACTCCCCTCCCCCACCCCCCCACCCCCCTCTGCTCCTCCTGAGGCGCTCCCCCAGGCCCGGCCCCACAGGCGCGGCCCGTGCGAAGCGGGGAGCGCGGCGGCGGCTCCTCCCCCTCGCCCTATGGACCCAGAGAAGTTCGGGGCGAGCCTCGGAGCCTTTCGGGGCCGGGCCGGGCCTCAACGGGCCCCGCCGGTACCTGCCGGAGCCGCCGCCCGCCGGGCGCACACAGACAATATGGCGGAGGCACAAGGCTCGGCCGCCAGCCGCAGGGACCAGAGCGAGGCAGCGCCGGAAGCGGAAGTCACCACAGAGAGGCGCTGGGCGGGAGGGGGTGCGCCGCGGGGGATTCTGGGGGTTGTAGTTCTGATGGGAGGGTGGGGGGGGTTAAAAGGGGAGGCCGCGGTGAGGCCTGGAATAGACAAAGGGGGGTGAAGGGGGTGAAGGGGGTCCCGGGGGGGTGAGGGGGTGAGGGGGTGAGGGGGGGTTCGGGTGGAGGAATGGGGGGGACAGGAGGAGGCCTGGGTGTGAGGCGCGGCCTGTGCGCGGGGCCCGCCGCCAGGGGGCAACTGAGGCCCGTGAGGCCTGAGGGGGGCCCCGGGAACGGGCTCGGGCCTGCACCGGGCACGGTCGGGGCCTCCCCGGCAGCACCGGGCAGGGGGGAGGCTGCGGGCACGGGGCTGGGCTGGGGCAGGAGCCGGGGGGGTGCTCTGAGGGATGAGGGGTGGGGGAGGCAGCGGGGGGACGCGGAGCTGCGGAGTCAGAGAAACGCGGAGTGACAGTGCCAGAGTCACAAAACCACAAAATCCCAGAATCACAAAATCGCAGAATCCCAGAAGGACAGAAACACAAAATCGCAGAATGACAGCCACAGAATCCCAGAGCCGCAGAACCACAGAAACACAGCATGACAGAATCCCAGAATCACAAAGTCCCAGAGTCCCAGAGTAACAAATTCCCGAAATCACAAAATCCCAGAATCATAAAGTCCCAGAATCCCAGAATGACAATCACAAAACCACAGAATCACATAATCACAGAAACACAGAATGACAGTATCCCAGAATCACAAAATCCCAGAATCCCAGAATGACAGAATCACAAAATCACTGAATGACAGAAACACAGAAGCACAAAATCCCGGAATCCCGGAATCACAAAATCACAGAATGACAGAATCCCATAATCGCAGAATCCCAGAACCACAGAATCACATAATCACAGAAAGATGGGACGACAGAATCCTAGAATCCCAGAGTCACAGAATGCCAAAATCCCAGAATCACAGTATCACAGAATGCCAGAATCCCAGAACCACAGAATCCCAGAATCCCAGTATGACAGAATTCCATAATCCCAGAATGACAGAATCCTATAATCACAGAATCACCAAATCCCCGAATCCCATAATCCCAGAACCACCTCGGCCAGAAGACGCCTCCCAGCTCACCCCGTCCCACCTCCACCCTCACACCAACTCCTCCACACCTTAAACCCAGCCTGGCCCCCTCCAAAACCACACCGAGCCCCCCCCAAATCCCCCCCTTGTAGGGCTGCACCCCAACTCGTGCCCCCTGCTTGGGGACACGCGTGGCCTCGTGCTGGAGCACACCATGGAGACCACCCAGTGCCAGCAGCCATCCTATGGGGCCGGGGGGCTCGTGCTCAGCCTCACCCCCAGCCCCCTGCCCTTAGGACCCTACCCGGAGCCCACGTGCCCGAGCCCCCGCGGCCTCGTGGCGAGCCGCACACCCACGGGTGTCCCTCCCTCCCGCAGCCCCCCTCAGCCCCGGGGTCACTGCCATTAGGTAAAGGAGCAGCCCGTCTTGGCGGGGGTATCTCCCTCTTGTGCTTTCCTTGTATTGTACGGGCCTAGGGTCATCGAGGAAATCTTACGGGGCCTTCTGCTGCCGAGCGGTCACGGGGGGAAGCCCGGCCCCCTTCCCCCCATTGTCAGCGGCCGGGCTGTATCCTCGCTCCGAGCCCCGGCCCCTAAAAATAACCCTTTGTCAGGCGATTGTTCCGACACCTTCGCGGCCGCATTGACGTGGGCCGGAGCGG
The DNA here is from genome assembly GCF_009819795.1 of Aythya fuligula. Classification (NCBI taxonomy): domain Eukaryota; kingdom Metazoa; phylum Chordata; class Aves; order Anseriformes; family Anatidae; genus Aythya; species Aythya fuligula. The sequence continues at coordinate 15,176,267 of NC_045574.1, read as the reverse complement.
GAGAGAGATGGGGTAGGTGGAGGGGAAGGGCTGGAGGTGCCCCATGGGACCGCTCCGGGTCGTCGCCGCTGATAACAGCTCCTGGCAGGGAAAAAAAAAGGGGGGGTGGGGGGGTGAAAACGGGCTCCAGGCACGCGTGGCTCCGTGCCGAAGGGCTCCAACACGCCCCTGCCCGCTGCTCACCTCTCCCCCACCTGCCCCAACCACGTTTTGGGGTCACCCCGGGTGCCCCCGTGGCCCGGTGGTGGCCGAAGAGGGGACACCTTGCTCGGGGGGGTCACAGAATCAAAGCACTCCACTGGATCCCGTAGCACAGACCCCGTTTGGGGGCCAACCCAACACCCCCAAACCATCGCCACGATTTGGCCAAGCCAACCCCGGCCCCACAAGGAGCCCCTCTTGGTTCCCTATGGAGCTCCCTATGGAGCATGCTGCATTTGGGGTGCCCACAGCTCCTGGGGCTGGGGTCCGAGGGGTCCCTTACACCCCGGGGGACCCCCATCCTATTATCCCTCCTTGCCACTTGCCGTCAGCTGGAGGTGCCCGAGCCCCCCGGGGCCCACCCCAGCTGCAGGAACGGGGCTTTTATTTCCCATGAGCTGGAGCAGGTCTGGATTAAAATAACCCGCTGGCCCTGATCCCTTTTCTCGTGCCACGGGAGACGCCGTGCCTGCACCACCCTGAGCCTCAACCCCGGGCTCTGCACGGCACCGGGGCCATGCCCAGGACCCCCAGGACCCCCAGGACCCCCAGGATTCCCAGATCCCCTCTACCTGCCCGTTTTGGCCAGCCCCAAACCCGACCGAACCCTTTGGGGCCGTGGTGCGGGGCACGGGGCCAGCCCCGCTCTGATTACCCCCCCCCCCTAGCTCTTTTTCCTTTTTCTCCCTTAATTTACCGAGGGCTAAATCCAAATATTACAACTTCCCCTCCTCGCCGCTGGTTTACGCAGGCGGCCCCCGGCCCGGGCATTGTCTTATTGTTTGCGGAGGGAAGCTCCAGCGGGAGATTAACCTGGCGTTCACCCCGCTGCGCCTTCACACCCTGTCCCTACTGGGGGGGGGGGGGGGCCCCGCGCCCCAGGGGAGCACGGGGGGCACGGGGGGACACGGGGACAGGGAGCCACGGGGCGGCCGCAGCGGGGGATGCGGGGGGGTTTGGGGGATTTGGGGGGTTTGGGGGATGTGGAGGGTTTGGGGGATGCAGGGGACGCAGGGGATTTGGGGGATTTGGGGGATTTGGGGGGGGATTTGGGGGATTTGGGGGATTTTGGGGCTCGGCTGCTCCAGGGCTCTGCTGGTCGTGGGGGGGGGGTGAGGAGCTGGGGGGGTGCTCCGGGGGTGCCTTGGTCCTTTTCCTTCCACAGGACCAAGGGGGATGTGGCAGGTTTGGGGGACAGGGGCTGTGGGGTGGGTATCTTGTCCCGTCCCATCCCATCCCATCCCATCCCATCCCATCCCATCCCATCCCATCCCATCCCACCCACCCCTCGTCCTCGCCCCCCATTCCCCTCCCCACCACCCCCTGGGGACCCTTTTAGGGGTCAGCTTCGCTCTGGGGCCATTTAGGACACGATTGGGGGCTGCGTCCTGAGCCCCTGCTCCGGGCAGAGCACAGAGGGGCTGCCACGGCACAGGGCAGGAGGAGGGATGGATCCTGGGGGTGGATCCCAGGGGTGGACCCTGGGGGTGGATCCCAGGGCTGGATCCTGGGGATGAGTCCTTGTGGATGGATCCTGGGGGTGAAATCTGGGGATGGATCCTGAGGATGGATCCCAGGGATGGATCCTTGCGATGGGTCCTGGGGATGGATCTTGAGGTGGATCCCAGACCTCGATCCCAGGGCTGGATCCCATGGGTGGATCCCAGGGGTGGATCCTGGGGATGGGTCCTTGTGGATGGATCCTGGGGGTGAAATCTGGGGATGGGTCCTGGGGGTGGATCCTGGGGTGGATCCTGAGGACGGATCCCAGATATCGATCCTGGGAATGGATCCCAGGGCTGGATCCCAGAGCTGGATCCCAGGGCTGGATCCTGGGGCTGGAATCTGGGGTGGATCCTGAGGACAAATCCCAAATATCGATCCTGGGTGGGGCTGGATCCCGGGGCTGGATCCCATGGGTAGATCCCAGGGATGGATCCTGGGGATGAGTCCTTGTGGATGGATCCTAGGGTTGGAATCTGGGGTGGATCCTGAGGACAAATCCCAAATATCGATCCTGGGTGGGGCTGGATCCCAGAGCTGGATCCCAGGGATAGATCCTGGGGCTGGATCCCGGGGCTGGATCCCATGGGTGGATCCCAGCCCCTTCCAGCAGCCCCACACCAAGCCCCCCCCGGCAGCTCGGCCGCGGCCCCGCTGCATTCCTGCCTCGCCGGCCCGGCAAGGTTACAGTGCTGAAACAGAGGCTGAAATATTTGGGAGGGGAATGGAGCAGGGAGAAAAAAAAAAACAAAAAAAAAAAACAGAGATCTATAAAAAGACCGTTTAAAAACACGAGTTAAAGAAAAAAAAAATAATAAAATAAAATAAAAAAACAACAACTAAAAAATCCAAATAGCAGGCGCGGCGTGCAGCTGCGGTCCTGGTTCCAGTTCCCAGGTGATGTCAGGCCTGGAGCGCCTCCAGCCCCGGCCCCTCGGAGACGGTGTTTGTGGGTTCAGCGCTGAGTGTTTTTCCTTCCTGAGGCTCGGGGACACCTTCCTGTCCCAGAGAGGGCGGCCAAGAAGCCGTTCCGAGGGGGTCGGCGCTCAGGAAAGGGGAGAGGATGGGAGGGGAGCGCGGCAGGCGGCGCGGCGCGGGGCTGGCGGCACCCATGGGTGCCCCCCGCTCGGCCCCCCAGGGTGGGCACCCGGCTCCCATCGGCGCCTCTGAGTCACCGTTTCCCTCTGGTTGCACTGGGAGGGGCTGGAATGCACTGGGACGGGCGGGCTGCTGGCACTGGGACGTGCTGGGAGCCGTGGTTGGGTACTGGGAGGTGCTGGGACATACTGGGATACGTGGCCCTGGCGCTGGGATGTGCAGATTTTGCACTGGGACACACTGGGACCCAAGGCCCTGGCACTGGGACGTGCTGGGATGCACTGATCCTGCACTGGGATTTACTGGGACCCAATGCTCCAGCACTGGGACATGCTGGGATGTGCAGATACTGCACTGGGACACATAGCCCTGGCACTGGGATGTACTGGTATGTGCTGATCCTGCACTGGGACTTGCTGGGATCCGAGACACTGACACTGGGACATACTGGGATGCCCAGACCCTGCACTGGGACACACTGGGACCCAACACCCTGGCACTGGGACATACTGGTGCTCAAGCCCCAGTCCCCGAGAGCCACTGGGACGCCTGACACGCACCGGACCCAGTACTGGGGACACACTGGGACCCGTGCTCGTGCTGCTGGGACCCCCGGGACCCCCGGGACCCCCACCCTCAGCACGGGGACATGGGGGGGAAGGGGGGGGCACAGCGGGACCAGCACCGAGCTCAGCACCGCAGGGACCGGGGGGCACGCGGGGGGGTCCCGGGCAGCCCGGTGGGGACCGAACCCTTTCATCTCCGGGGCTGTTTGCAGAGCGTGCCCCCCCCCCGTGCCCTTGCCCCTGCCCCCCGATAAACCCGAGGGCAGGGATTCTGTGTCCGGGGCTGTTTGGAGAATCTCACGGCTGTTTATTGGGGTCTGGGACGCATTAGACACGCTGAGAACAAACCTCTCCCACCCACCCCGCTCCCTGCCTGGGACTCGCTCTCACAGCTGCGCTGCGCTGTCAGCTCCATAAATCAAACCCGGGGGGGGGGGAATTGGAAAAAGGGGGGGGGGTCACAGCCAGCCCGGCCCCGCTTCACGGGGGGCCGAGGGGTGCCAGAGGGCTCCCACCGTCGCCCCTAATCTAAATTGGGACCCTCGGGGGCACCCCTGCTTCCCTCCTGCCCCGGGGTCGTGCCCCGGGGACCCCCGGCGTGTCCAAGCCCCGTCCGCAGCTGCTTCGGCTCCGTGGGACGCGGGGTCCCTGGGGGCTGCGTGCCCCCGAGCCCGGTGCTGTTCCCAGGCTCAGCTCCCCGTGGCGAGCAGGGTCCTGGGGGGGGGGGGGGTGGGAGCAGGCTGGGAACCCCCCCATGTCCCCGCCTGACCCCGTGTAGGTGCTGCTGCTGCAGCCGTGTCGTGGTGGTGGCGGTGGTGGTGGCGGTGTCCCAAAAAGAAGAAGGGGCAGGAGCAGTGAGATGAGCCCCAACGCATCGCCTGGGCACCACGGCGCTGTGGCAGAGCCGTGGCACAGCCACGGGTCCCACGCATCCCAAATGCCCCACGCATCCCATACATCCCACGCATCCCATACATCCCACGCATCCCAAATGCATCACGCATCCCATGCACACAACGTGTTCCACGCATCCCCTGCATCCCATGCGCCCCAAATGCCCCATCCATCCCATGCATCCCATACAACCCATGCATCCCATGCACCCCATGCATTCCATGCACCCCATGCGCCCCATATATCCCATTCATCCCATGCATCCCATACAACCCATGCACTCCATGCACCCAATGCACCCCATGCACCCCCTATGTCCCATCCATCCCATCCATCCCATGCATCCCACAGCACAGCCCGGTGTTGACCACCTTGGGGCTCTCCACAACCCAAACCCTTTTGGGACCAGAGCCATCTGCAGGGTTTGGGGCCACGGGGACAGCTGTGCCGGGGGTCTCACACCCACAGGACCACGGGGACAGCGCGTGGCTGCGCCCTACCCATGTCACAGAATCACGGAGCTGCTCTGGGCGCAGGGCTTTGGGGCCGTGGCCGTTTTGGGAACCCCACTCCGCGCCGGGACAGCAGGCAGGCAGCATCATATCAGAAAAATAAGATATTTTTTTTATTTTCCAAGCGGCTGCGTGTGCACACAGAGCGCCCGCGGGGCCGCGCCGCCGTCCCCCTCTCCCCGAGCGCGTCGCCACCACCATCCATCCGCACGCGGGCTGCTCGTTGAGCCGGGTCCCCCCCCACTTTTTTCCTTTAACCCCAGGGGTTTTGGGACCAACCCCCCCCCAACAAGTTCTCTCCCGGCCACGGTGCCGGTGCCGGTGCCGGTGCCGGCGTCGGTGCGGTGCCAGCCCGCGGCCCCGCCGGGCTCCGTCGCCTCCCTTCCCCGCTGCGGTCTTTTGGGGGCTGGCTGTGCCACCGCTGTCTCCGGTGGGGTGCCCGCGGCCCCGGTTCATCTCCGTGCCACCCGCAGCGGGGGCACCCCCCGCACCTTCAGGCAGTTGCCCCCGAGGTCCCTGCGGCCGCCCTGCGGAGAGAGGAGGGGAGAGCTGCGGGGCGCCGGGGCAGCGGGGTGCCCGGGGGTCCCTGGGGAGGGGGGATTTAGGGGAAGGGGGGGGGTGCACGGCTCCGGGGGAAGGGGGTGTATTGTGGAGGAACCGTGCTGAAGTGTTTGGGGGGGGGGAACCGTGCCAAAGAATTTGGGGAGGAACCGTGCCAAAACGCTGCCTGGGATGGACGCGGGTGGATGGACGGACGGACGGACGGACGTGGTGGTGCCCCGTGAGCGGCTGTGGGGTGGGAGTGGGGTCGGGGTCCCAGGAAGGTCCCCACGTCCCCGTCACCCACAGGGACATGGCCCCAATGGGGTGAGGGCTTGGCCCCAGCCAGCTTGACCAGCACAGACCAGCATGGCCCAGTATCACCCAGTACCGCCCAGTAGCCCCCAGCACAGCTCAGTATCCCCCAGCACGGCCCAGTGTCACCCAGCACGGCCCAGTGTCCCCCAGTTCCACCCAGTATCCCCCAGCACAACTCAGTAGCCCCCAGCATATCCCAGTGTCACCCAGCACATCCCAGTATCCCCCAGTATGGCCCAGTATCCCCCAGCACAACCCACCAAAGCCCAGTATGGCCCCAGCACGGCTCAGCCCAGCACCACCCAGCATGGCCCAGCCCAGTTCCAGCCCAGCCCAACCCATTTCCAGCCCAGCCCAGTACAGCCCATTCCCTGCCCAGTACAGCCCATTCCCAGCCCAGTACAGCCCATTCCCAGCCCATTTCCAGCCCTGCCCCAGCGCCAGGAGGTGCAGAGCGGGGGCACCTTGGGGACGCTCGGTGACCTTGTCCCCAAGGTCCTGGGTGCCACCAGAGCTCCCGACCCCTGCAGGGGGTCCCAGGCCAGCGGGGGGACACCCAGGATGGGCTGGGGGGGCTGCGGGGTCCAGCCAAATGAGGGGGGGGGGTGAGGGGAAAGGGCACAATAATTAAAAAGGGAGCAGCAGAAAACGAAAGAGCCCCGACGGCCGCTGCTCCGGGTGACCCGAGGGGACAACGAGGGTCCCGTGGGGACGGTGACAGGTCCATGGCCCCTGCCCCGGGGCTCAGCACCCCCCCCACACTGCCTGGGGGTGTCCTGGGGGTTATGGGGGGGCACCAGCCCCGTGCCCTGCAGCAGGGGAATGGTGTGGGTGGCAGGGTGGGCTCTGCGTGGGGACAGTGCCCGCACCCATGGGTGCCAGCTGGGGACAGCACCGGGGTCACCCTGCAGCCCCCGGCCCCGCGCTGCTGTGCTCATGGGGGGGGCACCGAGCCCCCTGCAGGGGTGTTCAGGGCGCCCTGAGCTCTGCTCCATCACCGCACCGGGCTGCTGCCGTGACCAGGAGGGGCTGGAGGGGCGTGGGGATGGGGATAAAATGGGGATGGGGACAAAACAGGGATAAAAAGGGGATGGGGACAAAACGGGGATGGGGATAAAATGGGGATGGGGATGGGGAGGGGATGGGGACAGGGATAAAAAGGGGATGGGGATGGGGAGGAGATGGGGATGGGGTTAAAAAGGGGATGGGGAGGAGACAGGGCTGGGGATAAAACGGGGATGGGGAGGAGATGGGGATGGGGATAAAAAGGGGATGGGGAGGAGATGGGGATGGGGATAAAACGGGGATGGGGACGGGGATAAAAAGGGGATGGGAATAAATAAAACGGGGACAGGGCCAGGGATGAGACGGGGATGGGGACTGGGATAAAGCAGGGATGGGGATGGGGCTGAGCCGGGCACAGCCCTCCAGCTCTGCGTTCCCTCCCATCCCCATCCCATCCCATCCCATCCCATCCTCGTGCCCCCAGCCCCGGGGTGACTTGAACCCCCCGAGACCCCGCGGCCCGGGCCTGGAGGTGTGGGAGCAGCCCGGCCCTCTGACGCCAGCGGGAGCTGTGGGCGTGCGGCCCCGAGCACGATTTGGCCGCGAGCTCCGGCGGGGGCTGGAGAACCGGAGCCCGGCGACGCGCCGAGCCTCCCTCCCTCCCTCTCCCTCCTCTCCCTCTCAGCCCCACGAGGAGCTGCGGATATCCCCGACCCCTTTTTGGGGAGGGGGCCGTGCCGAGCCCCTTTAAACCCTTCCCCAGCTCACCCCTTTGCGCTGGTTGCTGAGGCAGAAGGTGCAGATGCTGCGGGGCTGCTTGCTCTCCAGCTCGCCCTTGGCGCCGTAGATGGCGCTGAAGCAGGGCTGCCCGTCCTCGCAGCCCTCGCCCAGCAGCAGCACGTTGGCCAGGTGCGAGATGTAGCTGGAGGCCAGGCGCAGGGTCTCGATTTTGGACAGCTTGCGGTCCACGGGCTCGGTGGGGATGAGGGTGCGCAGGGCGGTGAAGGCCGTGTTGACGCTTTGGGTCCGGTCCCGCTCGCGGGCGTTGGCCGCCTGCCTCTGCTTCACCATCACCACCGGCCCCGCTTTGCGGGCCACTTTGCGCCGCGCCTCCACGGCCTCGTAGCACCCCAGCGACTGCTCCGAGGCGTCGCTCTCGCTGCGGTTCTCCTCGTCCTCCGACAGCATGCCCAGGTCCGGGTAGAGCACGCGGGCGGCCACGGGGCGCAGCATGGTGAAAGCCATGGCCGGTGCCCCCCTCCCCGTCGGGGGCAGCCCCCGATGCCGCGGGGAGCCCTCGTCCCCCGCCGCCGCCGCCGGCACGGCCGCCTCTCTCTCCGCCAGCTGCTGCGTCCGAGCGGGGCTGGGACGGCCGGCCGCGGGGGGAACCGGCTTTTATATGGCCGGGGAGGGGCTGCGGATGGAGCCCACCCCCAGCCAGCCCCCAGCAGGACCAGGCAGGAGGCCAGCGTCCTCCTCGCCCCGGCTGGCCGGAGCCAAGCGTTGGCCGTGGCCACTGCGCCCTGGCCCCGCTCCGTCTCGCCGCGGTGCCACGCTCCCGGTTGTGCCGCGGGGGGCACCGGACCCCGAGCCCGGCCCAACCCTAGGGGTCTGTGGGGTGATGCCTTGCTCAGGGTCCCCCCCCGGTCCTTGCTGTCCCCTTGCCAGCAGCGGGTCCCGCAGGGCACTGGAGCTGGGATGGGGCTCAACTGGGAGGCCCCTGGAGGATTGGCAGCGGGTTCCTTCACCGGGGGGGACATCAGCCAGCGGGGGGCATGGCCCACGGGGACAGTTTTGTGCCCTGGGGACGTGAGGTGAGGCCGAGCCCCGCAGCCCCTCGCCCTCTGTGTCCCCAGGGCTGGCACCGTGTGTCCAGAAAGGGACAGGGACGAGGTCCCCTTGGACCCCGCACCCTGCCAGGGGCACGGGCAGCGGAGCGTTTCGTCCTGTTGGCTCTGGGAAAACCAAGTCCTGAGCTCCGGGGGGGGGCAGCAGGAGGGGGGAGGCAAAAGGGGAGAAGGACCCGGCCCCGGGCAAATGGCCCTGGGCTGCTGGGGACGTGGCTGCAGGAGCCGCTGGGCTGGGACCGGGGCCGGTGGTGGCCGTGCTCCCCATCTGGCCACCAGCCCCACGGAGGAATGAGGCAAAAAGGGGGAACTCCGGGAGCTGCTGGGGGCTGGGGGCACAGCGGGCAGGCTGCAAATACCCAGGGAGAGAGGGATTGGGGGGGGGCGTCCTGGCACCCAGAGCCCCACGGCCAAAGCCCTGTGGATCAGGACCAGAGCTTGTGGGGCAGCCTCTGGGCTGTCCCCACGTGTTTTGGGGCTGTGCCGGGGGGCCTGCGCTGTGTGTCCCCCCCCCATGGCAGCAAACGGCCCCTCTGCCCCCCGCGGGGTGCGGGCAGCCCCTCGCCGTGGGGCCCCAGCCCTGTTTTCCTTCACCATTTGTCCGCCTGCGCAGAGCCTGTAAATCACGCTGCAGGGGGGGCGAGGGCCACATCGGGGGGCTGGGAGGGCTGGGGGGGGGGGCGTGCAGCCTGCTTTGGGTTTCTGTGGGGGCATGGTGACGTTGCCCTTGCCGGTTCCATGCCCTACAGCCCCTCACGGGGCATGGGGAGCGGGCAGGTGCCTGCACGGGGCAGGGAGACTGGGGTGGATGGATCGGGGGGGGGGCTGCTAATGATCCCTGGGGGGCTGCAACCTCCTGCAACGGGGGGGACACAGCTCTGGCTGCGGCTCGTCTTGAGCAGAGCAGGGAGAGAAAGACCCCACAGACCCCGCAGGAGCCCCCATCTCCATGCCCACCTCCCCCCCCCCCCCAAAACGGGCGCCCTGCCTGCACCCCGCTGGGTGTGAGCTGGGGCCCCCCCGCCCCGGCCCTGACAGCGCCAAGACGGATGGCAGGGGCTGTGTACTCAGGTGCTGCCGCCCACACATGGCCACCAGCTGACGGGGTGGTGGGGGGGGGACAGCAGGGGAGGGGACCCCGAGCCCCCCCAACCCCGCCGGGTGCCCCCGGGGGCACGGCCACGCGCGGGGTGCCGGTGGCCGGCAGCGGCCTCTGCGGATGGGGCACGTGGGGACACGGGGAGGGAGGGAGCAAAAGGCTTTGGGGCGGCTCCGTGTGCGTTAGGGGCAGTGTGGGAGCGTGCACGAGTGTGCACGAGTGTGCACGAGTGCGTGTGAGTGTGCACGGCACAGGGGATTGGGTGTACACGCGTGTGTGCGCGCGCACAATGGTGCACGGATGTGTGCGCACGGGTATGTGAGCACGTGCCCCCGTGTGTGTGCACTTACACGCCACTTGTGCGAGCGTGTGCACGGCTGTGGGTGTGCACAGCACCCGCCCGCAGCCCCACGCACGTTTCCGAGCCCCGCAGCCCCCAGGTTGATGGTTTTGGGGTGTCCCAAAAGGCCCGGGGGGCCGGCAGCCCCAAGCGCTCGCTGGGAAGTGCCCCCTGCCCTCCCGCTCTGGGGAGTGTTTATCCGGGAGGTGATAGTTAAGTGTAGGAAAATAAACAGGGAGCAGATGGCACGGGGGGCCGGGGCTGCCCCCCGCCCCACCGGGCTGCTCCAGCCCTGCTGGGAAAACACCGCTGCCGGCGAGGCAAATGGATTCCAGACCCTGCGGCCGCGCCGAGCATGTGGCTGCCAGGACGCTGTGCCTGGCCCTGCTGAGGGCTGGAGGAGCAGCAGCCAACCTGCCCCATCCCACCCCAAACCTCCCCATCCCACCCCAAAGCTCCCCATCCCATCCCCAACCTGCCCCATCCCACCCCAAACCTCCCCATCCCATCCCATCCCATCCCATCCCATCCCATCCCATCCCATCCCATCCCATCCCATCCCATCCCATCCCATCCCATCCCCAGCACCCCGTGAGCCCCCCTGCAGCAGGGGGTGCCCAGGACCGACCCCTCTGCCTGTTCCCGTGCCCCTTTTCCCAATTTAGGGCCCAAATTGGGCAGTGCAGGGCAGCGAGGGCCGGGGTCTCACCAAGGGGACGCTGCCCCTACTTGTGAACCTCAGCGGGTGAATCCGTGGGTCCTTGGAGACCCCATGGGTGGGGAAGGACAGCGGAGCGGCTGCGTGGTGCTGGGCCCTCGGCTTGCCCAGCAGGACGGGGTTTGAGAAACCCTTTGAAATGGAGCAAGGGTTCCCTGCAGGAGTTGCCCTGAGCGACTGGGATGGGGACACAGGGATGGGGACGGCGGGATGGGGACAGTGGGATGGGGACACTGGGATGGGGAACACTGGGATGGGGACAGCAGGATGGGGACACCGGGATGGGGACATGGGGTTGGAGACACAGGGATGGGGACAACAGGATGGGGATACGGAGATGGGAACACTGGGATGGGGACAGTGGGATGGGGACACCGGGATGGGGACACGGGGATGGGGCTGCTGCTGGTGGCAGCGGTTCCCAGCAGGTCCCCAAGCCGGTGGCCGTGCCCGGGGCAGCACGGGGTGCCCTGTCCCTCACCCGCCCTACGGGGCCGTACCTGCGGGCCGGTCTGGAAGGCATTACACGGCTGTCGTGCGGGGAAGTCTGTCCCAGTTCCGGAGCCGGGACCCTCCCCAGCATGGCCCAGAGCCGGAGCGGGAGGGAGGGAGCCCACAAAGCGCCTTTGTTCCTGCCCTGGAACGAATGGATTGGAGGCAGCCGGGATCGGCTGTCAGCCGGCGACACCGGAGCCCTCCTGGAGGGTCAGGCAGAGGGAAAGGGGGACAGGTGGAGGGACGGACGGACGGACGGACAGACAGACAGACAGACGGAGCCGCTGCGGGGATGGCAGCCCCAGGGCTGATCCACGCTCCCCGCACCGAGCGGTGCCGCCGGGCGCCCGCTGGCCTGGAGAGGGTCCCCAGGGGGGCTTCCAGCTGGGAGAAGCCCCTGTGGGGTGCAGGATTTTTGTTTTTTTTTTTTTGGGGTCGCAGCTCTGCCCCCCACCCCGCTGCCACTTGCGCAGGGCGCAGCTCCTCGTGCCAGGTGAGCAGAGCCCCCACCAGACGCCCCGGGTGCTGGGCGAGGACCCCTCCCCACCCCTCCCCACCCCGGGGGTCCCATTTCAGCAGGCTGGGGACACCCCGTATCCACCTCCTGCGCTACCAACGGAGCTGCCACCTCGTCCCTCCCCCCCCCCCCCCCCCCCCCCCGCGATCTAAGGAGAGGAAACTTTTTAGCACGCCACAATTCTTCGGAGAAATTTATAGCCCATGAGGGAGCCGCAGCCCAGGGCTGCTCTCGGCGCGAGCGCTTGCAGGGCTTCCTCCCGGCGGGGGCGGCTTTGATGCGGCGCATGCAGCGCAGCCGTGCCCCGGACCCCCCCCAGGACCCGGGCCCTTGCCCTCGTGCAGCCCCCAGCCCACCCTGCCCTTCCTCCCCCGTGCCGCGGGCAGCACCGTGGGGCAGCGCTGCCCTGCCCGTGTCCCCCCCCCCCACCGCTGCCAGGCTCATTTTGTGCCCCGGGGGGGGCAGGATCCGGCCGGCACGGAGCGTGGCCAAGGGGGCAGAGCGAGGGCAGAGGCGTCCGGACGCGGTTCCTGTCCCAGCGCCGCGGCTGAGTCACGGCACGGGGGGGTGACTCAGTGGCCTTTCCCCTCCCTGGACCACGGCTCCAGGCTCGGAGGGATGCCGAGGCGCCCCGGGGATGCTCAGAGTGGCTCCTCCAGCCTGCACGGGGGGCGAGGACGTGGCTACAGAACCGACAGCATCCTGGCTCCTGGCTCAGCACCCGTCCCCGTTCCCAAGCCCTCATCTGCCCGCTGTCACCGGTGCCACTCCTGCCCCGTGTCCCTGCTGCCCTGTGCCATCCCATACCTGCTCCTGCCCCCGCTGACCCCCAGCACCATCCCGCAGAGCCACGAGGCTTTGAGCACCTTTATTCCCGGAGCACGAGTGGGGGTCCCCGCAGCGCCGCTCGGAGATGTGCCCCACGGGGAAGGGGGCGCAGGATGCGTCCGAGGATGGGGCAGGCGGATGGGGGGGCAGGCGAGGCGCAGGCTCTTGTGGGGTCAGCACGGGGCTGTAGGGTGAAGCTTGGGGACGTGGCTGGGCTGTGCTCTGGCACAGCTCGGTCCTGGTTCGGTGATGTCTTGGTTTGGCGAGGTCCTGGTTTGGTGAGGTCCTGGTTTGGTGAGGTCCTGGTTTGGTGAGGTCCTGGCTTGGTGAGGTCTTGGTTTGGTGAGGTCCTGGCTTGGAGCTGTCCCGATTCGGAGCTGTCCCGGTTTGGAGCTGTCCTGGCTCGGTGTTGTCCCGTTTCGGAGATATCCCGGTTTGGAGCTGTCCCGTTTCGGATTTGTCCCGATTCGGAGCTGTCCCGATTCGGAGCTGTCCCGGTTCGGAGCTGTCCCGGTTGCGCCCCTCCCGGCCCCATTCCCGCAGCACAACGCCGCCACCTGCCGGCCGCCCCCCTGGAGCCAGGACCCCCCCCGTGCGCCCTACCGGGACTGGGGTGCGCCCACCCCGACCCCATCCCCATCCCACCGCCACCCCATCCCACCCCCCCCAGCAGGGACAGGACCGGGGATGCTCACCGCGGATCGGACGCACGGGGGGACCTCGGGGGACCCCCATGGGAAGGGTCCCGGATTTTTGGGGAGGGGGGGGTCCCGTTAGAGCAGCTGCGGCGTGGAGGAGCCCAGGTAGGTGCGGAGGTCGCTGAGGGTGGACGGGATGATCTTGGCGGGGATGGTGTCCCGGTTGAGCTCCCGGTGGGCGGCGTAGCGGTGGCACCCCCCGAAGGAGTAGAAATAATCCCCCCCCCGGCTGCCCTTCACCCACAGCACATCGATGGGGGGCACCCGCTCGGGATCCTCCTGGGGATGGGGATGGGGAAGGGGGGGAAACACACACACAGCCCCGTAGCCGTGAGCTTCCCCAGCGGTGCCCCGGCACCTCCGGGAGGGGGTATGGGGAGGGGGGCTCACGGCGCCGTGCGCCCCCCCCCCCGGGTCTCATCCTGCCCACCCCGCTGCCTACCTGCAGGGTCTCCACCAGGCTCCGCACCTTGCCGGGGTCCAGCACGGAGGGGATGGGGCGGATCAGGACCCTCATGGGCACGTTGTGCACCGCCGCGATGTGCTGCGTGTGGATGCTCCCGCTCCCGGTATCGATCCCGGTATCGATCCCGGTATCGATCCCGATCCCGATCCCGGTCCCGGTCCCGGTCTCAGCCATGGTCCCGCTGCCCCCCCCCACCCCGGTGCCGCTCCGCCGCTTCCTGGCCCCGCCGCTCCGCCCCGGCCGCTCCCCTCCGCCCCCCCCGGGGTTTTGCAGAGTCACCGTGAAGCGGCAGCACCGGGAGCACCGGGGGCACCGGGGGCACCGGCCCCCCCCGGCTGCTGGTCCTGCTGGGGTCCCATCCCCTGTCTGCGCCCCCCCTCCCCGGCACCTCCAAATGTCCCGAGCTGGACGCCCCCCCCCCAGGATCTCCAGGTCCTGCTCCCGGCTACGACGTCTGAGGGTGTTTTTGGGGGGGTTCTGCAGCCCTGCGCCCCCCCCCAGGGGGGTGAGACCCCAGGAGCCCCCCGCTTCTGCAGCCCCTGCCCAGGTCCTGGGGGGCACTGGCCCCAGAAATGGCAGCACCAACTGGAGGGGGGGGTCTCCTGCCCACTGGGGGGGGGGCTGCTGGTGATGGGGAAGGGTTTGAGGGGCTCTGGGGGGGCCTTTCACTGCTTGGGTGCTGCTGGGGTTCCCCCCAGGACTGACCCCCCCCAGCTTTCTGCTGCTCCTCCCCAGCCAGGTGCTGTCGGCTGCCCTGGGGGCACCCCTCGACCCCCCCCCCCAGCTCCCCTGCCGCCCCCCAGCCCCGTACAGACGGCCCGAAACACCCCTGGTAGTGGCAGAAATCCCTTTTTTATCCCTGAATTGCATTACAAGTAACACCGCGGGCGGCTGGAGCTCGGTCGGGCTCGTCTCGCCGCGGCCGCCCGAATCCAAAAACCGGGCAGAAAACAAAAAAAAAATTTTAAAAATTAAAAAAAAAAAAAAATCGATCATGCACGGAAAAATTATTGCTGTGGTGTCCGCTATGTACACACCGGGGACGGGCGGCGCCACCCCAGGGGGGGAAACCACGAAACGATGTCCCCCTGCGTGGGACGCGGCGCGTGGCCACCGTGCCCGCGGGGTGGCCACCACGGTGCCCTCGGGACCCGCGGCCACGGTGAGAGGAAGACTACGTGGGGAGGAAGACGGCGTGGGGGGCACGCGAGGTCCGGGCTGAACCCCCAAGGTGTTGGGGGCCAGCAGGGGCTGGGGGGGGGCCGTGGCAGCTCGCGGCCCGAGGTAGGAAGAGGCTCGCTGCGGGGCCGGGGGGGTCCGCGGGGAGGTTGCATAGAATGGCTGGGGTGCCCCCACCGGGCCCCCGTGGCTCCGAGGAAGACGAAGGAGAGCGGTTTTGGCCTCGCTGGGGGGCTTGTGGGGTGTAGAGGGGGGGGCTGCTCGGCCTCCTGGCGTCGCCCCCGCCTCCGTGCCCGCTTTTCGGTGGCTCTCGGGGTCCCGTCCCCGTCCTTGTCCCCGCAGCTCTGTCCCGGGCACGGGGGCGCCGCTGCCTCCTGCGAGCCGTGCGGAAGGGCCGGCGGCCCTCCCCCCCCCTCCAGTCTTGGCAAATAAATAGTGAAAAGGGTAAGTAATAAATAATATAAATAAGAAGAGCGATTAAATAGACTCACCCGAGCTCTGCGGCACCACCGACCCGCTCCTCCTGGGGGGCTGGGGGCTGGCCAGGGGGGGCCAGCAGCAGCCCCAGAAGGGGTTGGGGGGGGTGTGGGGCCGCGATTCGGGTGCGGGTCCTGCCCCGGGGCTGCTCCCATGAGGGTGGGGGGAAGGCAGGGGCCTGGGCTGCGGGTCCCAGGCTCGGAGGCAGGTGTCCGTCTGTCCTGCTGAGCCATCGGTCCTGGCTTTTCAGCCCACGGTCCCATCCCTGGTATGGACCAGGGGAGTTTTTTGCTCCTGGGGGGGTGTGGGGGGGGGGAGCAGCGAGCGTCTTTCCTCCCCGGCGCTTCCCGGGAGGAGGAGAAGCAGCAGCTCTAAATAAATAATAGTAATAAATTAAATAAATAAGCATCAGGAGCTGGGGGGGGGGGGGGAGAGGTCTGTGCCGGGGTGGGGGAAGAGGGTCCTGGGCGAGTCCCCACAGAGAGACCCGCCTGGCTGTGGGGCACGGGGCTGGGGGCACGGGGGCACAACCCAGCCCTTCCTGGGGGTGTGGGGGCACCCTTCTCCTGGGGGGGGGGCAACTGGGAGCTGGGGGCACGCGTCCTGCAGCCACCAGGCAGCCACAAGGACGGCACAGGGATGGGATGGGACGGGTGTGGGGGTGCTGGGTTCGGGGTGGGGTGTCGGAGGAGGCTAGTTCCCTATTGCACAGCTGTGTTCGGAGCCCTTGAAGCAGGCGGACTCGTAGTGCTTGTTGAGGTACGACTTGAGGGCGAAGGTCTTCTCGCACTGCTTGCACTTGTAGTGCTTGAAGGCGGAGTGGGTCTGCATGTGGGCGCGCAGGTTGGAGCGGTCGGCGAACGCCTTCCCGCAGTGGGAGCAGCCGAAGGGCTTCTCGCCCGTGTGCGAGCGCATGTGGCCCTGCAGCAGCCAGGGCCGGCTGAACGCCTTGCCACAGACGTCGCACTTGTGCTTGAGGTTGTGGGTGAGGAGGTGCATGGCCAGGGCGGGCATGGAGACGTACGCCTTGCCGCAGGTCGGGCACTTCCTTGCCATCTTGCTGTCCAGGCTGCGGTGCGTCTGCTTGTGCCGGCTGAGGTTGGAGGAGGTGGCGTAGGTCTTGCCGCACTCGGGGCAGGAGTGGCGGTGGCCGGCGCGCCGCTGGCTCTCGCCGCGCCGCCGCGAGCGCCCGTCGGTGATGAAGAAGGCGTCCATGGAGTAGCTGTCCGTCACCGCCGCCTCCCCGTGGAAGTAGCGGGCCGAGAAGCTGGATTGGGGGCTCTCGGGGTCGCTGTACTCCTCCTGCCCGGGGGCGTAGGCTGGGTCCGGTGGGGGTGCCGCCGGCAGCCCCCGCTTCTTGTCCGAGTCGTAGCTGGAGGGAGCCAGGCAGTGCTGGAGGTACCCTGCGGGGATGACACCACGGGGTCACCGTCCCCCCCCCCCGCCAGGGACAGGTTCTGCCCCGTGCACCAGCCCCGCTTGGAGCCAAAAACGCCCAACGGGGGTGCAAACCAAGGTGCCCCCCACCAGGTTCCCCCGTCCTCATCTGCACGAGGGCTCAGCCTGGCCTGGCTCAGCCAGCAGGATGGGACCCCGGGGAGGAGGGCTGGTGGGAACTGGGTGCCCTGGGGGGCTGCAGCCCCACACAGCCCCCAGATCCATCAGCCTCTGAGGGCTGTCAGCCCCCATCCACATCATCCCACTGGGGCAGGCAAGCACAAAAGGGCCTGGGGAGGTCACCCCATCTCCCCCCATCTCCCCCCATTGCCCCCAGGGAATGTGGCACTCGTGGCTCCCAGAGGCTGCTGCGCCCTAACCCTGGGCTCCCACTGGGGACAGGGACCCGCAATCCGCTCCCAGGGCCGGGGGGGCTCCGTGTCACCCCGTGTGGCACTGCTGCACGCCTCCGTGCAGGTGACACTTTCCCCGTGCCACAGCAGGCGCCACGTGGATGTCCCCGTCCCTCTGCTGCCAGCACACCGTGGGCACTGCGCCGCGTGCTCCGAGGGGCTCCGTGCTGGGCCGGTGGCTAAGGACGAGGGGGGGGGACACAGCTGCCACCCTGGGGTCCCTGTCTTGGTCCTGGCATTGTGTGCAGGGCCAGCTGCAGCCCTGCTGCTGGGGACAGCGGGCTGTGCCATGGGCAGGGGCTCGGTGCCGATGTGTGCCACCAGGGCACCGTGCACGCTCCCCCCCTCTGGGACCCTGCAAACCAGTCCCGATCCCGGCCCCCTCCTGCCCGTGGGACCCCCTCATCGCGGCTGGTTTGTCTCCTCGAGGCCAGGGGTCCCTGTGCTGCGGTGGGGAGGGGTCCGTGAGGCAGCCCCCCCCCCCCCCCCTCGCCGTGCTGACAGTGCGCTCGCACGGGCTGTGCAGAAAGCGCTCTGCTCAGCAATTTCTCCCGCTGCCTCCGAGCACGCAGCAAGGTTATTTCCAGGAGAGCAGCGTCGGCAGCTTCTGCCCAGCTGCAGCACATCCCTCCCCCCACCGTCTTCGGGCTCCCCACCGGGTGGAGGGGGCTGAGGACCCCCCCCTCTTTCTTGGCGAGCATCGCACCCCTGCCCTGGTGGCTGAAGCCTCTTTTTTTGGGGAGCAGCGAGCGGCAGAAAGGGGGGGAGCTCAGCAACCCTGCGTGGCAGGATCAGGCCCGTCCGTGCATCCAGAGGGTCCCCGAGCAGTTGGGACCGTCCAGGACATGGCTTGGGATGAAATTCCCTGGTCCCTGCTCCCAGGACAGACCCCGGGGCTGCCCCTCCGGGGGGGCTCTGCCAAGCACCGGTGGCTCCCAGAGCCCTGCCCGGTGTCACCTCGCAGGTCGGGGCTCCGGGGACCCTCTGGGGACTCAGCACCCCTCCTGCCCAGCCCTTCGCACCCCTCCCAGTGTGCTGGGGAGTGTGTGTGTGTGTGTGGGGGGGTGCTGCCCCCTCCCCACACCCCCCCCCCCCTTCCCGCTGTGCGCCCCGGGAGGTGCCAGCCTGCTCCGAGCTCTCCGAGGGGCTGGGGGCACCGCGGCGAACAATGAAAGCCGCAGGCAGGGCGAGCAGCCTGCTCCCGGCCCCTGCCCACCCCCGGCTGCTTTGTGGCCCCCCCCCTCCAAAAAAAAAAATAACTTGAGGTGCGAAGGAACCAGCCCCACAACCCCCTAAATTTGGGGGAGCCGGGTCCGGCCAGGGGTGCCCCCCACGGTGCCGCTGTCACCGAGGGGACGCGTCCCCAAGGACCAACTTGGGCTGGGTGACCCCCGGCCTGGGGAGAGGGGGGCACAAACCCATCAGGGCCGAGCCCCCCCGATGCTGTCACACTGCCCCCTGCCCCCCCCCGACCCCCTCCCGGCTCCCACCCTCGGCACACAGCGGGGGGACCCCCTCCCCTCACGCCCCCCTCGCCCTGCCCCTGCCGCGCGTCCCCGCGCCCCGGAGCCCCCCAAAACCACCCCAGGCACCCCCCGACCCCTCCTTCTCGCCTTCCCCTCTGCCTCACACAATAGCACGGGGAAGGGGTGTGGGGGGGGGGGGCAAGCCCCGGAGCCCCCCCCCTCCCCCCCCCCGGCCCCCGCACTCACCATCACCGGCGGCGGGGCCGGGCAGCGCGTAGGGGGGCTCCAGGGGGGCGTAGGGGGGCGCGGGGACCCCGGCGACGGGGAAGGCGTCCGCCTTCAGCTTCTTCACCAGGAAGGAGCGGGGCATGGCGGGGTCGGGCCGGGAGCCTTCAGCACCGGACAGCACCGGGAACCGGCACCGGGAACCGGGGGGGGGGTCGGGGGAGAGGTGGGGGGGGGGGGGGGCTCCGTGCGCCCCGCTCCGGGCCGGGCGTGCGGGAGGAGAGGAGCGGGGAACCGAGTGCGAGGGGAGGGCGGCGGGAGGAGGAGGAGGAGGAGGAGGAGGAGGAGGAGGAGGAGGAGGAGGAGGAGGAGGAGGAGGAGGAGGGGGAGGAAGGCAGGCAGCGGGGGGGGGGGGTGGGTGGGGAGGGGGCCGCTCCGCCCGGCCGCGCCCCGAGCCCCTCCGAGCGCCCCCCCTACCCACACGGGAGCGCCGGGCGCTGTGGCACCAAAGTGGGGGGGGAGGATACGAGGAAAGGGGGGGGGGTCCCCGGTCCCCGCCTCCCCCCGCCGCGGACAATGGGGACACGCGGGGCCGTGGGGGGGGGGGCGCGGGGGGCGGCTGCCTCCTGCCGCCTTTGTCTCCCCGCCGCCAGCCCCCGGGGCTTGCAAAGGACACGGGTTGGAGAGGGGGGGGGGATGGATGGATGGAGGGATGCGGGGGCGTCCCCGTGGCTGTCCCCGTCCCCGTTCCCTGTCCCGGTTCCCGTCCCCTGTCCCCATCCCCGTTCCCTGCTCCTAACCCTGTTCCCTGTCCCCGTTCCCGTCCCTTCCCGCTGTCCCCTTTCCCCTTTTCCCAATCCTGGTCCCTGTCCCCATTCCCCCCTCCCAGCCCCCCCAGTCCCATCTGTCCTGCCCTCACCCCTTTCCCCCGTCCCCATCCCTTTTCCCCATCCTTTTTCCCACCTCCTGCCCCTTTCCCGTGCCCCTGTCCCCATCCCTGTCCCCATTGTCCCCCCCCAAGCCCCCACTCTCTGCACCCCCCCGGTGCAGGACGAGGCTCTCCATCGGGTGACACGGGGGGACCCTGCTGGAGGGGTTCTGCCCCCAAATTGTGCCCCCTCCTCCCCAAGACCACCCTGAGCCCCCCAAGCTCCCCAGTGAGCCCCGGAGCGTGCCCAGGGCTTCTGCACCAGCTGGAGGTGGCCAAGGGGCCACGTCCAGGCCCCGCTGGTGGCCCCCCCGGAGCCCTTTGGTTGGGGACACGGTGTCGGGGGGACAAGAGCCAGCCCCGGGCTCCTTCTCCTGTGCCAGGGGCTGGGGGCAGCTCTGAACCTGCTTTGTGTGGCACCCCATAACCCAGGGCACCCCCTAGCCTGGCATTGCCCCATATGGTGCAACATCCCATAGCCCAGAGCACCCCACATTGTCCCACAGCCCTTGGCACCCCATAGCCTGCAGCATCCTATAGCTCAGGGCACCCCATTCCCTACAGCACCCCATAGCCCAGGACACCCCATAGCCTGGCATTGCCCCGTATTGTGCAGCATCCCATAACCCTGGGCACCCCATAACCCATAGCATCCCATAGCCTAGGGCACCCCACAGCCCCGGGCACCCCATACCCTGCAGCATCCCATAGACCAGGGCACCCCATAACCCACAGCATCCCATAGCCCAGAGCACCCCACAACCCTGAGCACCCCATAACCCACAGCATCCCATAGCCCAGGGCACCCCATAGCCCTGAGCACCCCATAACCCACAGCATCCCATAGCTCAGAGCACCCCACATTATCCCACAGCCCTGGGCACCCCATAACCCACAGCATCCCATAGCCCAGGGCACCCCATAGCCCTGGGCACCCCATAACCCACATCATCCCATATCCCAGAGCACCCCACAACCCTGGGCACCCCATAACCCTCAGCATCCCATAGCCCAGGGCACCCCACAGCCCTGGGCACCCCATACCCTGCAGCATCCCATAGCCCAGGGCACCCCATAACCCAAAGGATCCCATAGCCCAGGGCACCTCACAACCCTGGGCACCCCATAACCCACAGCTACCCATAGCCTAGGGCACCCCATAGCCCTGGGCACCCCATAACCCACAGCATCCCATAGCTCAGAGCACCCCATAACCCACATCATCCCATATCCCAGAGCACCCCACGACCCTGATCACCCCGTAACCCACAGCATCCCATAACCCAACACCTCCAAAGCCGCCCCACTCCCCCCACAGCCCCAGGGCTGTCTCCCCTCGCAGCCTGACCCCATTTGGCCCGGTGGCACAGCGGGTCCGGCTGCGCCAAGCCCAAGGTCCCATTTCCCCGAGGCGCAGCCCCGGCCCCGCTGCGCCCCCGCTTTATTCCCCCTTCCTCGCAGGCACGTCTGCAGGACGGGCGATTACTTACGCCCTAGTTGGGCCCGCTGCCCTGCCATTTTTTATATATATATATATATTTTTTTTTCTCTCTCTCTCTAGGCCGTGGTGTAATAAGGGAGGTAATTAAGTGTAAAAGACTGGGGGGGGTTGGAGGGAGGGCTGGGAGAAACGGGGGGGGGGTTGGATAGGAACTGGCTCCTTTCAGAGGCAGGGGACTGAGATAATGTATGGTAATAACCCGCAATCAGACCCGCGGAGCTGTGCTAATATTGCTGACTGCAGCACGCCTGGGGCCCCCCCGGCCTGCCCCCGCCACGCTTTTTTTTTATTTTTTGCTTTTTTTCTTTTTTTTTGGGGGGTGGGGGGAGAAGAGCCGAGAAGAAAGGCTCGGGCGCACTCCTGGAGCGCGCCTGGGTGAGGGTTGAAGCCGTCCCTTCCCGAGCAGCTGTATGGAAATAATCCTGCGAGCTCGCGGGGCTGGGGGGCGACCGATCCCCCGTGGAGATGGGGGGGGGGGAAAAGGATGGAAGAGAGGGGGCGGCAGGGGGTCCGATGGGCGAGGGTCTCCGGGGGGTCCTGGTTGTGGGGTTGGGCTCCCCAGGAGCATCCCCAGGGGTGTGCGGGGTGCAGGGAGGGGGCTGGACCCCCCCACCCCGTCAGCTCCTTGCAGGGGCTGTGGGATGCACCCAGCTCCCAGGACGGGACGAGCCCCCCCCTCCCCGCAGTGCCCCCACAGCTCCTGCTGCTCCTCAGCCCCCTCCTCTCTCCCCTCACACCCCCTCTCCATGCCCACGGGGCCGGATCCTGATGGACACCCGGAGCTGGGAAGGGGGCTGCGGGACCCCCCCCCCCCTCACCCCCCCGGCCTTATCAATTATCAATTCCAGCCTCGTCCTTCTCGCAGCCGGGGCCGGGAGCTGGGATCTGCATGGTTAAGGCACAGCGGAGCGGGGGTCCCGAGGGGAGCAGATTGCCAGACAAAGAGCCGGGGACAAAGGCCCGGCTGCCTCGTGCCCCGGGGAAGGGGCGCACGCGCGTGCGGCGACCGGGTGCCGCCCGGTGTCCCCCCCCCCTTGCCCCTTCCTCGGTGCCCCCCTCCCGGTTTCCCCCGTTAACGGGGTCTGGGTGCAGCCGGGCACCGGGTGGCACGGCCCTGGCGTGGGTCCCCGGCTGTCCAGCTCATCCCGACCTGCTTTGGTGTCCCCCGGTGCTATAAAAGCTGCTGTCTGCCCCCCCCCAATGACAGCAAATCTCCTGGTCTCTATATCCCCGGGGTGGGGGGCACATTTATCCCTGCTCTCCTCAGCCCCCTGCAGCCCCCCCTTCATGGCAATGGGGACGGGAATACTGCTGGGGGACGGGGCTGATGGCACAAAGGGTGCACGGGTGGGGGCACCCTTGGGGGGGGGACACCGTGCCAAACACCACCCAGACCCCCCAGGGAAGGGACGAGCGGTGACCCCAGCACCGCTTCGCACCCAACACCCCCATGCTGATTTAGGGGAGTGCCTGGGGGGGGTGAGGGGGAGGTGGCACAGCACCCAGGGGCGCAGGGTCCCGGTGCCGGGGGGGGGGGAGGAAGGCAGCGGGGGGTGGGCGCGGAGGCCGAAGTGCTGAGCAATCTCCTTCTATTTGAACCCGGGCGCTCAGGCCGGGCACCGCAGGCTGCAGTAATCGGCGGAGGTGAAGAACCCGTAGATGTTGACGAGGGGGAACATGAGCAGGGCGCCCAGCAGGGACCCCAGCTGCTCCACCGCCCCGTACCACACCAGCGCGCTGTGGCTGCGGCTCCGCAGGATCACCCCGGCCATCACCTTCACGTAGGAGAGCGTCCCGGTGAACAGCACCCAGGAGAGGACCTGGAGGCGCAGGGGAGAAGCGGTCAAGCGGGGCCGCGGCGGGTTATGGGGTGGGGTGAACCCCCCCGGGGTTGAGGGACCCCCCCCCCCTCTCCAAGGACTTACGATGACGACGTCGCCCCACTGGGACTGCTGCAGGAGCGGGCAGGGGCTCATGACGGCGATGGCCATGTTGTAGGCACCAAAAACTGTCCCTGCCAAGGACAGGGCGCCCAGCAGGACCAGGGACCTGCAAGGGACAGGCGGGTGACACCGGGGAGCGCCAGCCCAGCCCGGGGACGAGGCACCTTTTCTCCCTCAGAACCCCAAAAAGGGGTGGTTTTGGGGGCTCCGTACCCACCTGCCGGGCAGGAACATGGCCACGATGCAGGCGAGGGGGTTGGCCATGGAGCTGAGCGTGGCCGAGAGGTGGTAGGCGGCGTTGCCGTAGGGCAGGCAGGAGTAGGACTGCACCGACGGCAGCACCCCGTTGGTCAGGGAGCTCACCCAGGCGATCAGGAGGTAGATGAAGGCGAGCTTGGCCAGCGGGTGGGACGCCGTCTCCAGGTGGTCCTCCATGGGCCGCTTGTTTTTTTTTGGGCACGGGCAGCCCCCGCCTCGCCCCGAGCCGGCTCCGTCCTCGGGGATGCGGTCGAAGGAACTGAGGATGATGGTGCTGGGGAAGAGCTGCTGCTGCGACAGCTCCCAAACCTTAGGCTGCCTGGCGAGGAAGAAGAAGGCCACCAGGCAGGCCACCATCATCCCAGTCATGAGGAGGAAGAAGAGGAGGGTGGAGAAGTTGGCTGGAAGGTAGCGAGTCTCCATCTGGAAGACGAGGCTCTCCACCGTCGTGTTGCCGGAGGTGATGTTGACCAGGCGGGTGACGTTGATGCAGCTGGAGATGCCGGAGCCCTGTCCCAGGGCGATGAGAGCAGGGATCAGCCCGCTGAGCCCTTCCCCGATGAAGAAGGTGGTGAGGTACTGGGGCTCCAGCTGCATCATGAAGGGCAGGAATGTGACGGAGGAGGTGCAGTCCACCAGGGCCAGGAAGAAGGTGAGGACGAGGAAGGCGGTGCTGTGGGGCGTCCCCGCGATGGGGGACGTCTGGTTCCAGAGGAAAGCCAGCAGCAGGCAGGCCACCACGCCCAGGGACACCACCACGTAGATGACGGCCACCTCCTTCAGCAGGCCGGGCCAGAAGCGGTGCATGAGGGTGACGAAGAGCGGCCCCACGTTGGCCATCTGGATGATGATGGTGATGTAGGAGGGCAGGTCCCACTGCTCCGGCAGCACCCTCACCAGCAGCGGCAGCTCGACCCACAGCCCGTTGATGGCCACCCAGGAGCCCGTGCCAAAAACGCAGGCCAGGAGGTGGGTGAGCAGCGCCATGGCTCAGCCCCCGGCGCCCCCCACTCCAGGGCGATGCCGCCGTGCTGTGGGGAGAGGCTGGGCTCAGCGACACGGCTCAGCACCCCCCCAGGACCCCTATCCCGGCCCCCCCTTGCCCGTGTCACCCCCCTGCAGGCGTCCGCAGCCGCTCCTCTTTTATTGCCAGGTGGGCGCGGGACGCGGAGAGCGGCACGGCGCAGCCCGGCACCCCCCTGTCCCGGGGGTGAGACCCCCCCCAGCACCTCAGGACCCCCTCCTGCTGCCCGCAGCTGGTGCCACGGGACCCCCTTTGCCCTGCCTGCGGCACCTGCCCTGCGCTGGGTTGGGCCCCGTTCCGGAGAGCCAAGGCCACGCAGCGCCAGGCACGGAGCCAGGACGGGGACCTGGAAACGTGTTGGACCTGGCCCTGCTTATGGCACAGCCTGGCACAGCACGGCACAGGAGGCACGTGGATCTCACCTGGGGGCTGCGGGGCTTGTGCAGCCTCTCCCCTGGGACCCCAGACCTCGTCCTTCCCACCGCATCCGCGGGCAACGCCGAGCGGCGCCCTTCTCCTCCCCGCCGGTGCCGTAGGAGCCCAGCAGGCTCCGGTGGCCACGGGGGAGAAGGGCCCCAGGGCCCCACCTGCAAAACTGGCCCTGGCTCATACCAGCCAAGCTGAGTCAGCCCCACACCTCACCCCCTGCCCAACCCCGGCACCTGCTGCCCTTCCGTGCGCCCAGGTTCCTGCGCCCGCTCCCCACCAGCCTCCCGGAGACGTTGGGGGACCCCCAATATCCGTGCCCCCGAGCCCCCGGGGAGGGCAGGGGGGTGCAGGACGAGCGGCCACAACTTCAGGGCTGAGCCCTGGCGGAAGGATCCTGGTGTCCAGGGGCTGAACCCAGGGCAGGGTAACGGCCCACAAACGGCCTCATCCTGGCCGGGAAGTGTCAGGGACGTTGGGAGGGAGCGGAGGTGAGGAAGAGTCGGGCTCCTGACCTGAGAAGTCCCCGGGGAACCTCCGGGGCACCTCCCCTGGGGAAACTCACTGTGCTTTTTGGGAACCGGAGGCAGCACGCTGGCGGCAGCGAGTCCTTGCTGCCTGCCGGGGGGCCGTGACGTGAGCCGGGCACGTCACTGCCTCCGGATGCAGATGGGTGGCAGCACGGTGTGCTCCTGCTCCTGCTCCTGCTCCCAGTAGGCAGACTCACCCCGGCTCTGGGAGCAGCTGGCGGGGGTCCCGCGGGTCTCCTGCCTCCCGCTCGGCTCCGGCGCTGATTTTTCAGGGCACCTGCCCCAGGTCGGGGGGGCGCAGGAGGTGCCGGGGGGGCTCGCGAGCCATGGGGACGGTCGGTTGCTGGTGCAGGGCGAGGTGAGACACAAAGCAGAGGAAAGGATGAGGGAGAATCGCGGTGGTCCTCGGAGAGATGAGCGCCCGGGGGGGTAGGGGGATCAAATCCCACCCTGCCCACCCACCCCAGGGACCCCTGCCCACCCTGCAGGAATGGGAAGAGCCGGAGGGGGCTGGGGCTCAGGGACCCCTTTCCTTCTCCCCCCATCCAGCACTCGTGGGTCCCCTGGGGCTGCCAGCACAGCCCACGTCCCCTGGGCCACCACGGGACCGGCCACCGGGTCCCACTCACCTCCCTGCCACCGAGCCCAGCTCGCCCCACGCAGCCTCTCGGGGGCCTTTAAGCTCCAAACCCAGCCCCGGTGGCCAAAGTCCAGCCGTGTCCCCTCCTAACCCTGTCCCTGCCTGCTCGGGGACAGCCCAGCCCGTGTCCTGTCCCCGTGGGCAGCTGTCCCCTCGTGTCCCCACGTGCTGCCAGGGCCAGCCCCGTGCTCTCCGCCTGCCCCCCGCGCACCCCGCCTGGTGCCGGTGATTATTCCTGGATGTGTCACACGCTTTGCCCTTGTCCCCAGCTGAATGGTGTCCCACCTATTTCGGGCGTGCAAATGTCACCGAGCGGCGGCTGGGATGGCAGCAGGGCCACGGGCTGTGCCGGGTGGCTCGGGGACACCGAGCGCAGCCAGCACGGGGGTGCGTGGCCGGGATGCGGCCGCCCCACGGGGCGCACGCCACGCGTAAATGCTCCTCTGGCACCTCCACCTCACCCTGGGGACCCTGGGGACCCTGTGGGACGTGACCGGGCGCTCAGCCATGCCACGAGCCGGCGGATGAGACGCTCGCATCACCCAGGAGCTGGAGGGGTGCGGGGGGACAGAGGCCAGCTGGTTTTTTTTGGCAACCTGGCGCTGGCTCGTCCCAGCACCCAGCTCCCCGGGACGCCTCGCTCCAGCTCTTCCCCCAGCACCCACAGGGTGTCGCTGGGCGAGCAGGCTGCAAATACCTTGTGCAATGCCCTGCCTGTCCCCTGCCTGTCCCCTGCCTGTCCCCTGCCTGTCCCCTGCCTGTCCCCTGCCTGTCCCCTGCCTGCTCTGCCCATGCCCAGCCCCCCTGGGGTCCTCACCAGCCCCTGCACCAGGCTCAATCCTGCCCCTATCATCCCCATGTGGGATCCAGGAGCGGTGGGGGCCCTTTTTTTGGGGGGTTCCCGTGGTCTCTGGGCCCCGTTTTGGGGGTGGCAGCTCCAGGATGGTGTGCGGGGGCTTGTGCTGGCGCAGCTGAGCCCCCAGCTCCCGGTGGGGCCGGCGATTGTCCTGGGTTAATTCGGCAGCACAAAGGAGCCGCGCAGCCTCCGCCAGCCTTTCCCCAGGGCTAATTGGCTTCGTCGCAGGGGCTCGGGGACGGGGACGGGGAGGGCACAAAGGGGGTGACAGGCGTGGGACCGAGCTCCGTGCCTCTCGCCCCAAATCCTGCCGGCACGTGCCGCCTGCCGTGCCTGGTGGGGAGGGGGCTGTGTCCCCCCCCCCGCCCCGTGCCGTGCAGCAGCTGAGCCCCGGCCCCGGCCCCTCTGCACCCCCCCGGCAGATGCGAGCGAAGGCCCCGGAGGCAGATGGCAACATTTGGTCACCGAGACGTCTTCCACGGGACTTCACCGGGCTCGGGCAGGCCCACCGGGAAGCCCCCTCCGTTTCCCCACGTGCCCCCCCATGGGTGAAACGGCACCGGAGGGTGCAGCGGGGTGCCGGGGATGTGGGTGATGGGGAGGAGCAGCCGGGGAGAGTTGGGGGTCTGTCCTTGAGCCCCCCGCACCCCAGAGACCCCCGATTCCCCCAGGATATCGCGTGCACCCAGCGGTGCCCCAGTTTTCCCAGTCCAAGGGTCCAGTTGGATGGGCACCGGGGAGCCCAACCGGGGCGCAGGGACCTGCTGGCGGGTCACTACCCATGGCCCCTTCCTCCCCTCCATCCTCCTCCTCCTCCTCCTCCTCTCGGCTCCCCCCGTCCCCATTTGCATCCCATTTCCATGTGAATGGAGCAGGTCAAGTTGAAAGTTGAAAGCTGGCGCTGGGGGGGGGGGGGGGGGGGGCGCCTGGGGAAGGGGCCTCTGCCCGAGGTGAGAGCCCAACAAAAGGGGGCCGCATCCCCAGGGCACGGCGCTCGCCAGCCCTCGGCCACGGCCCCGGCCCCGGCCCCGTTGCAGCCACCATCTGCGGGCCTGGTGCTGCTCAGACAAAAGCCTCGCACCCGGCACGGCCCCATCTGGCGGGGCCCCCGCACCCGGGCACGAGCCTGGCTGCGGGGAGCAATTTGGAGAGCCGGGCAGCATCCAGCCCTGAGGGTGATGGGGAGCGAGGCCGTGCCCGTTGGAGCCCCCCCCTGCCAGCCCCGCAGCCCCCGGGGCAGCTCCCTGCGCCCACCCCGGGCAGGGAGAGGAGCGGGGAAACTGAGGCAGGGAGCAGGGGGTGGCTGGCACGGGGCCGCTGCGCGATGCCGGGTCCCTTCCCCAGCTCCAGAGCTGTTTGTAGCCTCGTCTGGGTGAGTGGCTGTAATTAAGAGCCAGCAATTAGCACGTGCCAGGTGAGTGTGGCAGCGGAAGGAAGGGTCCCGTGGGGAGCACAGACCAGGAGACCAAACCCTTCCCCGGATCCGGGGGCTGAGCCGGGCCCCGTGCCAGGCACCCACCACCCCGCAGGGCGATGCCAGGCACCCGCAGCCACCTCCACCCAGCTCCTACAGGGAGGCTTTGGCCTCTGAGCCCTCTTTATTATTATTTTTTTTAGCTCTTTCGTGGCTGCCTTTCACTCCTGGGGGGTCCTGGAAGCTGCACGTGCAGGCACCCAGCCCCGAGCACCCGTGGGAGGCGAGCACGGAGCCAGCACCGGCACCCACCCACCCCTGCCCCGTTCCTGCCCGCTCCGGAGCCGCGGGACGGGCGGTGAATGGGGCGCTCAGGGCATGCTCCTGCGTTGGGCTGCCCTCCCCAAATCCATCCCCGGTTTCCCCCCCCGGGGAGGGCGAGGCAGCGGGGCGCTGTCTGGCTGCAACGCCCTGCTCCGAAAGCACCCGGCGTGCCCGGGCAGCTGCCTGCAGCCGCCTCCTGCAGCCCTCTTGGGTGCTGCTGGCACAAGGGGGGGGGGACACACAGAGCCTGGTTGCTCCCACCGGGCAGATGCCCACAGCTCTGCCCCCACCCGTGGCACCCGGTGGTGCTTTTCCAGCCAAAACCATCCTCCAGGTCCACCTTTATCCGAAAGAACCCCCCCCAGCCCAGTGCAGCTCTGGTGTTTGCTCTCCCAGTTTCGCCCAGCTCTTCTCTCCCGTCGCCTCTTTCTCTTGCTTCCACGAGCGTTTTGCAATGCTCCCTGCTGTCCTGCAGCTCCTGCTCCAAGCCCTGGATGCTCAGCCCCCACCTGAGACCCTCAGCCCCCACCCCGAGGCGCTGCGCTTTGCCGCGGGGACACGCCGGGAGCTGCGGTGCCACCGCTCTGGGCGCAGGCCAGCAGCTCCCTGTGGCTCCAGGCTCGGTGTCCTTGTCACCCGGCTGAGCCGCTTTGTTTGGAGGCACAGAAACCTGCTGGACTTTGGGGACTTTTGGACTGCGGGGGCCAGGAGCTGACCGGGGTGGCAGTGACCTGGGGCCGGGACGGGCACAGGGGACCCATCCCTGCGGAGGCAGCGGGTGCCCGCGCACACCGTGGGGCTTTGGGGAGGGTCCGACCCCTGCCTGGGCGAGGGCAGGGGGTGGTTGGGGACATTTTAGCTCTGGTTGCAGAGCTGTGGTGGGGCCCTTCCCTCCTCCCCGACCAAACCACGAGCGTGCTCCTGCATCCACGCTGCCCAACCGGCACTGCCGGGACGTCAGCGGCCACGGCCACGCTCCATGACGCAGCCGCAATTAAAGCCTGGCCCGGCGTGGAGGAAAACCCCGTGCCTCCGCGGGCACGCTGGCAAGGAGAGGTGTTTTCAATCCCTTCTGAGCACCACCGGGCTGCCTCGGAGGGCGTCTTCTCCCGGCGGTGACTCAGAGGGAGCCGTGAGCCGCCTCGCCGCGGGCAGACCCGCTCCAGTGCCGCCCCGCAGGGAGCAGGGGAGGCCACGGTGCGGGGACGCAGCAGGCACGGGGCCACTGAGCCACCAGGGGACAAGCACGGGCCGGGGAGGCTCCGACGGCGCAGGGCAGATCCAGGTAGGCGGCGGAGGTGGTGCCGTGCCGTGCCGGTCCCGTGCCGCCAGCACGGGGCTGGGTCACCGTGGCCGGGCATAAGTTGGGTGGCCAGCTTCTGTGCCGGGGTGGCCACGCTCTTTTCGGGCTGGGGATAAGCTGGCTTTGTTTTCCGGGCCGTTTGGAGGGCGGCTCAGCTCAGTTTGGGGCGGCCGTGCCAGGCTGGCAGCTCCCCATCGCCAGGAATGCGGAGCAGCAGGTCGTGCCCGGCCGGGCCGTCCGTGCCAGCAGGGAAATGGGAGCCCGTGGTGGGCACGGCGACTTTGCTGAGGGTCCAGACCCCTGCGTGCTCGTCCCTTCACCCATCAGGTGCTCCCCAAAGAGCTCTCCCAGTCCCTGGCACAGGTTGAGGGGCAGCAGGGGGGGCTGCGGGCAGGGTGCTGCCGCGGGGTGCGGGACACGAGGGGTGCTGCGGCACGGGCACCCCGCTGACAGCTTCTCCCCGCAGCCTGGAAAGCACCCAGAGGGGGTGAGTCAGGCTCTCGTGCCCCTTCTCCATCAGGGCTGGGTGACGCAGGGCCTCGGGGGAGCCTGGTGGTGATTTCCTCCCAGCGGGGTTTGCCCCTTGGGCATCTCCCCTCTGGGTTTCGGTGCCCCCGGTCCCCGCAATTAGCCCCGCTTTGCCATGGGGTGTGCGGGCAGGGGGGCACCAAAATCCTTGCCCCCCATGGTGCAGGAGATGGGGACAGGGACAGGAACGGGGACAGGAACGGGGACAATGATGGGGACAAGGACAGGGACACCACCCTCCCCTGGCTGCTCACCCCTCGCGGCGCACCCGGGGGCTGCACCAGGGACCCCCGTAGGGCCGGGGGGTCAGGCTGGTGGGCTCGGGCTGGCGGCCACTGTGGGGCCGTGGGGCTTTGGGGCCGGCTCCTGCCGCCCGCAGCCGCCGTGCCGTGGGCTGTACCCAGGAAGTTGTGCAAGCAGGTGAGCGGCCACAGGTGAGGCAGCCAGCTCGGGGCCGCTGTGGGAGGAGGAAACGGGGCCGTGCTGGCCCCACCGTGCCCCCCCTTTGCATTGGTGAGTGCCTCGGCTCGCCCACAGCTCCCCCAGGCTTGCTCGTGCCCCAAATCAGGCCCTGTGGGGCTGGGGGGAGGCTCGGTGTCAAGGGGGGTGCAGCCACCCTGGTGCTCGGCAAGGCTGGAGCGTTGCCTGGGGGGGCGGATGGCAGAGCCCTAAATTGCAAGGGGGGGACCCTGGGGGCTTCTCGGAGCGGCTGGGGAAGGGTTGGAGGGTGCCAGGGCTGCTCGTGGCTGCAGGGTGGGAGGGCTTTGGGGGGTGTGGGGGGGCACGGGACAGGCTGTGCCCCCCCTCCTATGGGTGGGGAAGCTGCCTCAGCGCAACCGTTGGGGCAGGCGGGTGCTTGCTGTGCCTGGCGGGCTCCCAAGGGTGCGGGGTTCACGGGCCTCCAGCGCGGCTGCTGGTAGGGGAAACGTGGCTGGGAACCCCCCCCCCGG
Organism: Aythya fuligula; assembly: GCF_009819795.1. Lineage (NCBI taxonomy): Eukaryota > Metazoa > Chordata > Aves > Anseriformes > Anatidae > Aythya > Aythya fuligula. The sequence continues at coordinate 15,144,800 of NC_045574.1, read as the reverse complement.
GCTTTTTTTGGGGGGGGGGCTCACAATGCTTGGGAGCAGCCCAGCACCAGCGTGCCGTGTCCTGGGACCCCCACGCGCTGCCCCCTCGCTCCCCATCCACTGCTGCAGATGGCAAAGAGGGGCTGGGAAGGTGGGGGCAGGCAGGTGGGGGCTGCCCCCCCCCACAGGTCTCCTTGCTCCCCATAAAGGAGATCGGGGCAGGGGGATAGGATAGGGGGGGCTCTGCACTCAGCCTGCAGTGGGGCTGAGCACCGGGGGTGCTGCAAAGAGCGGGGACCCCCAGTTTCCCAGCTCGGTGGGGTGCTGAGCGCACGGGGCTGGCGGTGCCCCCCGGCAGGGTGATGCCCCCCCCAGCACGGCCGTCACCGAGGGGCTGCTCTCCTTTCCGGGGCTCCCTTGGTGCTGATGTCGGGGCGCCCTCCCCGCGGCCCCATTGGCCGTGGTGCCGTTTGAAGCAGGCTTTGCTCCGCGGATTGGCCGGGTTTCCTTTCATTTCGGGGACGCCAGCCGGAGGCGTGGTCCCTTGCCTTGAAATAGGAAGCTCGGCGCAGCCGGAGCAGACAGCGCGGCACCGCACAGCCCCGCGCAGCCGCTCGGGCCTTTGTCCGCCCGCCGATCCCCCAACCCCTGGGGCGCGGGCAGGAGGCCCCCAGCGCCCCGCCGACAACCCCTCACCCTGGTCCTTTCCTTGCAGGCCTCGGCGCGTGCCCCCCGCGCCCCCCGAAACCCCCCGCAACCCGCCCGGACGATGCCCGTCGAGGCGCTGAGCGCCGGCGATGCCACGAAGGGGGCGGCGGTGGCGGCGCCCTTCACCTCGGCCATGCCCATCCGCATCCTCAACAAGGGCCCCGAGTATTTCCGACGGCGCCTGGAGCCCGGCGCGCGGAAACCCAGCGCCGTGGAGAGGCTGGAGGCCGACAAGGCCAAGTACGTGAAGAGCCAGCAGGTCGCCAGCACCAAGCAGGAGCCGGTGAAGCCGCCGCTGCTCAAGCAGCCCCTCTTCGCGCCGGGCGTGCGCCGAGCCATGCTCACCCCGAGCCGTAAGACGCCGCCGGGACCACGCCGCACGGAGGCCGGCGCGACGAAGACCTCCCTCAACCTGGAGATCCTCAACAACCTCATCAACATCTGCGACAGCCCCTTCCCCAAGGCGGAGAGCCCGCGGGGCCGGGAGTGGCAGTGCAAAGCGGAGGCGCCTGGCACCGGGGCGGAGGGGGCCGGCAAGGCACCGGAGAGCCCCGCCGCCACCAAGCCCCCCGGCACCGTGGCCGTGCGCAGGGTGGACGTGAGGCCCTGCGGGGCTCTGCCCTCTAGGGTGGCACCCACCGGCCAGGTGACACCGGTGTCCTTGTCGCCCGCCCCGGGCAGGCTGCCTACGGCGGCGGCGGCGGCGGCGGCGGCGGCGGCGGCGCTGAGCTCGCCCAGCCGCCCGGAGAGCGCCCGGCGGCAAACCCTGCTGCACCGCTCCAAGTCGGACCTGAGCGACCGCTTCTCGCGGGCCACCGCCGACCTGGAGCGCTTCTTCAACTACTGCGGCCTCGACCCGGAGGAGGTGAGGGACATGGGCGCCGAGCACTTCGCCCGCGCCAGCTCCGACATCGTCTCCGTCAAGTTTCACAGCGTCAGCACCGCCAGCTCCGAGGGCGGCCGCTCGCCCCGCAGCGCGGCCACGCCGGAGGGCCGGCCGGCCGAGCGCATGCCCTACGGCATCTCGGTGGTGGAGCGCAACGCCCGCGTTATCAAGTGGCTCTACGGGCTGCGCCAAGCCCGCGAGCCCCAGCAGGTCTCCAACGTGTAGCGCCGCTGCGCGCCGGCGCACGGTGCCGATGCCGGAGCGGTGGGGACATCCGGGACCCTCGGACTCGGGCGCCGTGCCTCGTCCCTGCTGCTCTTTGTTACTTCGCCTCCTGATGGAGCTGGCTCTGGGGGGCCCCAAAATCAGCAGCCAGGTCCCCGCCAGCCCGCGGAGGGCTGGGGATGAGGCTGAGCCTGCTGGCATCCTGCTGGCCGGGCCGCGGGGTGCACGGCCGGTGCCACCCGCGCAGAGGGGGCATCCCGGCTGCACCCATGGGTCCCAGAGTGCAGGAGCGCACGGGAGCCCTGAAGGGCACTGCTGGGGACCTTGCATGCGGCCAGGGGGTGAGGATGCATGCGGCTGGGGGGGTGGTCACAGGCGGCCCCCATCCTAACGCTCTGGTGAGTGTCCTGGAGGAGCTGGGTGCTCTGCCGGGGAGGCCAGAACCGAGCTCCCCGGGTGTCTGTGTGTGTGTGCGTGTGTGTGTGTTTGTGTCTCCCTTTTTTGTCTGTCAGCAAGAAAGCCCAGGCATGCTGTGCCCTCTTATTTATGAAGACGGTTTTATCGGTCTCCTCCTCATTTCTACTGGTTTTCCTGATGCGTGATCTGTAAAAGAAAAAAAAAAAAAAAAAAAAAGAAAAAAAGAAAAGTGATAACAATGGAGAAGGTTTTATTAAATTTCTCAGCTTTGGATGCCGTGTGTGTGGCTGTCTCTGGATGCGGTGGGGAAGGACAGCCCCGCTGCTGCCTGAGGGCCTGGCCGGGGAATTACCCGGGCAGAAGGGGGCCAGGAGAAGGGCTGGGCCTTGGTGCTGGAGGAATTCATGCGTTTGGGCATCCCCAGAGCGCTGGGGACCGGGGACAAGAGGGTCACAACGTGCCCCTTCCTTGCAAACCTCTCCTGGAGTCGCCAGCACGAGGCGCACTGCTTCTGGCCCTGGTGGTGCCGAGCCGAGGGGTGCCAGGCGGTGTGCGTGCCGTGCCGTGCCGTGCCGTGCCGTGCCGTGCCGTGCCAGCGCGGGGCCCGGAGGGTGCAGCGGGGCGGTTTTTGGGTCTGGCAGGTCCCGGCAGAGCCCGGCCTCGGGATTCCCCTCGGCACCGCAGCCAGCGCCGCGCCAAGCGCGCAGCCCTGCCGGGCGCTGCCTTCGCGCCCTCTGCAGCGAAACGCCTCGGAGCTTGGAGCTTGGCCGTGTCCTCGCTGCTCCGGGGCTGCGAGATGAGGAGGAGATAGCAGAGACCTCCCAGGCACCGGGGGGATGAAAGGCGGCGCGGGGAGAGCTTTGAAGATGAAAGCGCCCGCGTGTTCTCCCCGGGCAGCCTCGCGCGGCTGTGGGTTCCTGCAGCCCCGGGTTCCTCGCGGGAGGAGAGGCAGGAGGGGGGTCCCAGTGCTGTGCTGCTGGGGAAGGGGGCTCCAAGGGCACCCAGGGAGCCCCCACCTGGGGCACGGGGGGTGTGGGAGGGCTGCGGGATGCTCGCAGGCAGCAGGGATTTGTGCCGCACACAGCACGTGGCGGCAGCTCCCAGCCCAACCCCACTCCCTGCAGGGTGCCCAGAGCCCCCACCCCACACACAGAACCCACTCGGCTCCCCAGAAGAAGCCGGGCAGGTCCAGGGGCCCCCGCCCAGGGCCACGCAGGGATTTGGGGACAGGATGTGGCCAGTGAGTCAGGGCCACCAGCTGGGGAGGCAGCGAGCACCCGAGGGATCCTATAATAATGGTGTGTGGGGCGCTGGGGGCTCCCCAGGGTGCCGGACACGGGGCTGCCACCCCCCCCAGGGGAAGCTCTGCGGGATCCACGTCCCCGTTCCAGGCTGAATCCGGCTGTGCTGCCGAATTCCTCAGCCCGGCATGTCCCTTGAGCTAAATTTACCACGGAGAAGCCCCCCCCTGCAGCCGACCCTCTGCTGGGGAGCGGGGCCGAGCACCCCCCGGCACAGCCGCGGCGAGGCGACGCGTGGCCCCCCAGGGGTGCCCCCTCCCTGGTCCGTGTGTCCCTGTGGGGGACAGGGGGACAGCCCCGGCCCCCCGCTACCCTGGGGGACAGGGGGACGGGGGGACAGCCCTGCCCCACGCTCCCCACGCTCCCTATCACTTTCCCTGGCAGCTGCCTCCCCGCCGGCTCCGGTTTCGGAGCGGAGCCGCAGCTGAGCCCACCGGGTATTTATAGCGGGGAGCAACGATTGGGGGGGGGTCTCCGTGGCCCCCACCCTTCCCCTTTCCCGTGTCCCACATCCCACATCTTGGGGATTTGCCCCCTGGTCCTCATAGGTACCCCAGAGGGAGAGCAGCAGGATTTGGGGAGCTTGGCTCGGCACCCCTGGAATAGGAAGGGGCACTGGGGGGCACCGGGGGGGCACCGGGGGGGCACAGGGCTCGCAGCCAGGATGCTTGCGGCCCGCAGAGCCTCCGGGCGGCCCCATTTGCATTCTCCATTTTTTAATTATCACGCACGGCCCCACTGATGAGCACCTTGTGGGAAGTGGCAGCTGCACCGCCTGTTTTAATCAGCGTTAATTAGCGAAGGCCTTGAGAGCGGGGTTGGGGGCAGGCCCGGGGGGGGGGGGGGCTGCCTGTGGGCTGGGTGCTGTGGGGGCAATGGGGTCAGGGAGGGGGGTCAGGGAGGGGGGTCAGGGGGTCCCTGCTCTGCAGCTGCCACCACCGCTGGTCCCCAGGGCTTCGGGGGCACCGGTGTCACCCCTGTCCCCTACAGAGGATGCTGTGGGGTGGTCCCCGAGCTGTAGGGGACCTCTAGTGGCAGCAGGGCCGAGGGGGACGGGGCTGGGCACCAATTTGGGCACCAGGCTGGGCTCTGAGCCCGCAGCACCCGGCCTCATCCATGCACCGAGCTGCCCGGCCTCAGCGGGGCACGAGGGGAATGGGGCCGGGCGGAGCAGCCCCTTCCCCAGCTGGGTGTGATGGGGCTGGGGGCGCATTTGGGGGTCTCGTTCCTCCCCAAATGACCCAGGCATCACGAGGAGGCTGCCGAAAGCTCCCTTTATGTGGAGTCCGTCTGTGTGGTGTCCAAGGGGCCGAGGCAGCGCCGCGCTGTCCCCAGCCAGCGGTGACCCCAATAAATTTAATTTTTAATTATTATTATTTTTTTTACTGGGGTAATTTTTAAATTGCCCCAGTAAATTTAGCTCAAGGGACACCCCACCGACTGCTCGCTCCTGCTCCTACTCCTGCTCCTGCCCAAATTGCTGAACCAGGGGCAGCAAGGACACCCCCCCAACACACACCACGGGTTCGGGGACGCCTCGCTCTTGGGTAGGGCTGGTGCTGGGGTGGGGGGGGGGACACGGGTGCTGCCCGGCGCAGCTCTGGGACAATAAATATCTCTTTGTACAAAAATAAAAGCGTCTCCGTGCCAAGCTCCGGGGCGCGGGGGCTCCTCTCAGCGGATGGAGACCCGGCTGCGTTTCGCCCCGCGCTTTCCAAACCTCCACCAAACTGGTCTCCGAGTTTGGGATTGCCACGTGCACACAACCACAGGGGCTGGAGCTGGCAGCACGGGGGGGCTCGGCCCTGCCAGCACCCCCCTTCCCCTCCCTCTGACCCCTGCCCCAGCCCCGAGCCACCCCCAGCCTCCAGCCCCCTTCCGCTGCCCCCCAGCCCCTCTCCCCGTGTGCCACCCCCAGCCCCATCCCACCCCTCCCTGGCTGCTGCCCCCCACCAGCACCTCCCAGCCCCCCGGGGCTGTCACCCATCACACCAGACCCAGGTCCCCTGTGCCTCGAGGGACGCCCCTGTCCCTTCCCACCAGCCCCATCCCGCGAGGAGCAGCGCCCAGCGTGCACGGCTGGCACGGGGATGGCACACGCAGGAGGGGACAGCCGTGTCCCCTTGGCTCCCAGCCACCCGTACCTGCTCGATGTGGTGGGGGCAGCCAGAAACCCCACTGACACGTGGGGACGGTGAGAATTTGGGCTGGGAAGGGACGGGTTACGTACACCAAAGCTCGGATTGAGCAGAGCCCCCACGGGTCCCGCAGCCCCCAGCTCCTCGGCACGGCGAGCGCCTCCCTCCCGGCCCTGCCGCCGCTCCGCACGGGCTCCCAGGGGACGAGAGGAAGAAGAGTGAGGAATAATAACTGGGGGAAAAGCTTCCCTGCAGCTCCTGCAGCCGGGTGGCTCAGTTCCATCGGGGTCTGGCACGGGTCTGGGGCCGGCACGGGGTCCGGCAGCGCGCTAGAAGCCCGCGGGCCGTATCAGCATGCGGGTGCCCTTCAGCGAGTAGCTGGGGCCCTGGAAATAATGCCAGCGGATGCCGTTGAGCTTGCGGATGTTGTGCCGGGCCGGGTAGTAGATGCCGTTCAGGTTGGAGAGCCCGCAGGCGTCGAACCACCAGCCTGCGGGAGGAAGGGAGCGGGGCGGGAGCGTGCTGCGGGGCCGAGCGCCGGGAGGTTTTTTGGGGGGTGATTTCGGGACCCCAGCCCCAGCTCCCCGCTCACCTCCCGACAGCATCTGGGCGCATTTGCAGAGGCAGTTGTCGTTGTCGGCGTCGCGGGTGCTGAAGTTGGTGCCCTGCAGGGCCAAGCCGCTCTGCTGCCCGGCCGTGCCGCTGTAGTCCTGCAGCGAGAGCCTGCGGCCGAGGGCGACGCGCGCCGGGCGAGCCATCAGCACCCGTTAGATGCTTTGGGGAGGGGGTTAAAAAGCCCCCCAGGCCCTGTTCTGCCCCCCAGCCCCTGTCCCTGGCACCACAAGGGTTTGGCATCCCCGCGAGGACACGGATGCAGCACCCTGGGGACGAGCCCTTTTGGAGAGGAGCGGCGAGCGGCCGCCAGCGCGCCGGCTGCCTGCTGGGGTGGGAAATCCCTCGGTTTTAATGCAACTTCAGGCATCACAATCTACTTGGGGATTTCGAGAACCAGGGGGAAGAAGGAGCAGGCAGCACAGCCACATCCCCGGGGAGGAAATCCGCTGAGAACCCCAGCGAAACCCCACCGGGAACCCTGCAACCTCCTGGGGACCCGGGGTCCCCCGGGCACCCGCAGCGAGCCGTGCCAGTCCTGGGGGCTGGGGGCTGCGGGGGCCAGGGACAACTCGCCGCCGTTCTCCTACCTGTAGAGCTGCCTCTCGCTGCCCAGCTGGAACTTCCCGTAGTGGGCATAGACCTGGCTGCCCTCCCAGTCCCGCAGCTCCACGCGCAGGGCGTAGGGCGCCCGGCTCGTCAGCAGGTGCACGGCTTCGTTGCCCAGCCAGTGCTCGCCTGCCGCGTCCCCAAAACCCTGGGGGAGCCACGGGGAGGGTGGGCGCGGGCGGTGGGCACGGGGGTGCCCCAACTCGTCCCCGTCCCCGCACAGACCTGCTTGTACTCCCTCCAGCTCCTCTGGAAGCTGAGGCTGCCGTTGGCACGGAGCTGGATGACCGTCCAGCCCCCGCCGTCCGTCTCCATGTCACAAAAAACCTGCAGCGGGGAGCAGAGGGGCTCAGCCCCTGGCTCGGGGGGTGCCCGAGGACACCCCAACTTCAGGCTTGGTGGTGCCACTGGTATGGGGTTTGCACGCATCGGGTGGCTCCTGGGGACAGCAGCACCCCTGGGTGCTGCAGCAGGTTCCCCCCCCAGGCTGCGCTCACCTTTTTGGGCTCGCTGAGGTTGGCGATGTGCAGGGTGTAGACCCCGCTGGTGTGGAAGCCGGCCCGGCGCAGCTCGGCGCAGTCCTGGAAGAGCTGCTCCTCCCCGGGCAGCAAGGCTGGGGGCAGGGGGGAGGCGTTAACACCGAGGAGGGGGGGGCACCGGGGGTGCTGCCTGTCCCAGCCCCACGCCATGCAGGTGGACGTGCAGGGCCCTGGGGTGCCTTCCCCACCTCGCCGTGGGGTGCACTGGTGGCACTGGGGCTTCCCACCGTGCGAGAGGGCAGCGGGGATTTCAGAGCCCCCCCGGTCCCACAGCCCTGCCTGGTTTTTCTGCTTTTCTCCTCTCCCTTTGGATGCTTTTGCATCCCCTGGTTTTCCTTTTTTTGGTGACATTTCTGTGCGTCTGGGCGAGGGGGTGGCCACGCTGCCACCAAACCAAATCCCCGGGGATTTGCCCCGGCTGGTGTGCGCTCTGAAACGGGTGCCAGCCCTTCCCATGGGGGCACGAGGCTCATTTTCTCTTGGGATTCTTCATTTTTTGGGGTGAAATCACCTCTGTGTGAGCCGGGCAGCTGCCAGCACAGGGTCCCCAACCCCCCCAAACCCCCCCCAGTCCCTCTGCCTCTCCTTGCTCACCTCTGCCCTGTGCCACCAGGCGCACCAGGCCCTGCACCGCCTCCAGGAGCTGCAGCTGCTGCCTCTGGAGCAGGCTGGAGTTGGCGCTGGCCGCCAGCAGCGACTTCTCCAGGTCCTCGATGGTGCCGCTCTGCCGGCTCACCACAACCTGCAGCCTCTCCTTCTCCGAGCGCAGCCCCGCCAGCTCCGCCTGGTGCTTCGCCTCCATCTCCAGCACCCGCACCTCCAGGATGCTGAAGGGGACACGTGGCGGTGACACGGGGGAGGGATGCGAGGGGCTGAGTGGGGAAAAAAGCAGCCCCAAACCCTGGCTGTGGATCCCCGGCACCCCTGCGAGCTGTCCCCGTCCCCGGGGGCACCTGGCAATTCTCTACCTCGTGGGTGCCCTTAGCGAGGGAGGGTGAAGGTGAAGGAGGAACCGAGGCCGAAGGGGCTGTGATGGGGCTGTGCCACCCGCAGGGATCCCTGGAGGGGCTCCAGCCCTCCCAGAGAGCAGCCAGAGACCCGGCCCCTTACTTGTTCCTGCTCTGCAGCTTGTGGATCTCGTTCGTCTGCACCAGCAGCTGCTTCTCCAGCTTGTTGGTGGACAGCGAGCTCTCCAGCAGCTGCATCTCGATGCGCGACGTCTGGTTCAGCACCTGCCCGGGAGCAGGGGGAGCGTCGGGGTGGGCAGCGGGGTCCCCAGCCACCAGCGGCAGCCCCCTGGGCACCACCCCGGGGAATCTCCCCGCTTTTAGCAGCACCAAACCTGCCCCTGGGGCGGTCCTGGGGGCAGCAGGGGCACGGGGACACGCGCACTGAGTGCCCCTGCCGCTGCCACCTACCTGGGCCTCCACGTCGGTGAGTTTTCGGGTCTGCTCGGCGCTCTGGTTGAGGAGGGAGCTGCCGATCTCCAGCATGGTGGCCGTCTGGTTCTGCACCGCCGTCTGCTGCAGCTGCGCCATCTCCGGCTTCACGCTGCTCTGGATGTAGCTCTCCAGCTGCAGACAGCAGCGAGGATGGGATGGGATGGGTCAGTCGGGGAGCTCACCCCGTACCCAGCCTCACCACAGCCTCCGTCCTCCAAATTGGCACAGCCCGGGAGGGTTTCAGCATGTCACAACCCCTCCTGGGTGCTTCGGAGCAGCCTGCTTGGCTTTGGCACCAGATTTGGCATCAGCATTGGCCTCGGCACCAGCTTCGGCATCGGCACCAGCGTTGGCCCAGCTGTCCCAGTTTCCCAAGCCTGGTGGCATCTCCCTGCCATCGTCCCCAGCCGCGGTGACAGCAGCTTTTCCGGCACACGGTGCTGCCCCACGGCGGGGCAGCGCTCGGGGCTGGGAAGCAGCCGGCTGCGGACACGGCTCCGAAACATCTTCCGCTTTCCCAGCCCGCGGGGGACGGGCGCTTCCCAGAGGGTTTCTATTTCTGGCATCCTCGCCGTGAGCTTCCCATTCGGGCCCCTCTCCGGGGTGACAGCCTCGCCGAGGGCTGCAGCCCCCGGCCGCCCCGCGGGGGCCGTGGGGAGCGGAAGGGACGCGCTGCCGCCCACGCTGGGAACGCGGCCCCGCGCCGGGGCTGCCCAACCCGACCCTTTTCCCACCCCGAGGGTCCCGAGCTGCCCGCGCCCCCGCATCCAGGTGGCTCCTGGCCCCCCTCCCCGTGAGCTGGTGCAAGGAAAGCCCCCGGTCCCGGTGCTCGTGGCACGGCGGTGCCGGGGTGCCCAGCCCCTCGCCGCACTTGTTAGTGCAAGGTGGAGTGAAATCGCCCCTCTTCGAGCACTTGGGGGGCTGGAGGCGCAGAAAAAATGATGTAAACCCCCCCCAGGGGCTGGAAGGTGAAGCTGGGGGGGGAAGGAGGATCCCAGCGTGGGCACCTCGGGCTGCGCCCAGGTCCCCGGGGGCTTCCCTCGCGGGGAGGAAGCGGGGAGCGTCTGAGAGCCGGGTCTGGAAAACATTTCCCCAGCTGAGTGATTGCTGGAGAGTTTCCCTTTAACCACGTCGTTAATCTTGCTGCTTCTCAGGGCTCGGGGAGGCCTCCTCTCCCTCTCGATCTTGCCTTTTTTTTTTTTTTTTTTTTTTTTTTTTTGTCAAAACAAACATCCCTCTGAGCGCGGGGCAGTACATACCCGTGGAAAAGGTCAGGCTGGCACGGGGAGGGGGGCTGAGAAAGAGCCTGGCTCCAGCCCCAGCCCTGGCCCCGGCTGCTCCCTGCAAGCTGCCTCTTTTGGGGGTCCCTGCCCCTTCTGGGGGAGCCCCCAACCATGGCTCTGCCTAAGGAAAAGGAACTGAAGAGGGGCTGGGGTCACCCCAGGAGGGGGCCGTGGGGCTGTGGGTCACCCCAAAAAGCTCCCTAGACAGGGCCAGCCCCGGGACAGGGTCCCCTCCCCTCAGGAAAGGGACAGGGGGAGCTGGGCAGGGGGACGCACACCAGTGGGACCAAGCCCTGGGGCTGGTCCCATCCCTGTGGCTCCTGGCGGTGTGACACCAAGGACTTGGCTCCAGCACTGCTCCCGAGCTCAGGATCAGCCCCAGGTTTTGTCCTGAGCCCTGCTCAAGCCTGGTGCATGGAGATCAAGATCAGGCACTGCCCAAAATTTGCAGCCTGCTCAAGAATTTCTGCCCAGCAGCAAAACCAAGCAGCGAGCGACCACCGGCCGGGAGCGCGGCACAGCCACCCCGCTGTCCCCACGCTGGGGACACGTTGCCAAAAGGGCTGCCACTGGGGCCGGTCCCTGCAGGGTCTCGGCCCCGTGGTCAGGTTGGTGGCACCGACAGGCACCCAGTGCCCACCCACGTCCTCGGCCAGTGCCACCAGTCTGCGTGCCACGTCCTCACTGGTGTCCCCGGCTGTCCCTCCTGGGCTGCGCTCGGCTGCGTGGAGAGGGTGACCCCGCAGCCAGTGTCCCCAGCGGGGTCTGTGGTGGCAGAGGAGGGGGCTGGTGGGGTGGGGAGCCCTGCAAGGGGCTGGGGGGGGGGGCCCTGCCAGAGCCACGGGCCAGGGCACAGCGTGAATCTGCCCCGCTGGCAGCCGGGGATTTGGCGTTGTTTACAAGCCGTCCCCGAACCCGGTGCCTCCTTCGAGCCCGGTTTGTTTGTTCAGGCCTGGAGTCCAACCAAAACAAGCCTCCTTGCGCAGTTCCAGTTAAATAAGGAAAGCAAAGAAACAGAAAAAGAAAGCAAAAAGCATAAAAAAAAAAAAAGGCAAAAAAAAAATAAAAATCTGCCTGTGCTGGAGGGGCCGTGCTGCGGGAGGGGACGGGCACCGGCCGCTGCCCCCTGCTCCCGGGCTGTGATTTTGGGCACCTCTGCCCAGAGCTGCTCAGGTTTGCGGCTTCATCCTGCCTGCTCCGGGGCTGAGCAGCACCCAGCGGGCCCCGTGGCAGCACCCCAGGGTGCAGGGACCCCGGGATTGCACGGAGCTGAGGTGCGCAAGCGCTGCTGGAGCAGCGTCCCCGCAGCGGGGGGCATCGGTCACCGCCAGCCTGGCCTCGCCGCTCCCTCTGCAGCACCCAGAGCTGGCTTTGAGGGGAGCTGGGGTGCAGCTTTTGAGGAATTTGAGGTCTGAGACAGCCGAGGAGGGGACAGGGACAGCCCTGGGTGTCCCCACGGGTGCCCGCTGCCGCTCTCCGCGTCCCCGGCGGTGCCGCTCGGCTCGGGGGTGGGTGGCACCTGGGGACGAGCCTCTCGCCCCGTCCCCATCGTGGGCACCGCGGGGACGTGGCCCCGGGGGGAGCCTCCCGGGAGCTCTTCCCGGGTGTGACGCAGGCGGCCGCTCGCTCGGCCGCAGATGCGGGGTCAGGAGGCACCGGGAGAGACCTCGGAAAGGAAAAACCTCTTCCTGCCTCGCGCCAAGGGGCCGGGGCTGGGGGGGCGCAGCAGCACCCAGGACGGGGGTCCCCGAGGTGGGTGGGAGTCCCCGTGACCCAGGGGTCCCGTCCTGAGCCGGGATGGGGAGAGCTCAGCCCCACGGGGTGCCCGGCACCGCCGCTGCGGTGGGCACCAGGAGGGGACCCGTGGTGGGGACGGCAGGGGGATGCAGGGCAGTGAGAACTGCTGATCAGTGGCATTTGTGGCACCAAATTTGTTCTCCATCCCCTCTGGTGAAAAATTTGGGGCAGGATCAGGCCCTGGGGCTGAGCCCAGCGGGCAAGGCGCAGAGCTGACCGCAGCAAGCGGCTTCGGTGGGTGTAGGGCAGCTGCAGGGGGGGGGGGGGGGCAAACCCCTTCCCCACCACCCTCCTCACCGCCTCCCCTCACCCCCTGGCACCCACCCCGCCGCCTCCTCCTCCTACCTTCAGCAGCCACTGGGTGCTGTTCTCCAGGATCCTCTCGAGGTGCTGCAGGCGCTGGGCAGCCCCGCGGGCGGCGTGCGCGGTGCCGGCCGGCGAGTCCCGCTGCAGCAGCGCGTTGGAGGGGCCGGGGGCGACGCCGGGAGGGCAGGGAACGGGGTCGGCCTCGGGCAGCACGAAGGTGTAGCTGCAGTGCCCGTGCTGCACGCGGTGGAAACGCCGCCGGCCGCCCCCATCCAGCGCCCGCCGCTGGGCTGCGGCCGCGCACAGCGCCGCCAGGACGAAGCCGAGCGCCCGCATGGCACGGGTACAGGCACGGGGAACCCCTCACCCCGGCACCCAAGGGTGCTGCGGGTGCCAGGAGTCGGTCAGTGGGTGCTGAGCGCCCGGCCCCGGCGCTGCGCCCTCGGCATTTCCTCCCGGCGCGCTCTGAGCGGGCTGCGGCCGCCCCGGCCTCCTTTTATCGCTAGGCTGGGTCTCGCTCAGCAAGGGAAAAAAAAAAAAATGAAAAAGAAAAACAAAAGGGGAAAAAAAAAAATCTGTTTAAAAACAATACTTCTATCTTTTTTTCTCTCCTCCGAGCCCGCTGCGGGGAGATCAAGTTTCACACGTGATCTTTCCATGCCTCACGCACGCAGAGTCCGGCCGCACGCCCTCCCCGCACGGCCACCCCTGGCCCCCCGGCCCCCCACGTCCCCACCGTGCCCTCCCCGGCCCCGAGCCCCTCGTCCCTTTCCCAAAGGGTCCCCCCCCATCCGCCCTCACTGCCCCCTGTCACCCTTGGGACCCCCGGGCCGTGCTCCCCCCGCCTGCAGCTATTTATATCAGGGGAGGAAGCCGGGCGCTGCCTTCGGCTGCTGCGGCCGTGGGACGAGCCCGTGGGGACCGTGGGGACCCAGCAGAGGGTGGTGGGACCCGGTTGGATCCCGTGTGGGGTTTGGGGCTCAGCCAGCGTTTTCCTGCTGCCCCCACAGGGCTCGGGCTGCCCCTTTAGGGTTTAGGATTTGGATGCACACCCCGGCCCCGCAGAGCAAGGAGCAGCTGCTGGGGTGGCCAAGCTGTGTGGGACGGGGACATCCTTGGATATCCCGTCTCCCCCAGCCTCCTAGGGGTATTTCAGTGTTGGGGGGCCGACCCCAAACGCACACCATGCCCCCATTCCACCCACGAGCTACCAAATCCGGGCGCACGCTGCCCGCAGTGCCACAGGGACGTCCCTGCCAGCCCCAGGAGGTGCCGTGCAGACCCTGGTGACCCCCACCTCCGCCTGCCCCATGGATGGGGTGGCCTGGGGACACCCCAAACCCACCCCGGGGTGCGGGATAAAACAAAATACCCCTGCAGCCCACGCTGTGCCGTGCGCCCACGCGGGGCGGCGCAGCCATCCCATGGCCAGCGCGGGGCCCCAGCGCCTGGCGCAGAGCCCACGGGGGCCAGGCTACGTGCCGGGCTATTTCTAAGCTGTCCCAGGAGATTTGGGGCTGGCTGTGGGGACGGGCTGGCATGGCAGAGCAAAAATCCCTCGGCACAGGAACACCCCGGCCACCTTCCCAGGGTTTTCCGCCCGCTTACGCAGCACCGGGGGGGGGGGGGGGGGCTGTGGTGGTCACGGGGTGCTCCGGCCCCTCTGGATAGCGGGGACCCCAACTGGTTTTAAGGGGTGGCCGAGAGCCTTTTTTCCATGTCCTCGTGCCCTGCTCACGGTGCTGCCCCGTCCCAGCATCTCCTGCCTGCAGCACCCCAGCATCTCCAGGGCACCTCCAGCTTCCTCGGGAGCCCCCAGGCATCCCCCTGCCGGCCCCTGGGACCACCCGGAGCAGCCCCGAGCCCCCAGATCCCACCTACAGGACCCCAAGAGCCAGCCCTGGAGGTCCCAAAGCAGCACCTGGGGAAGGGGCAGGGTCCTGGGGACGTTGCTTCTCCTTCTGCTGGCTCAGACGCCGCGAGATGCTGCTGCTGCTCCAAAGAGAAACGCCAAAACAAGATCTTTCCCCAGGGACCCCCCCCCAGTTCCTGAGGGCCTGGGCAGTTCAGAGGGGTCCCAGGTTGACCCAGGCAGCCGCTGGCCACTTTTTTACCCCACCACTTTTGGGGTGGAGGCGTGGGGCTGGGGTTTAATGCCTCGTGGAAACATTTTCTGCAGCGGCAGGGAAGCAGCGAGGCGAGGCGACGGGTGCCGGAGGCTTCGACGCTTTTTATTTGACAGAAAGCAAACGGAGGAGCTGCCCCGTGCCTGCGAGCGAGGCTCCGGGGCTGGCTCGATGCTGACACCCAGCGCTCCCGTCCTGGAAGGGCCCCGCAGCCCCCGTAACCCCCAGGTCCCACGCTGGGAGCAGGGATGGGGCAGCCAGACCCAGGATATTCACAGAGGTGCCCCCGGGGAGGGCAGCAGTTCGAGCAAAACGCGTTTGAAACGTGCCGAGGTGCTTCTCCACGGGCCACACACGCGTCCTGCGTGGGTTTTTTTGGGCGCTGCGCGCACGGTGGCTGGGTCAGAGGGATGGGGACGGGGTCAGCACCCACGGGAGGGGGCCACGAGGTCGATCCTGGTGGCGTGGCCGGGCTGGTGGTGGTGGGGGGCGTCCCCAGGCTGGCACCGGTGGCTCCAGGGTGCGTGGGGAGGGACACCTCCAAATCCTGCGCTCACGCCCGGCACGGAGCTCGTCCAGCTCTCCACAGGCTGTGAGCACGAGGCCGGCAGGATTTGGCCCATGGATGTGCCACAAGGGGACCAAAGGGATGCTGAGGGCCGGGCTGGGCTGCTGTGAGGTCCCCGGCACCCCAGCGCAGTCAGGGTCCCGTGGGGACGGACATCTCCCTGCCCAGGGGACGTGCTGGGGGCAGGCGTCACCTCCATCAGCAGGGTCGAACCCCCCTCCCCGGCCCCATTTCACCCGGCTGCAGCGAGGGAAGGGGCCGAGCAGGCAGGGGGAGAGGGAAAAACAACAAAAAAAAGGAGCCACCCCCCTCCCCGAGCCCCGAGGCATTGCTTTGGACACTGCAAATTAGATTTTCTGAAAAGGAAATGTTTTACAGGCCATAAATTGCCTGAAAAGAAAGGGGGATGGGGGGGGAAGGGGGGAGAGAGAAAATTGTGCAATTTTCTGTGGCTGGGAAGCCGGGGCGACGCGGGCAGGGCAGCACAGGGGGAGCTCGCCTCGCCGTGCCCGCGCCGCTAGGTGCCCGCGTCCGGCTCTGTCTTCTGCTTCTTCTGCCGCTTTTTGCCTTTATTTTTGGGTTTGGTTTTCTCTGGAAGAGAAGAGAAGGAGAAAAGGAGGGCTCGCTCACTGGGGCCGGGCAGCGGAGAGCCTCCTGATGCGAGGCTGGGGGTTACGGCCAGCTCTGCCTCCAGCCACAGCGGGCGCTGCCCGGAGAGACCCCGACCTCTCCGCGAGCAGGAGCAGGACAACGGCCACCCCAAAGCCCCAAAGATCCAAATCCCCAAATCCCCAAGGCCCCAAAGCCCCAAAACCCTGCACAGCACAGCCCCCAGCTGGGCCAGGAAGGGTTGAGGGTGGGACGTGGCTGGCCTCTGGGTGCACCCACCCCTCTCCAAGCACCCCTCCAGCTCCCAGCTCCGCGAGTCGATGGGGACGGTGCTGAGACACCGAAACAAACCGGGACACGGGACAGGACTGTGGGCTCTGATGGGTGAAGTTCTCATGCCTTGGAGTGGGTTGGGGACCCCAAACCAGGCAGCTTCTGCCCCTGTGTCCATCCCAGAGCCGGGGGGCGCAGAACACGAGGCCCACGGCCGGCCCCGCCGCGGGACCCGGCGCTGCTGACGCTGGTTCTTTGCGAGGGCTCCATCTCTTTTCCTGCCCGCCTCTGTTTTTCTGCTCTGATCTCCCAGACAATTGCCACCCACAAAGGAAAGGGCACAGCACGAATGCCAGGCGTCTGGAGAGCGCGGCAGGAACACAAGGCAGATTTACAGCAGCGTGAGCGGTTTTGTGCCGCGGCCAAGCACAGATGCTTCTCGCTTCCAGCTGCCCGGGGACGACGGCTCAGAAGTGGTAGCACAAATCTCTCATCACACAGCCCGGGCTGGGGCCGAGGCAGCGCCTTCCTCCGGCTCTCCGGGTCTTGGGGTGTCTTGGCTGCATCAAGTGAACTCGTTGTCCTCCAGCATCTGGATCCCATAACCGAGCACTCGGCCGGTCGGGACAGGAGCCTGGGAGCGAGGGCAGGCGCACGCTCCGCCGCGGCGGGGACGCCGAGCAGGCTGCCCAGGGCTGGGCTGCCAGACACGAAGGGGGCTGCTCCTGCCCTGCTTACGGGGAGGCCGCTGCCTCCAGCCTCACCACGCTGCGGGGGATTTCCCTCGGCTGTTTTGGGGAGAGACCTGGCTCTGGAGCTGATCCCCACCCGAGCGGGGAGCCCTGCAGTGCCCCCCATCCCCACGGCCTCGGGGCTCACAGAGGGCAGGAGCGGGTGCCTAAGTCACCCCGTGAGATGCGGTGCACCCCAAAAACTGTGATCCCCATGGGTGTAGGGGGGTGGCTGTGGTGGCACCGAGCTCTGGGCACGGTGCCGCAGGCACACGCCGTCAGCCGCCCGGCAGCGTGCCGCGGGACGCCGTGCTCCAGAGCCGCCCGTCCTCGTGCACCACCGCCAAGCTGGCCACATCAACCTGTCACCAGCTTCAAGGGCCCAGGGGCCGCAGAGCCAGGGAGGGAGCCAAACTTCCCCGAAATCGTTGCCACCTGGCGCCCCGAAGCTGCGAGTCAGGGCCTGAGCAGGAAAGGAAATCAGCTCCGCCGCGCTGTCAGCACCGCAACGTTATTTATGATGGATGGTGCCCAGATGAGGACGTTCTCCTGGCTCCGCAGCCCCAGCACGCCCAGCTTTTGTTGTTCCCACCTTCCTCCAACCCCGTCTCTCCTCTCCCCTTCGCACCCCTCTCCTCGGTCGCGCCCTCCCTGCCGCTGCCGTGTAGATACACGGCGAACCCACGGCTCCGCACCGCAAAGCTGTCCAGCGCCGAGGCCGGGGGCTCAGATCTCCTTCCAAGGCCCACAGATCGGTATCTCATGCAATCTGTCTTTCTGCCAGTTATTAAGCAGAGATTTATTAGAACAGCTTCAGCCCAGCCGCTCGCGTCCAAAAATGACATCAGGCTCCTCCTGGTTCCCATCGCCATCCCCGTGCCCGTGCCCGCGCCGCCGGCTGGGCGCTGAGAGGGGCACCGGGGAGCCCCCACGCCGCAGCCCCCCAGCTGGGGACCCCCGAGCCAGGGAACTGCGGTGCCACAGCAATGGGAGGGCCCCCGGGGACGAGGGCGGGGGACAACGTCAGGGAGAGCCACCGGGGAGGACAGGATGGTGCCCAGCCCTGGGGACGGATCCCAGGGTGGGCTGGGGACCTTGGCCATTGCAAATCCCCCCGGGGTGATGCCCTCCAGCTCCACGTGGCTTTCTGGTATTTTGCGGATTTTTGCAGGTATTTCCCCCGAGGAACTCGTGCCTCTCTATTTGCGATTGCCAAGCAGAAAGCCTCGGCCCTGCCTCTCCCTTCACAGGCGGGCAGAACAGCAGCCGGTGCCAGGGGCTGTGGCTCACGGGGCAGGGGGAGCCTCGTCCCCGCCGGCGCCAGCACCGGGGCTGCTCAGCACATGTGCCTGGGAAGGCAGCTTTCTCCAGAACTGCACGCTTACAGCCACCGGCCTCCAAATGCTTGGGAGATGAGATCCAGGCTGGCCGGCCACAACCCCGCAGGACCCCCCGCCACCGCGGGGCTCCTCGCTTTTAGGCAGAGCGGCGGCGGGGCGCCAAGCCGGGGGGCTGCGGGGGGCAGGAGGGGCCGCGCTCACCTCCTGGGCAGTGCTTCCTCAGGCGGCACTTTCGGGTCTCCAGCAGCGCGGGGCACGAAGCCCCCTCCTCTCGCGGGGCGCCCAGGACCTCGCGCACCCGCGTCTCCAGACCCCACTTGCAGCCGCAGGTCCGGCCCTCGTGGGTGCAGGCGCTCCACTCGCCCCAGGGCCCCGGCTCGCACGTCTCTGGGGGGAAAAACGGGGCACGGGGAGGGGGACGGTGGCCACACCACGCTGGGATGAGCCGTGGGGCGCGGGGAGCGGGCGCCGCTTACCTTGGCACTCGCGGGTGCCGGGCTGCGCCGCGGTGCCGGGCGGGCACTGCCGGAAGCACTGGCCCTTGTGCAGGTAAAACTTCTCCTTGCACTTCATGCAGAAGTCTTTGCTGAAGCAGCTCTCGCAGCTGGGCGACCTGCACTCTGCCGGGAAGGGGTGCTGTGAGCTGGGGGCGAGCTCCGAGCCACCAGCCCCGGTGCGCAAAGGGACCCGGAGCCCTTCCCAAACGCAGCTCTGGGCTGGGAGAGGCGCTGAGGGGCAGCGAGGGGACCCCAGGGCGCTCGGAGGCGCAGGGACCCTGGCTCACACACCACGTACTTGTGCATCTGTTGACCTCCAGACCCCGCACGCCGAAGTAGCCGGGGGGGCAGGTGTGGACGCACATCCCGTACTGGCGGATGCCGTCCCTCCAGATGAGCAGGAAGAGCCGGTGGTGGCAGGTGATGCAGCCGTTGTCCTCCGAGCACAGGACGCAGCCCGTGCAGTTCTCAAAGAGGCCAGCGCTCACTGCGGAGACAAGCGGGGCAGAGGGGCTGCGGCGGGGGGCACGGCGGGGTCGGGGATCCCTCCGTGCTGCGCCCAGCTCCGGGTGCCAGCCCGGGCAGCCGTGCCATGGCATCCGACAGGGCGCTGACCCCCGGAGCAGCCGGCGGGGAGAAACGAGCCCTGACCCGGGTTAATTGGCTGCTGCCTGTTATATGTCAAGGGAACAAAGAGCGTTTTGGAAACGTTCAAGTGGAGCCACGATAAGGATCTGTCTGGTGGCTCAAGAGCCGCCGCCGCTGCCTCCTCGGCTGCTCCCGCCGCGCTCCAACCTGCACGGGGGGCAGCGGGTCCCGGGGGGGTCTGCTCCCAGGGACAAGGACATGGGGACAAGGAGAGGGGCCAGACCCATGCAGCCAGCAGCACCTGGAGGTGCCCTCCTGTCCCTGGAGCCAGCTTTCCCCAACAGAGTCACAGCCCGGGGAGATGCTCGTGGCCCGGGGACATTTCAGGAGCTGGTGACTGAGCCCGGAGCACCCACACAGCGGGGTCCTTCTGCACCCCCAGGATAGTGGGGTGTCTCCAAAAAGGGCCCCCCCAGGCTCCTCTGCTCGACCAGCGAGGCGCCTGCTGCACCCGCTGGTGTTTGGAAGAGTTTGTTTGGCTTTTCTGGGACGGAAAGCTCGCTTTTAACACCCCCGAGCAACAGCTCGTGCTGTACAGCCAGCGACAGCGCCAGGAACACGGGTGGTGCGTGCTCGGGGCCCAGGCTGTCTGCTAGCAGGTCTCACAGTGTTAAGATATTGGTTTTTTTGTTTTTTTTTTTGTTTTTTTTTTGGACACGGCAAAGGCTGAAGGAGGAGGCTGCCCTGGGCAGAGCAGAGCTCTGGAGGCTGCGGTTACCGGAGCCTGGTGCACAGCCCTGGGGAAGGGCCCGCAGCCACCGCCTTCCCCCGCATGGGGAGCAGCCCCATGAGGGACTGGATCCCACTGGGAGCAAACTGGGGCCAGCATCTGGGACGTGCCAGGGTGCCGAGAACACGAGCGAAGGGCAATAACTTCGACGTGGTCTCGGACCCCTTGGGCGAGGGAGGGAGCTCAGGGCTGGGGACACGGCGGGGAGACGCACTCAGGGGACACCCCACGGCTCCGGCACGGCTTTCCCAGGTGCTGCTTGTGCCACGCAGCCACCCCTGAGCCCGATCATCCCGGTCCCCTCTCCCCTGGAGGCCAGGGGCTTGCTCAGCGCGGCGGCACGGCGCGGCGCGGCGCGACCCGCTGCGGCCAGGAGGCTGCGTGTGCTGGGAGCCCGCTAATGAAGCACCTTGGATCCATTAAGTTGTTATGGTCTCCGTTACATATTTACCAAACGCTGACAACATTTGTGTTCCTGGCTGCAGCCGGAGCAGCTTCCCAGGAGACCCAGGGATTTACGAGCGTCTTTTCCCTTCCCTGATTCTTTTTGATGATTTTTTTTTTCTTTTTTTTTTTTTTCCTGCTCTCTCTCCAACACCCAGCTGGGGCAGGGAAGGTGCGGAGCCCCATCGTGGGACGGGACGAGCTGTGGCAGTGACATCCGTGCCACCGTCTTTAAAACCAGCTCGAGGGAGGGCTCCGGGCAGCTTTTACTCCCTGCCTGCTGCTCCCAGCCCTTCTTCTCCTCCTGTCTCTCTCCTGCCACCGGGAGCGGTGCCGGGGAGCTACCGCAGAGCCGGCGGAGCCTGGCATCGGCACGGGGCCCCCACCCAGAGCATGGGAGCAGGGAAATGAGGGGCAGCTCCTGGCTTCACCTCCCCGGGCACGGTGGCAGCTGCTGGGCACGGGGCTGAGCTGGGACGGGCACCGGGCAGGAGCTGAGCAGCCAGCAGAGCCCGTACAGGGGTGGAGACACCGCACATTTGAGGCGCAGACCCATGGGTGCCGCGAGGACCCGAGGCCCTCACGCATCCCGTAGCGCTGGCATCTTACAGCAACGTCCAACAGACACGGGGAAAGTTGCCCAGGCTCCAGCCCGAGGCCTCCAAAGGCTCACAAGGTCCCATCCCTGCCCCAGCACCAGTTAAAAAAGGGAGTCCTATCCCCGCACCCCGCAGAGCCCAGGCTGCGGTGGCACCACCCGACGGAGGGGACACGAGCCCGTGCCCCCCGGCACGGCCCCGGGACACCCAAGCAGCAGCTTGGCCAGCCCCTCTGCTCGGGGGGAAGGACGGGGCAGGGGACAGCAGTGCCTGCAGCACCTCCGAGCATCCCCCCAGGACGTTTTGCACCCCACGCATCGAGCAGAAGCACCGGCACCGCGCTGCGCCCTGCGCCCACCACCCACACCCTGCCCCGGGGGGGCTGTGATTTTGGTCCCCGTGCCACCAGCTGCCCCCTGTCCCCCGCCACCCCGGGTGGGACAACGCTGGCACAAGGCAGGTGATGCCGCTGGGGCTGAGCCTTGCCCTCTCCAGGCATAGATGTAGGAAAAAGCCCCAGGGGGCGAGCTGACCCCCCGTGGCACCCCTCCTGCTCCACCTCGGGGACCCGAAGCCACCCACGGGTGGCACCTGGGCAGGACGAGGGAGCCAGGCTCAGCGCGCGCCCTACCTTGCTTCTTCCAGCGGTTCTGCGCGAGCATTTCCACGGAGCTGATGAATAGCAGCACCATGAGGGTTACCCACGGCATCTGGGCAGCCGGGGTTGAGGGGCGGCGAGAAATCACAGCATCCGAGCGGCTGCCGGGCTCGCCTCCCTCCCCGGCCGGCCGACAGGCGGTGGAAGAAGGAAGGGAAGGGAGAGGAAGGGAAAAAAGGAGAGGAAGGGAAAGGAAAGGAAAACCGGGAGGAGAGCGGCGCGGAGCGGGGCGGGGGGCTCACACCACCCCAGCCGCGGGCGGGGGGCATGCCCCGGGCCGCCAGGGCAGGGCAGCGCTCATGGTGCCGGGCAAGCGGCGGCTGCTCGGGGGAGCTCTGCCTTTATAGCCGCTGCCAGCCCACCGCCGCCCCCCCCCCCCGACCCCCCCCCCACCCCCCCCGGCAAGCCCCGGCGATGACAAAACGGCCCCGGCCCCGGCCCCGCGCCCCGCAAACGGCCGGGCCGCGACCCCCGGCCCCGGCGCCGCCGCCGCAGCCTCGGAGCGGGCGCGCCCCCCGCCCGCCGCCTCCATCCCGCTGCGGGGGCACGGAGAAGCCCCCGGCACGGCTCGGCACGGCTCGGCACGGCACGGCACGGGAGGGGCCAAGCCGGGGGGGACACGCCCAGGAGCGGGCGGGGGGCGGCGGGGAGGGGGGATCGGGGAGCTGGGGGGGTGGGGGGGGGAGGCTGGCTTCGGTGCGCCGAGAGATGAGGGAACGGGCCGAGCCGTGCCAAGGCGAGCCGTGCCGAGCTGTGCCAAGCCGTGCCGAGCCGTGCCAAGCCGTGCCGAGCTGTGCCGAGCCGTGCCGAGCTGTGCCGAGCCGTGCCAATTCGTGCCAAGCGGTGCCAAACGCTGTGGGACCGTGCCGAGCCGATCCAACCCAAGCCGAGCTGAGCCGTGCTGAGCCGAACTCAGCCAAGCTGAGCTGAGCTGAGCCAAACTGAGCCAGCCAAGCCGAGCAGAGCCGAGCAGAGCCGTGCCTTGCAATACCTGGCTCCCAAGCAGCTCCCTGCGCCCCTCGCCCCCCCAAATGCCCCCAGGGGGGGTCTCAGCGTGCCCAAGGGAGGGCACAGTGCTGCAGGATGGGGGTGGCCAGGGCTGTGGTACAGAAACTCGGGTCCCCCCCTGCCCCTGCCCTGCCCCATGGGGGCTCAGGACAGGACAGCATCTCCTGGGGACGGCTGCGTCCCTCCGAGCCCCCTGTGGGGTGCACGTGGCCTTGACCCCTGCATGGCTTCGAAGGGTGACCATGGCCCCACAAAGGGCTCCTGCGCTGCTCCACATCCATCCCAGGAGCTCTGTGCCCTCATCCAGCCACGAGGACACGCGTGCCAGCCCCATGCCAGGGGCCGTGCTTCCCAGTGGCCCGGTGGCCCACGGTGACAACCCCGATGGCTGCCCCTGGCCGTGCGCCCACCCCCGGCACCAGCAAGCTCAAAGCAGCAGGGTGAACTGCTCTCCTCCCCCCGGAGAGGGAAATCCTGCCCAGGGCACGCAGGACCCTTGGGAGGGATGCTGAGCCACCTTCCCATCCCGCATCCCAACCAGCTGTGGCGAGCAGGGAAAGAAAAGGGCCGAGTGTTTTCCCCTACCTTTTTTTTGGGGGGGAAATCCAGCCTTTCTGGAGCAGCTGGCTGTGCCCAGGTGGCTCTGCGAGCGCTCTGCATCCTCTCTCGCCCCACGGGGAGATTTGGGTTTGGAGCTGGGAGGGTCAGGGTGCTGCTGAGCCCCGGCTCTCCCACCCGCACCCGCTCCCCGGTGCCTGCAGCGGCCGTGGGGCTGTTGCGGATCCGGCACGGTGCTGCCCGTCCCGGTCCCGATGGCTTCCAGCCGCCCGAAGGAGAGTTTCTGTCTGGTTCCCTCTCGCAGATGCACCAGTTTTAATGGGATTTGCTCACATCCTGCAGACAAGGCTGAAGGCAGCTGGAGCGGGTTAATTCCCACCCCCTGCACATGTCTGCGCGCCGCATCTGCACGCAGGATGCTCCGAGCTTCCCGACGCAGGTGCCGTTCCCACCAGGTCAGGCCCCCCCGAGCCCAGCCTGCCCCGTACCCAAAACCTGGGGCCTGGGATGCCGTGGGGCAGCTCCACCTTGGGGGGAATAAATGGTTTTTTGGGACCGCTGAGCACCAGCAAACTCATTGCACTGGGGAGCGGTGCCTGCGGGGCCGTGGTGGAGGTGTCCCTCAGTGTCTGATGGGGTTGGAGGGGATGCTGTTGCCCCAAATCTGAGCAGGTTTGGGGGTGACTGGGGACATGAGGAGGTGGCTGCCCCGGCTGCTGTACTCCCTCCTGCCCCTGCAGCCCTGCCCAGGGAGGGCTCGTCGGGGCTGCTCTCCGTTTCCCACCTGAATTTCTCCCTCCTGCTCCCCTTTTCTGCCCCCATCCCCCTTAAATGTTTCTCTCTGCCGCTCCCGTTCGGCACCACGGCGTTTCATTCCCAAGGAGTTAACGACTCAGACAACAAAGGAGCCGTTTCAGACCCCTTTGGCCTTGCCATAGGAAACCAGGAGTAATAATGGTTGGGATCGCTTTACGTTTCTTCTAATGCCAATGTGAAATAAATTGAAAAATTACCCATAAAATGCAGGTTTTCAGCATCTGGCTCGGCCTTACTTTCCATAAACAAACATGCCTGCAATAATGCGCCCCCGTCGCGGATCCACGTGGGCTGGCGGGGGCCCCACGCCTGCGCGTGCGTGGCGGCGCGCAGCAGACGTGCGCGGGACCGGGAGGGCACCCGGGGCTCTGCTCCGGGCACGGCCGAGCTCATTCTTCATCCTCATCCTGCTCCCACCACCGGGCACCTCGTGCTTGGGTCCACAACCCCGAGCGCTGGCTGGGGTCACGGTGCCGGGGCTTGGAAGCTGCGAACCTTCCCCTGTGCGTGCTTGTTGCGGGGAGTTTCTGCCTTAATAAACCATGGTTCCTCGGTGGCACAGGGAAAACCAAGAAATGCCCCGTCTGGGAGCGTGCAGAGCTCCAAGGGCGGCTGGCAGCGGGTCAGACAAAGCCCGTGCCCATCACCGTGGCGTGGGGGACTGGAGGCGCAAACCCCAAGCCCCATTGCAGCTCCCTGCTCTGCCTTTGCTCAGAGCATCGTGCAGCAGGGCAGAAAAAACAAAAGCAAAGCCCCTCCGCTCCCCTGGGCAAGGAAACCGAGACCTGGCCTGTGCAGGAAAGCACTTTTGGAGAGGGACAAGTTCAGGTGGCCACGGCGGCGCGACAAGGGGATTTTGGGACGATGCTCCACCTTCACGTTAGCCAAAAGCTGCAGCCTGGAGAGAGGGAAGAGTATGGATGAGTTTTGTGGAGTTTGCTGCGGGTTTATAGGTGACAGACATCACCGAGGGCAGCCCCAGCTTCAGCTCGGCTCGCACCCTGGCCACTGGCAGCTCCTCGCCCCAGCCTAGCTCCCGGCAGGCTGAATTCAATTCTCCTCATCTGGGACTGGAAGGGAGGTGATGTGAAAGGGCCAGGAGAGGGCCCCTTCCCCGGGTAACACTTTCTTTCTTCCAGCATGAGCGAGTGGAGCCCAAGCCAGCGGCATCTCCCAGGCTGGCCGCTGGCACGGTGCAGAGCCAGCACCGTGCCCAGGCACCGCTCCTCCACAGAGCCGCTCAGTTTGCCTGTAAATAACACATTTTATGTATTAAAGCTCAAAACCCCGTGGCCAGCAGCCCCTACCTGCCGGGCATGGCACAGCCCTGCTGGCCACAGCAGCGGGGAGATGGGGAAGGGCGGGGGGCTGAGCCGGGCTCCTGACACCCGTGCCCCTGCCGCAGCATCGCTGCCCTGCTCCCTGCCTCCGAGGCCATGCCCTGTGCTGCATCCTGCTAATTAGGTAGCTCTCGTTAGCAATGGGTCCTCGGGGACGGCACGCAGCGAGTCATTCAGCTCATCACTCTGGCTGTACAATAGCACCAGGAGGCTTTGCCAACCAAAGCAGTGCTACTGTGCCGGCTGCGCGCTTTGCTGCTAACGAGCCCGCGATGGGTGCTGAGTGTCCACGAAGGAGCAGATAAATCCCGTCATTTTCCTTAATTTGCCTATTTATGACTACTCCTCTGAAAATTGCAGTGGGAAGGGATGATTTGTTGTCCGCTAATTAATCAGGCGCCTGTTACCTCTTTGTTCTCCGGAGGCGTTTTGGGGCTGCCGGGGCGAGGTGCCCGGCCGGGGCCCCGGCCAGAGCGGCTGGGCTGACTCACAGATGATACCGGCGAGGAACAAAGGCTGAGCCCGCGGGCGCCACTGGCAGCGAGCAGCTCCCTCATGCAGCTCCTCACCATGCCAGCGCGGAGGGAATGAAATGTTCCTCCACCGTCTTCCAAAGCACCAGGGAGAAAATGTCCAGCAAGAGAATTTGGAAAGTTTGTTTGACACTTGAGCACGCTTTCATCTTTGGAAAATCTTGGTGGCCCTCCAAGGCAGCACCGCCTGCTTCCCCACGCGGCCCAGAGGCACGCGCACACCGGGGCCGTGGCGCACGTGCCTGCCGCCGTGCCGGACGGGTGATTTTGGGATGCTGGGGCTCCAGAGGGGACGGCGGATCAGCCGGGGGCACCGGCACCGGGCACGCACCCAGCCGAGGCAGCGGAGTGGCAAAGAGTCCTGGTGGGGCCGGCTGGAAACGAGGGCAGGAGCTCGTCGGAGGGGTGGAGGGACGTGGGCGAGGCGTCGCCGTCTCCCCAGGTTTCCAGCCGTGCGTGCGGGGCTGGCTGCAGGGAGGGACGGCTCGCTGAAAGCAGAGGCCCTCGTGCATCCAAAGCGATGAATATGGGTTTGATCAGGGGAGGATTTCAACGGATGGTAGTGGATAAGGAAGAAAAATATTTGGCATTCTTCTCCCATCATAACAACCCCAGATGCTTGGACGGTGGCAGCCCACTTCCCACAGGAATGGAAATTCACAGCCGCTCCCCGCGCCAGCTCGGCAGAGGCCCTTTCCCCAGCGCTTACGAAACGCCGGCTCCACCTCGCGCCGCACCGCGGCCTCGCCGGGCATCCCACGGCACCGCCACCTCCTGCTGGCCACCAGCCTCCCCCAGGGCCCTGCCCGGCCGTCCCGCACCACCACGAGCCTGCACGGGGATGGCTGAGCCCTGCGCCCTGCAAATGTGCAGGGAAACGTGCCGGGAAGGCCGAGCTGCGGGTTTATTGCCCTTACACGAGCGGCATATTGGGAACACCTGGGCTGGCGAGACCCAGTGAGGGAGGAGAGCACGGCCGGGGTGGGATCAGCCAGAGCCCCTTGCTGTGGGCTTGGGCAAGCGAAGCTGTTGAGATGCTCGCAGCCCTCTGGAAGAAGTCATCTGTCCCAGCAGGGCGTGAGCGCAGCTTGACCGCAGCACCGACGCCGTGAGTCAGCCGAGCGTGTGGAGCAGCTCGCCGCATCCCCGTGGCACGCTCTCCTCCTCCTCCTCCCACCATGGCCAGGGCCGGGCCCCATTCCTGCCTCCCCCTGGTCCCTCTGGGGACACCAAACCATCAGGTCCGGAGCTCGGATGGGACCTGGGGGCTCGGTTTCCACCTCGTCCCCCCGCAGGGACAGGGCTGCAGCTCCCGCTCCCCTCCTGCCAGCCCGCGGCTCGGCCAGCTCCGCTCGCTCCTGGCCGCTGATGCGGCTGCACAATCTCCGAGCAGCCCGGCTGCCAAAACAGAAGCGAATCCAAGAGATGGAATTGGTCTTGAGAGGTGATGAAGGCAGAGGGGCAGCGGGAGGAGAAGGGAAACAGGAGGAGGAAAGCAAAGGAGAACGGAGAGGTGGGAGCGAAGGTTTGGTGTCGAAACCAAATTCCTCATCCTTGCCAGCGGAGCAGATTTCCAGTGTTTATTTTATCTCTTTAGTTTAGCCCCTTTGAGGCAGAATATATTAAATGGCTTGACTTTATATAATGGAAATAATTGAAACAATACTCCTGCTTCCCAGCCGCAACTTGTCGTGATTTGAGCCAAGAGTGGCCAGCCTCCTCTAGGTGGTGGGGACAGACGCCGCCTTCGGCGCTTGTTCGCTGGTTATTGTTGACACATGTCAGCGTCGCCTTCCAATTTCCGTACAGCTGTCAGAATGGGAAAAACATGACGGCGGCTGGCGCGGGCCGGGCTCGGCGCCGGGTGGCACCGGCGGGCTCGGGGAAGGGCACGGCGAGGTGGCACCGGGGCAGATCCTGCACGGGGATGGCCGCACGCATGGGGTGTGGTGCCGGCGGGATGTGATGCAGGGTTTGGAGATGTCTTGCCACGAGCTCGGTGCTCGCCACGGCAGGTGGAAGAGGGAGGAGGACGGGAGGGCTGGGAGCTGGGGGTGGTTTGGTTCTGAGGAGCGGGAGAGCGTCGGCGCTGGGGCCCCGCGGAAAGCGCCCCCGGTCCCCGGCGTTTCCACAAGTGATCGCACGCCAAGGCCGGCTCACAGCCGATAGCAATCTCCTTCCCACATGTGCTACTGAAATCCTGCAAGCTCTGCTTGGAAGTCGAGAAGCCGCAAAGCTGGCTGGACGAAGTAAAGACCAGCTCGGTGTGGGAAGTGCCCCGCGCCGACCCGGACCACAAACCCATCTCCCGGCTTGGTGGTCGCCTGAGGGTTTTTTGGGAGAGCTGAGCAGAGATGAAACCAAATGCGAAAGGCAGAGGAGAGCTTCGGGGAACTGAAGCACTGCAAAAAAACTGGTTGGAAAGCTCCTCCTGTTGCAGCAATTCCTGCCTCCCCAGCCGTGCCGTGCCGGGACTCCGGGAAGGTTCTGAGAAGAAGGGAAACGGGCTCTGGGGAGCAGGATGGGGCCCCGGGGGCACTTCCCGCAGCAGGTCTGGCTTTGGGCAGCCTGGAAGTGCAGGGAGGTGGTGGGACAGGGCCAGCTGCAGGGACACGGGGACGTTGGAGTGTGCTGCAGGTGGCTTTGCTGCTGTTGCTCCTGAGTGCCCCTTGCCCGTGCTGCTCACACACGGCCGTGATGTTCTGTGCCACAAAGCTGAATATCAGCGGCCACGGAGCATCCTCCTCTCTGCCAGGCGCGGCCAGGGGCTGCCTCTGGCTTTCCTAGCAGCGAAAATCATGTGTTTGTAACTGGAAGGGAGCAAGCCAGTGGTATTTTAGCAGCTGGCCCTCTTCTGGTCTCCTAAGAACCATTTATGCCAAATTCCAGTTGAATTTCTCTTAATATTTATGCTATTTAAGGAAACTATTGGGAAAGACAGATGGAGGCATCAGTCAGATGAGTGTTCCTGGCTCCACGTGATTCAACACTCAGAAGCCCGATCCCTTTTCAAATAATTTGAATGTGACTCCACAGCTCTCGCTCGCACATCATTCCCCAGGAGGGTAAATCCTCTGACTCCAGCGGATGACTCTCGCAAGGAGGAATTCAGCAGAAGACAAAGGCTTTGGGCAGGATTGTGGTCCTGGATGCTGAAATCCCCCCCCCAGACACTCCAGAGCCGGGGGAGGGCTGCGGAGGCAGCTGCTGTGCTCGTGGTCCCCACACCCGGGGCTCTCCTGGCCGCACCAGGGCTTGTGGCACGTGCCGGTGGCCGGGGGGCTCGGTGCGGTGCCGGGACCGGCAGCTCTGCCTGTGGGTGCCCGAGGGAAGGCAAACCCTGACAGCTCAACGTGCATGAGGGCTCAGAGCCTTGGCTGGTGCTCAGATCCCACAAGCCCACCCCACAAAGGCAGCACCGGGGGGGCCACCGGGGCTGCTGCTTCCCCCACTGAGCACCCGCGGCTTGAAGCGCACAGCCTCAAACCCAGTACGGCGCAGGCTGCCGGGAGCAGGATCCAATTTGTAGCAGGACCAACACGAATGGCTCCCTGCTTCCTCTCCTCCTGCCCGCCCTGGCCCCAAACCGAAGGAATTTGGCCATGCTTTTTGGGCAGGGAGCTGGAAGGAAACGGCGTGTCCTGAGGGCCCGCCACCAGCCAGCCCTTGGATCGGCCGCGTGCCGCTGGCAGAAGGATGCGCACCGCACGGCCCATGGCCAGCCACGGGGCCGGGTGCTGCCCTGGGGGGCTAGTCCAGGCTGACCCCACGCAGCCCCTGCCCTGCCGTGCCCCAAGGTGTGTCCCCTCTTGGTCCTTGTCCCTTGTTCCCAAGCTCACCGAGCCCCCCTCAGGCTGTCCTGCGCCCCATCCATGGGAACTGGGGTGTTGGATCCTCCCTGGGGACGCAGGTTTCTCCTCTCGTGTCCCCAAACCCTTCATCCATCCTCCCCCCGTGGACACCCCGTCCCCTGGCCCTGCTCCCCGTGGCCGCGGTGGCTGCTGGTGCCGCAGGGATTTGGGGACACGAGCCCGTCACCCCCGAGGGGGCCGGCGGCACGGCGCAGCGGGGCGGCACCGTGAGTCACGGTGACCCATAAGGGCTTTTCTCAGAATTAATAACAGGAGGGACACAAGCTTTAATATTTCCGAAGTGAAAATAGAGTGATAATTATATTTAGTCGATGTTCAGGAAAATTGTTACCACCTGGCAGTTGGCCCCGCTCGCGGCTGACGTCAGGGAGCACCACCAACCAACGGGAATTTGGGGAGGAAAAAAAAAAAAAAAAAAAGGAAAGTGTGTAAATCATGAAGGGAAGACCTTTGTTTTACGAAAACCCGGAGTGGCAGGAGCAGCCCCGGCACGCTGGATGGAGCCAGCCCCCCAGGGCCCTGATCCGGCTGAGCATCCCCATGGCCAGTGGTAGAGCCAGTCTTCGTATTTTGGGGGAAAAATAAATAAATCCACCACTGATCCCTCTCCCACTGATGGGGGAGGAAGGATAAGCGGGCTGGGAATGTCACCAAAGCCCCTGTGCAATGGGGAGCAGAGCTCATTTGGGCAGCTGGGCTGCAGGTGGCCGCATCCTGCCGTCCTGCTCTCCATCCTAAAGCTGTCCGAGGTTTTTTGGCCAAGGGGGGCTCAGCCCAGAGGGTGCTGCAGGTCCTGGGGCAGGGCTGTGGTGCTGGGTGGCTGCGGGCTTTGGTGACCGAGGGACCCAGCCCAAGAGCTGGCACCGGGACTGCTCCTGCTGAACCTCCCCGGCCCTGCGCTGGCACCGGGGCGTCCAAATCCCAACCCAAAATGAAGGGAAGGAGAAAGGGAGCGGGGCAGCAGGGTCTGCTCACGATTAGGAATGGGATTTTAATAACGAACAGGAGTGATGTGGTCCCCACAGGTCGCTTCCTCCATCGCAGGGAAAGCCACGGAGAAAAGCGCTTCCCACTCTCTCTCTCTTTTTTTTTTTTTTTTCTCCTTTTCAGCCCTTTATATCCTGTTTATGCCACTAACAAATTCAATTTTCGGGAGCTGGAATAGAAACAAAGCTAGCTTTAATACTCCTGATTTGTTTAAAACGCCGTTCCTCTGCGGGCAGCTCCTCTCTCCGGGCGCGCAGCGGAGGCTCAGCGCCGTCACCAGCCCCCGAAACGCCGAAACCACAGCAGGGGGAGGAAAGGGCCGGGGCTGGCGAGCGCCTCGGCCAAGGCACGGCACGGGAAGGTGGCACAGGGCCACGGGTGTCCCCGGCCTCGCCACGAGTGTCACGGGAGGGAGGCGTGGAGGGGACGCGGTGGCACGAGCCCTGGTGGGTCCCCGGTGCCCACGGTGCTCCGGGAGCGGAGCTGCTCCAGCAAGCTCTAGTTGATGGAAAGAATTCTCCGCTTGGGAATCTGAGCAAAAAAAAAGATTAAATGAAGGAAAAATGTCTGCCAGGAGGAGTACGTTTCCACAAATCCCCACCCTCCTCCCTGCCACGCACTCACTCTGGGCGCTCTTAGCGTGCCATCCGGCCTCCCCGCGGTATTTGGGGTATTTACGGCTCCCCACCTGTGGGGACAGCGGGGATGGTGGCAGAGAGGGATGGTGTCACCCTGTGCCCGTGTCCCGGCCTCTCCTCGCAGTTCTCAGCAGGATTTATCTGATGGTTCAGCTCCCGACATTCCCGCACGCACCTGGGCACCCTGGGGTGCACTGGGGCACCTATGGGAAACCTGGGGCTGAGGTCCTGCTGCCACGGGGTCCTGGCACCGCTCAGGGCTGAGACAATTGGTAGGGATGGGATGGGATGGGATGGGATGGGGATATGGGATGGGATGGGGATGGGGATGGGGATGGGATGGGATGGGGATGGGGATGGGGATGGGGATGGGATGGGATGGGATGGGATGGGGATGGGATGGGATGGGGATGGGGATGGGGATGGGGTGGGATGGGGATGGGGATGGGGATGGGGATGGGGATGGGGATGGGATGGGGTGGGATGGGATGGGGATATGGGATATGGGATATGGGATATGGGATATGGGATATGGGATATGGGATATGGGATGGGATGGGATGGGGATGGGGATGGGATGGGATGGGGATGGGATGGGGATATGGGATATGGGATATGGGATATGGGATGGGATGGGATGGGGATATGGGATATGGGATGGAATGGGGATATGGGATATGGGATATGGGATATGGGATATGGGATATGGGATATGGGATATGGGATATGGGATATGGGATGGGATGGGGATGGGATGGGATGGGGCTGGGGATGAGGATGGGGATGGAATGGGGACAGGGACCAACCTCACACCACCTCGTTGCAAAGTCAGGGGCATTTCCATGCGGGGCCGTGCTTTGGTTCAGCTGTGTCAGCCCTTCCCCAAAGCGGGGTCCCATTGGGGGGGGTGGCGGTGCCCCTGGGGGGTCTCGGGGTGGCGGCGCGGAGCAGGGCCGCGCTGCGGGAGCTCGGCTGGTTCCAATCAGCAGCGCTGGGGGAAAATATCATCACACTGCGATGAAAGGGCGATGTGTGGCACGGCCTCCCCCGGGTGCAAAACGCCTCCTCCCGCGAGGAGAGGGGATAATTAGAGGTTACCGACGTTGTCTGCTCTTTAACAATGCTGTTTGCCTGATCTGAGCCCCCCTCGGAAGACCACACAGCAAAAACCCTTCGCTCCCATCCTCTGCCACCAAACCCCCGTGGGGTGAAGCCTCCGGGCTGCCCGTGGGGGCACGGGGTGGGCAGCGGGGCCGGGGGCACCCAGGTTCACCGCCGCCCCTTCGGGGCCGTGCACAGACTGCAGGCGCCCCGGCAGCACCGCGTTGAGCTCCAGACGAAAACAAACACGGCTGGAGACCACTGAGACCACAAAGAAGTAAATAGGTTTTGATTTCATTTTTAAAAAATATTTTATTCCTGAACAAAAAAAAAAAAAAAAAAAAAAGGGGAACTCATATTTCTTGCTCATGAGAAAGGAATTTGCCTGCGCGTGGCGGGGAGAGCGATGGTTGGGGTCCCTGGTCCCAAACGAGCCACCACCCTGTGACCCCAGTGATAAACGGGGCCAGGGCACCCCCAAAGGTGCAGCTGACCCCTGGCAAGGCTCCAGCTCCCCAAAGCAGGCTCCTGGGGTGTGCTCCGATTGCACATTTTTTTTTTCCCAAAGCTGGAGCTCGTGGCAGCAGCACTGGGGATGAGCAGAGCCAGGTGGTGAGCACCCCGCGCTGCCCTGTCCCTGAGGAAACACCGGGCAGGATGATGTGGGCAGGGTGGGACTCGGTCCCCAGCGTCACCAGGGTCTGAACGTCACTGCGGAGACACAGCAGCACTCAGCCAAGGCTTCGAGAAGGAAATTCAGCAAGTTCCTGGTGCGTCCTCTCTTTTCCTAGAACGGATCAAGAGCTGAGCCCTGCTCTGCCCTGCAGCCCTCCCCACCAGCTCCGCCAAGTTCCCCAGCAGGGCCGGGGGCTGAGCTGAGCTGGGCAGGACTCAGCGCCCAGGGAGAGGTCTGCAGGGCAGAGGGATGTGGTGGTCAGAGGGAACATGGTGTTGGGCCTTCCCTTCCCTTCCCTTCCCTTCCCTTCCCTTCCCTTCCCTTCCCTTCCCTTCCCTTCCCTTCCCTTCCCTTCCCTTCCCTTCCCTTCCCTTCCCTTCCCTTCCCTTCCCTTCCCTTCCCTTCCCTTCCCCACCAAACCCGACAATTTGGCTGCGCGCAGACCTGGCATTTTCTCCCTCCTGATTTAAGTTACGCATTCACTGAATTCTTCCTTTCCCTCGTTATTAACGGAGAGTCCCTGATGTCCTCCTTAGCCACCAGCTCGTCCCGTCCAGCTGGAGGTGTAGCACGATCCCCTCCCTCCTGGTGCGGGGAAGCGCACGGTGGCAATTCTGGCCGGGGAGCAGGGATCAGGGAAGGGGGCTCACATCCCCGGTGCCTCAAGCACAGGGATGCTGCTGCCGTGGCTCAGAAGCTCCCAGGGAAGCGGTGGCAGGAGGATGGTGCTGTCCCTGTCCCCATCCCAGTCCCTGTCCCCATCCTGTCCCCGTCCCTGTCTCCGGCGCGGGGCCCTCTGCGCATCCCGGGGGCGAGGGCGGCTGCCGGCTGGAGCGGAGCAGCAGCGTCAGTGGACGGCCAGTTCCCAATTTGCACCAGCCCGAAACAATGACGATGACAGTCGCAGAAATAAAGAGATGAAAAATGTGTCTGCGATTTTAATAAGCTGGAAACACCCAGAGCAAGGGGACGCGAGGGCCGGGAGGGTGGCACGGCTGCGCCACCGCCGCCGCCGCCGCCGTGCGCCCCGGCAGCGAAAGGGCTTGGGAGAGCTTCCAGGAGGCGCAGCCCGGCCGGGCGCCCTCCTGGCTCCCTGCAGCTCGGGGAGCTGGGGCTTTGTCGTGTGGAAAGGGCTCCCGGGGGAGGCAGGTCCCACCACGGCGGGTGCTGGGGCTGCCGGATTCGTCCCACCGAGCCCCAACGCATCGCCAACCCCACAGGGACGACGGAGGCTGGTGCTGGTGGCAGCAGTGGCTGCTCCCAGCTCCAGCCTGGTCACCTTCCCAGGAGCTTCTCCTTCCCTCCCTGGTATGCCTACTTCTTTTTTTTTTTTTCCTTTTTTCCTCTTTTTTTTTTTTTTTTTTTTTTGGTGAATTTTTCATAGTCTTTTAAAGCCCGTAAAAAAAAAAATTTAATACAAAGGAAATTAAAAAACCCAGAGGAACTATTCTCATAATAATTTCACAATCCGCACATATCCCTCAGCAAATTTAATTTGTAGGAAATAAAGAACAAAATACGACAATAAAAGGCTTCTAAACAAATCCTAATGCTTTACATGTGTAAGTGCAAAATGCTGCAGGCACCCGGTGTAGGTGGGCGGGGGGGCCGGGGGCTACCCCCAGCCTTGCCGGGGGGCTCCCCGTGCCCTTGGGGCTGGGTGCAGGAGCTGGGGGCTTTTTGCAGCCCCAGCACCCCCAGACCCCATGGACCCTCTTGTCCCCAGAGGTCGGTGGTGCCAGGAGTGCTCCTGCTTCAGCAGCCCCTTGCTGGGGCAGTTTCCTACGAGTTAAAAAAAGGGAAAATTGGGACAGATCGGGATGAGCCGTGCCAGGATGTCAGCCCCGCAGGGGATGCTCTGGGCACACGGAGGAGCAGGGGGCCTCCTGCCTCGCTGCGATGCCCGGGGCACAGCCACCCACTGCCCCCCAGTGCCTGGGACCCCACAGCCACCAGCATTGGGGTCCCCAGAGGTCCCCAGAGGTGCTGTGCAGGTGAGGGACGCAGGTGCTGCATCCCCCATCCCCGCTGTGTCTCCGCTGTGTCTCGTGCCCTTTTCCCAGCTCACAGCCCTCCCTCGCCGCCTGTTGCTCTCCCCCTTCTTTTAATATACCTGGCACCTCGAGGAGAAGTTTCCCTTTAAGCACACAGCCTCGCATTATAATAA
The DNA here is from genome assembly GCF_009819795.1 of Aythya fuligula. NCBI lineage: Eukaryota > Metazoa > Chordata > Aves > Anseriformes > Anatidae > Aythya > Aythya fuligula. Next base: position 15,109,639 of record NC_045574.1, on the reverse strand, counting down.
CTTTTATTCTATGTCTTAATTAGTGAGCTGGAAAAAGACATCAATTGCTGCACACCATGCGTGAGCCTGCGCCCCAGGCTGCAGAGGGACGAGCTTTGGTCCCAGGGTGTTGCAAACTCAGCTCCCCGTGCGCACGGGGAGGGCGAAACCCGGTGGGCACGGGCAGTGGGGCTGCTCCCTCCTGCTGGGGGGGGCACGGGCAGGGTGTCCCCATCCCCTTGCTAATGTGGACATCAGGGATATTTAGGGTTTTGCACCCAAATCGCTGTGGCACTGCTGCACCCACCGCTCGGGGTGTTGGGGTGCCGTGCCCTGTGCCCCGTGCGGTTACCCCGACCCCACTGTGAGCCCCCAGCGGGCCCTTTCCACCTGGGGCCGTTTGCCACCAGCTCCCCAGAAGAAATGCGAGCGATTGCCCAAGAGCACGGCGCGGGCAAGCTGATACTCCCCGAGCACGCTGCCTCATACCATCCGTGCGTGCCTGAGACGGAGAGAGAAATGCTGGGGAGCTGCAGGCGCCATCCCAAACCGAATGTACTGTCTGCAGCAGCGCCGGGCAGAGCCGCAGGAAGCAACCACCGTGTGTCATGGAAGAAACTGCGAAGGGAAGGCTCTGCTGAGGGGAGCGGGGGCCTTCACGTGGCGTCCAAAGCGCTCCGGGACGAGCTCGACGGCAGCCCGGGGCCGAGGCTGGCTCTTCCTCCGCACGCAGCACCTCTGCCCGCAGCCTCCTCCTCCTCACCCTGGCAGAGGGAAGGGGCAGATAGCAGGATCTGCTCCCCAGCAGCATCCTCTGTGCCTTTGATGCTGTCCCCAAGCGAGGTGGCCTCGGGCATCCCCCACCGTGCCAAGCAGGCACTGGTTTTGCACCCCGGTGCCCGGCGTGGCCGCGGGGGCAGAGGCGGCGCGGGGAGCGCAGGCGGCAGCTGGCAGGCAGGGCGCTGCCCTCCGGGGCCGCTTTGATGCGGGGGGGTCCCCGGCTGTGCACAATGGGAGCCGGCCCTGCCTGCGGGCTGGGGCTGCAGTGAAGCAAGGGTGATTGATGGCCTTGTTTTCCTCCTCCAAAGCCTGTCCCGAGCCGTGCGGATCTATGGCCGAGGTCCCCCGAGAGCTGGAGGAGGACGGCGGCGGCTGCCCGGGCTGCAGGCGGGGGTGTCGGGGGGGCTGAGGTTGCTGCTGCCCTCCAGGCTGCCGGGTCAGGTGCTGGAAGAGCTCCGTGCCTCAGTTTCCCCATCCCTGCTGCCCCTCGGGTATCTCTGGGCGACACACATCCCACAAAGCTGCCCCGGCTCCTCTCAGGTGTGTGGGGCATCCCTAGAATTAAGGCAGGCGCAGGGAGCACAGGAGCCCCATCTGGGATAACTCTGCAGCCAGTTAACCTCCCGAAAACCGAGCTCAGTTCCAGCTGATGAGTCAGGACTGTGTTTGCGCGATGCGCTCCCTGCAAGCAAGGTTTCCACCGCAGAGCTAACAGCCTTTTCTGGGAAGCACTGGGGCTCTGGGCTTCCTAATTATTTTCAAAGCCTATTGGCAACATCCCTCAGACAGGGATTATGCCTGCCTGAAACGCAGCACTCGAGCATGTTCAGAGTCCCGAAAGTGCTAATTGACTTTACGTTTCACATCGCTGTCAAGAGCCTGCTCTCCCGCAGCCTGGTCCCTCCTCCTGCTCCTGCGGCGAACCCGCCCGCATGTGGTTTGAATTTCTTCCGCAGAGAAAAAGCTCCTTTCTCCTGCCTCGGTGTCATCTTTCCCTGGAATTTGGGGGAAACAGAGAGGAGGACAAATTTTCACCGAGCGACTACCTCCCCTCTCAAGGAAACGAAGGAAGAAAGTGAAGGGCGAAACTAATTCCAGGAGCACGAGCCACCGGTGCCCCGTCCCATCCTCAGCCCTTTGGCACGGTGATTTTGGCCACTTTCTGGTGGCTCCTCTCATGCCAGGAGGTGATGGGTGGCTGAGCAGAGCTGCGTGGAGGAGGGCCAAACAGTGGAGCAGGCTCAGGAGTGGGGATCCCATCCCTCGGGCTGCTTGCCGGGGAGGCTCCGTGCGCATGGAGCCGCGTGCGGGCACCCAGCAGGAGCCATCCCCCAGCACCCAGCCCTGCTCGGCCTCAGCCAGGTGATGTGCAGTGGTTTCCCCGTCCGCAGAAAGGATAAACAGCGCGCCGACCCAAGGGCGGGCCGATGCTCTCAAATGACAGCAGCTCCCGACGCCCGCGGAGCCGCCGTGGCTGCTCGCAGGAATCTCAGCCAGGAATTGGCCGTGGCCCCTCGCTGCCTTCTCCTGCCCGGCCCCGTGCCACGGCTGGTGCACGTGGCCCAGCGTGGTGCAGCATGGCACGGCACGGCACGGCATGGCACGGCACGGCACGGCACACCGGTGAGCCAGCCGCCCTGGCCGTGCTGGCTGCCCTTCCCAGCACGGAGGGCTCACGGGCTGCAGGCGATTGGGAAATCGGTTTCCTCTCCTCCTCCTTACGACATTGCAGTGGGCGCATCCACCGGGAGCAGTGAGGCAGTGGGAAAGTATGAAGGTCAGGGGAGGCTGTGGTTTGTGTGACGGAGGTGAGCCCCGGCTGATGCATCCCCTCCACCTGCCGGTGCCCGGCCGGCTCCTGCCTCCTCTCCTTCCACCACGAGGCCCAGATCCTGCCGAGAGCAGCTCTCCACGGCCCCGTGGCTGCTGCTCCTGGGTTAGAGAGGGAGGAGAAGGGGCACACGAGGCTCCTCTGCACTTCCAGCACCGGGAGCAGAAGGGTTGCTACTGGCTCCTGCCAGATCCAGCGGTGGATCCTGAGGAACACGTGTGATGTGCGCAGGGCGCTGGCTGCTCCGGGGGCTTCCCGTGGCTCAATCCACATCGCTCCTGCCCCCAGCTCTGCTCCACCAGCCCACAAAGAGGATGCGGTGCAGAGCCGCCGGCCACCTCGCCTGCTCCAACGCCGGCCCCAGCGTTTGCGGCGGCCGACGTGACGCGCTTGCCTCGCAGCACTAACGAGCCGGCTCTGCAATCCTCGTCACCTCATTAATGACTTGGCTGCCGCATCCCGGCCCAGGCTGTGCTGTCCGCTGCCTCCCACGTAGCTTGCAGGCTGCGAGACCGGCGTTAGGGGAGCTGCTTTCATGTGGCCAGAGGTTTTCATCATCAGCGAGCTGCAGTGAGCCAGGAGCTGGGGCAAAGGAGGGACGAGGGGGGACTGGCACCATGGGCTCGGCAGGGGCAGCTCTGATTTAGGGCAGCCCCAGGCATGGGGGATGCAGCCCTGGGGAGGGGATGCACGGAGGGCATCCTGCTGTACCCCATCAGAGGGCTGCTTGGGGGTCTCAGCCTTGCTCCTGCAGCTCCCCAGGACACCCCCAGTCACCCCTAGTGTGTGGTCCAGCACAGCTGGCACCCGTGGGGATGCAGGAGGCCGTGCCCCAGGTTGGTGTGAGGGTGGAGAGGATCTCAGCCTTCATCCCCGCTGGAGGATCTGCTGGACAAAACGGAGCCAGAAAGTCTCTTAATGTCTGCACGTGCCCAGCTGGCCTCCATCAGCACAGAGGCACCAACCTGGGGACTTGCAGGCAGCTCCAGGTCCCCATCCTGGCCGTGAATCACAGGCCCCGCAATGGAAAAGCCCCAGCTCCAGCATTTCCTGGTGTTCTCATCGAATCCCGATCAGATGAAGCAGACACATCCGTGCGACTGCATTGCTCAAGCCACCCCCAGAAGGATTCAGCCTGCCCAGGAGAGCCCTGAGCCCCCAGGAGCTGCCCACCCTCCAGACCCCATTCCCAGAGCAATGGGCAGCGAGGTCCAGCTGCACCGAGCCCGTGTCCCTGTGTCCCCATGTCCCCATGGCTGGCTTGGCACCCAGTCCATTGCACCCACCACCCCGTGAGGCTCTGCAGGGCTCAGGACAGGGCTCCCGCAGCTCCTGCAGCTCCTGCCCAACAGGCACCGGGACCATATGAGTCTGACAGCCCCACAACACACATCCTGTTCCCCACACTCCCCCCATCACCTCACAAATGAGCAAAGCAGGAGCTGAGTCCCACATTCCTATTGCGAAGCCCTGGCTCCATGGAAATCGGTGCTAATTTCCTGCCCGTTCCCACCTGGCCAGCTCGGCTCTCTTGGCTTCCATGCCATGGGTGTCCTCTGAGGAGCCGGGATTGACGGGGGCATTAGCAAGAGGTGCAACATTTCCACAGCCACCGGGGAAATGATTCACGGGAACGGGCAGCGCTGAGCAGTGAGGACGGTCTGTGGTCAATTGTTCAGCTTCAGTGACTTCTTGAGGGGGAAATGGAAAGAGCGGACAGTGTGAGTTAATTAATAGACGCATAATGAAGTCAAGATGAATCAGAGCATCCCCAAAGGAGCTAGATCTCAGATTGGGAAAGCAGCAGATGATGGCTTTCCCTGGCATGAGGCTGCTTCATCCAGGACCGCTCCAGCCCCAGCCTCCTGCCACCCGCATCGAGGACACGCCAGAGACACCGGCTCCAGCCCCAGGCCACAGCGGGGCCAGGAAACAGAGCCCCTGACTACAGCTCAGTGGCAACTTTAAGGAGAACTCAAGTGTTATAAACAGGGAAAGGAGATGTGGAAAGAACCAGAATAACATTGTCACTAGCTGATTGCACTTTTGGTCCCTTTGGGTGCCAAGGGAAATAATAGGGACGTGCACGTGAGCACAGCCACAGGTTCTTCCAGATTTTTAATAACTGGATCAGCAAATGTTTTGGTCACAGGCTGATCCTTGGTGAGGAAGAGTCCGGGGTTAGGGAGCAGGAACAAGGCAAAATTCCCAACCACGTGGCTGCTTTGGGCACCTCTTGCTCACAGCAGGCGGTGAGGCTGGTGCCACCACATGGAGCCCCCTTGGAGCCCTGCCACGTCCGCAGCCTGGAGAGGCAGTGACACAGACCTGGCATGCAGAAGTGTTAATTTTTTTCAGGGAATAAAAACCCTAGCCTCCCTGCAATCTGAGAGCAGCCCTGCAAAGAGGGACTTTGAGCTACCGATGGGTGAAAAATTGGTTATGAGGCAGCAGTGTGCACTTGTAGGCCAAAAAGCCAGCTGTGTTTTGGGCTGCATCACAAGGAACCTGGCCAGCAGGTCGAGGGAGGTGATCCTCCTCTGCTCCGCTTTCCACCTGGAGTACTACATCCAGCTCGGGGTCCCAGTACAAGACACACACGGACCTGATAGAGGAGGTCTGGAGGAGGCCATGAACATGGAGAAAAGAGTGACAAGAGTTGGGGTTGTTTGGCCAGGAGATGAGCGGTCTCCAGGCTGACGTTATTGCAGCCTTCCAACATACAGAGGGGGCATGTACGGAAGAGAGAGCAAGACTTTACCAGGTCCTGCAGTAACAGGACAAGGGGTTTTGATGCAAAAGAGGGCAGATTTAGGTTGGGTATATGGAAGAAACTACTCTCTGAAGGGGGTGAGATGCTGGAACAGGGCAGCTGTGGATCCTGAAGGGCTCACAGTCTGGTCGGAGGGAGTTTTGCACACCGCCAGAGGGGCAGGAGCCCCTGATCACGGCAGGGGCGGTCTTAACAATATTAATCTTAATAATTAACAACGTCTGCCCCCTTTCCAGCCCAAACCACGCCGTGATCCCCCAGCGAGGGGGCCGGCCCTGGAGCACCGCTGCCCTTCGCTCCCTGCGGCTTCCACTTCACCCCAGCCCCGGGGCTTAAAGCAGGGGACGGGGGCCCCCTAGTGAGGCTCGGCCCGGCCCGCTTTGACTCTCCCCGACCCGATTCGGGCTCTCCCCGGGGATCTCAGCCCCGGCCCGGCCCGGCGGAGGGCGGGGGCCCGGCCCGGCCGCGCCTCCTCGGTGCGGCCATGGCGGGGCTGGAGGCGCTGTACGCCTCGGCCCGGGCCGCCGTGTCCCGGCCGCAAGATGCGCTGCTCTGCGGCCTCCATTGGGAGCTGGTTCGGCACGGCTACCGCTGCCTCGGTGCCGGGGAGCAGGTACGGGTCGGGCATGGCCGGGCCGGGCCTCCCGTTCCCGGCCGACCGCTGCGCTAGGCCCCGCTAGGCCCCGCCGAGCCTCGGACTTTCCTAGCGCCGCTCCCCGCCCACGCTCGGCCCTGGCCGGCCGCCGCGGTCGGGGAGGGCGCTGGGGGGTGCGGGTACCGGAGGGGTCTGGAGCTTTGGGAGTCGAGGGGGGAGGCTGCCGGGTGTTGTTGGGGGGTGTCCTGGTGGTGGGGGGTACAGTGAGGGGTTGGGGTGGTGGTGGGGACCCCATTGGGGGTTTGGTGTAGTGTTGGGGTGGGGAACGGGGCTGGAGGGGTTTGCTGTTGGGTTTGGGTTGGGGGGGTCCCAGTGGGAGGCCAGGGAAGGGGACAGTGTGGTGCTGGGGGGGGAGGAATATTGCTGAGGAGGGGGATATGGGGTCAGGAGCCTGGTTTTGGGGGCACCTGATGTGGTACGGGGGGCAGTGGCACTGGTTTGGCAGAGAAGCCCCCCACTACCTCGGGAGGGGACAGTTTGGGGCAGTGCCATCCTCCAGCTGCTTTGCTGTGGGGCTGGGACAAATAAGGTGACAGCCACGAAACGCTGGGGAGCTGCAGGGTGCCAGGAGACAAAAAGCATCATCCACCGGTCCGGGACTTTGTTGCTTCTGTGCCCCCTTCTGTTCTACCTGGTGGGCAGGGTCTCAGCAGCACGTCTGTCCTGTTGTAGCCACGTCCTGATGAACGAAAGTCGGAGCTGCTGCCCGCTGGCTGGGAAGCCAACAAGGAGGTGTACACGCTGCGCTACAAATCCACAGACGATGCCCGTGAGCTGCTGCTTAAGGCCATCATGGTGGAGGACAGTATGATCGTTAATGTCATGGTGAGTACCCGGGCTGCTCGCTGCGGGAATTGGCGGGTGTGGTAGGGACCTTAAAGATCATCTAATTCCACCTCCCCCACCATGGGCAGGGACTGACTCTGGCCTGGGAGTTGCCCCTTTTGCGTCCCTTTTCCAACTGGGGATGTGTTTGCAGACCATTTCCCAACCAGCACCTGCCCAGGATATTTTTGCCCCATGGCACAGCTTCTTGTCTCTGGCTGTGCCGTGAGATTTTGGTCTTTCACCTTTGCATTCCGGGCTGGGGGAGCGAGCAGGGAGAGCCTTGCTGTACGCTGCAGTTTGTTTGCTTCTGCGATTCAGGCACTGCACCAGGACACAGGCAGGAAACAGGCGAGCTCATTCCTCATGTCCTGAGCCCCTCTCTGTGGCTGTGCCTGCTCCCTGCCCTAGGCCCAGCTTTGCCTGGCTGCTGACACCTTCCTTCCCCTGTCTCTTGCCAGGATCGCACTTCTCAGAAGGTGGCAGATGTGACCTTGGCGGTGGCCGACTACATCAACCCAGAGCACCTGGATGATTTCCACAAGTAATCGCAGTTCCCTGGCATTTTCTGCAGGAGAAAAAGTCCCAGCAGCGTAGGGAGGGGGGCCGATGGAATCAGAGACCAGGCTGGGAAGAGCCTGGAGGACTTTTCTGTCCTGTACAAATCCAGAGGCAGAGCAAGAGAGATTCAGGAGGCAGTGGGGTCCTGATCATAGCCCAGGGGACAGCCACGCCACCCGTGAACGAGCTGTGGCCAGCCTGGAGCTTTTATTTCCAGAGCACTGCCTGCCTGTCTGTGCTGGGGGGAGGCACCTCCGCCCTCTCAAATGGGGCTGGGGCCTCAGAGCTGCCGTGTGCTGTTGCCCCTTCCCATCCCCTCTGTGCTGCCAGCTGGGGGCACGTTTTGTGCCAGGGACGCTTTGGGCATGTCCATCCCCTCACCTCTCCCCTCGCAGCCCGTCCAGCACCCTCACCCCGGGGTGCCGTGGCGTCCCCATCCCACTGCCTCCCCTCTCATCCCTGCAGGGTGTACAAGAACATGGAGGAGCTGAGGGCAAAGATCGCTTCGGGTATCATCACCCCCCTCGGGGGCCCTGCAGAAAAGGAGAAGAAGGAGCCCGAGGCAGAGAAGGAGGACCCTGTCTTGCCCAAGGATTACGACCCCCTCATGGCCCCTCCTCGGCAGCCTGCAGGCACGAGAGCGCCGTTCTGGTGAGTGCCTCTTTCCTCTGGCAAAGCTGAGGACAGGGGACACACACAACCCACTCCATCACCCCTCCTTGGCCCCTTTGTGCCCAGCCATGCCTCGTGTGTGCTGGGCAGGTTCCCCCCTCTCTTCCCTCACAAGCTGTAATCCCTTCTGGCTGCAAGTCAGAGACGCTGCGGTGGCTCCGCTGTCCCTAGGGAGCCGGCTGTGGCTTCTGCCCTGTACGGCACCTCTTGTTTCTTCGGCCCCGCTGCTGTCTGCTGGTGCTCAGGGTGCAAGCTGCTCCTTGGGGAGGCCCCACACGCCCGTGGGCAGACAGGCTGGAGCTGGGCATGGCTCTGAAACCGCGTTATTGGCACATACTGCTGGCAAGGAGTTGTGACAGCTGGCTGCAGGCTCGCCACCCCAAAACCTCCACGCTCCTGGAAGCGGGACTGTCATTGTGTGGCTGCCTGGGACGCGCTGGAGAGCCTGGCACTGCTCGGGGAGCCCCTGGCATGGAAACTGCCAGCATCCACAGCTGCAGCCCGGAGCGGTGGGAGCAGCAGGGCTCCCTTCATCTCTGCAAGCTTCCCGCGAGCCTGCCGTGCGCACCGACATCCCCACCCGGCTGCACCCTGGAGCAGGGAATTGCTGTGTCTGGGCACGGAGCGGCTCCCAGAGCCCGCTCGGTCCCACGGGTCCCAAGACTTTTTGGGTCCTGCCGTGCAGAGCTGCTGCTCTTGCTGTCGGGAAGGCTCCCGTAAGCACACAGCAGCACCAAACACGCTGCCTGCTCGCTCCTGGTGGCTCCGTGGGGCCGGTCAGCCCCTCGCCGACCTCCTCGCTCACTCTGTGCTCTGTTTCAGGCCTCGCCCCCTGAACCCCTTTGCTGTCGGTGGGGAAGACCTGGACCCTTTCGGGTGAGTGTGGCTGGGAGAAGCGGTGCTTCGCGTGCCTGAGAAGAGGAGCGTCCCCTGCTCTGCCCTGGGGAAGGGTGGGGAGGTTGGGGCTGCTCCTCAGACAGCCGGGGTCCGCCTGGCTCAGGCATCCCGCGAAGCGTCTCCGAGGGCGGGCGGCAGCAGGACGGTTCCTCAGCGCACAGCGGTTGGACGGACGGTTCCTAAACCTCAATGTGGTTCTAATATCGTAACAGGATCCCGTCGCTTGCATAGATGATAGGTTGCAATCTGCGTCTGTTTAATAATCAGCCTGTATTCATTTACCATGCACTAATTCCTTCAGTAAATCAAAGCTGAATACGTCGTTAAGTGGATGTAAGCCTCTAATTCAAAATGTTACCAGCTGCTGCGTCTACAGCCCAGCAGTCTGGAGAAGGGGAGGCTTAAATCCACAGATTGCCGAGTCCTGCTTGGGAGCCTCCAGGCTCTTCTGAGGCACTCGAGAGCAGGGATGCTGGAGGAAGCCCTGCTTCCACCCAGGCTGTCTGGGGGACTCGTCTTCACAGATCCCTCTCTGGCTCTTTGGTTTGGGTGGGCGAGGAGAACCTGTCATCCGTCAATCCAGTTAAAAGCACAGCCTCAGACAGAAAACAGGCCTTGGAATTGTTGCAAAGTGCCCTGCAGCCCAGGGGAGTCCTCTCTGGAACCACGCTCCTGTGGGGATCGCATTTTTTCCCCTCTTGCAAGACTCGGTTCTCCGCGGGTTTGGCTAGAAAAGGGCCAGCTCGAAACATCCTGCCCTGCTGGAGGGAGAGGCCCGGAGCCTGGGTGGCTGGAAGGAAACCCGATAGCATGAGGAGAGGGGGTTCAGTTGTGGGGGGGGGGACCCCGTTCTCTCGCCGCCTCCAGCCCTTCATCAGAAGTTTCTCTGTAAAAGGACAAAAAAGACGGTAAATGGAAGCAGATTTGTGTGCTGACACCTGCCAGCGCTGGGGCTGGAGACCCAGACTCCCAGGCATATGCTCGTGGGGCCTGGCTGTCCCGGGGCTCTCTGGGCAGCCAGCCTGGCGTAATGGAACTCATTAGCGCAGTTGTTAATGACTTGTATGATGGCAGCGGTGTCCAGAGGCTCCAGCTGAGTTTGCACAAAGCCGCCTATGAGGAATGGCGCTCGCAGCGTGGGGCAGCTCCGAGGAGCCGCCGTGGTCAGCAAATGACTTCCAGGCAGAGCTCTGGAGAGGCTGGCGGCAGCCCCGGATGGCTCTGCGAGCCCTTGCAGCGCTGCACAAGGGCCAGCAGCTCCTCGGGGACTCCTCAGCCGCTGTCACTGCCCTGACGCTCCTCGAAGGAGCTGGGGGAAGAGGGAAGCTGCCCCTCCACGGCTGCAGCCCCCTCTCGCAGCAGCTGGGGGACACGCAGGGAAAGCCGAGCGTTTATTTTGGCAGGCAGGCACGCACTTTTTCTTCCCTCTGCATGTTTCCATGAGGGGTCGCTGGCACAGTGCTGCCTTGGACCTGGTGCTTTCTGCTGCTCCGGCTTGGGCTTGTGTGCAAGCCTCCACCTTGGCGTGATGCTGAGTTTGGGTTCGCATCCCGGGTCTGCCCCTGAGCACTGCTCGTGGCACAGCGTGGGCAGGGCCGCAGGAGGAGCGCTTTGCTCTTCGTTCAGCTCATCTCCCTCTCTGCCTTTCCTCTCCCCAGAGGTCGGAGCGGGGGAATGATCGTCGATCCTCTCCGGTCTGGGTTCCGGCAGCCGGGCATTGACCCGTCGACAGGTCTGCCCAGCCGCCTTCCCCCAGGAGCAGTCCCCCCAGGAGCCAGATTCGACCCCTTTGGCCCCGTGGGGGCTGGCAGGGGCAGGTAGGTGCCTGCTGACACCTGGGCAGCCACTGCAGTTCCTCATCATGCTCTCTGCAGTCTGCCCTCTCCTCCACCTCCTCCTCCTCCCAGGGTTGTGCTCTTGCTCCTGCTCTGACTCTGCTCCCAATTCCTTTCCAGGCCGGATCCCGACCACCTCCCCCCTCCGGGCTACGACGACATGTTCATGTGAGGACTCACCGAGTGGTTTCTCAGCTGGCTGCAGCCCGAGCGGTCTCCCGGGGAGCAGGAGCACTTTCCCCTCTTCGCTTCCCTCTTTGGTGGACTTTGATCTTTTCAGCAGCGTTTTTCCTCTCCTCACTCGGGGCCACGTTCCCGGGCTTCAGACCGGCCATAAAGGTTTCCATATGTGCAGAACAGAAGAGGGGGCAGTAGGTTTATTTCTTTCTGTGCTCCTCCGAGGGTACCCAGCTGTGGGCACACAGAAGATGTGGGCAGCGTGGGGAGCAGTGGGGAGTGCTGAGAGCAGCCCCGGGCTGTCAGGTTCCCTCCTCTGTTTCTTTTGGGGTGGCATCACTTTCGCTGCTGGGGTAACACGTGCAGGTGGTGCTGGGGAGGGAGCAGGTTCCCCGTGCAGAGGTGTTTTTTCTCATGCTTTTTATCCGAGCAAAGAGCTGATCATCAAGAAGAGCTAAAGCCTGTCCCAGGGGGTCTCTGTGTCGTCAGCTTTGCATGGCCGTGCCCGCTGGATGTGAAGGCCACCAACACCAAGCTGTTCATGTGCATGAGAAGAGAGAGAGAGGTGGGATTCCTGGCCCTGCAGCCACGCTGTCCTTCAGTCCCAGAGCTGCACATCAAACCTGCAGGCAGGCAGCATGGAGGGTGCCCGTTTGGCACCGTGGCAAGGAGGAGGTTTGGTGCTGGCGTGGCCACCGGGACCAGCGTTAGCTGTCTGGGCCTGGCGGAGCTGAAGGATTTGGGATTTGCTCTGCTGCAGGGCTGTACAGGAACACCATTCCCTGCTGTCAGTCCCGTGGTGTGAGGCTGGTGCTGTTCTGCTTGGATGGACTCTGCTGCCCCTCACCAGACAGCGCGGGGAGGAAGGGTGAGGTCTGCACGGCTCGGGATCCGCAGCTCTTTCCAGAGCCCGCCCCGTGTCGGGTAGTTCGGGGGCTGCCGTTTACTGGGTTCATGATTTGTTCTCGTGGTTTGGTTTCTTGGAAGGATGTTGGAGTTTGAAATAAAAACCTGACGACCATGTTGTGTTAGCACTTGCTGAGGGGTCACCCCTCTGCCCCAGCTGGCCTTCCCCTTTCCCCCTTTTCCCCCCCATGAGAAGAGGAGCCCCAAAGGCACCCCGGGAGCTCTGCCCCAGCTGTGCCTGCTCTCCCTGGGGTGCTGGGCTCACACTGGGAGCCCGCTTTGTTCCTTCCCCTGAGCAGCAGCATTTTTCCGAGACGAGTAGACTGTATTTAGTAAATTAAGTGGAGAACGGCCCAGCCCTCGTTCCGGCTGCTCTCCTGGTGGTAATTGGCTCTCCGGGGTATTGAACGCCGTTGTTGCGCTGCGTGCAGCTGCAGAGGCATAAATAAAAACGGGGGAGTGCTCCCCTCTGTCTCTCCCTTTTCCCCCAAAGGCTTTGCCTTTTAAACTGCCTTTGCCTCCAAACACAGCTGATTTCAGCTCAGTTGCAGCGTTTTCGACCCCGGGGCTGTGTGCAGGTGGGAGCGGGGAGGGACCGGCTGCAGAAATTTGGCACTGGGGGAGCCGGAGCATCCCCTGCGTCTCCCCAGGGCTCACATCAGCAGGAGCTGCTGCGTCCCTGCTGTGTCCCTGCTGTTCTCCCAGCTCCTGGAGCAGCCTGAGCCTGCCCACAGCTTCCCCTCCAGGAGAAGGAGCCCCAACCTTGTTGTGGGGGGGCCGAGATGCTCGGTGCTGCGGCTGTGGCCTTATCAGAGGGGCTCCCCCTCTGCGGGAGGCGGCTGCTTTCCGCCGCCTGCATTAATCATGCGCTGCAACCTTTCAGGAGGGAGAGACACAGCCTGCTTTGATGGGGGCTAATTAAAACGAGCCAGCTCCGGGGAGAGGCTGCGTCGGGTCCTGATAAACAATCTTTTGTCTGCAGCACTTAACCCCAGCGGGTTCGTGGGGCCGTGCAGCTGAGGGGGAGCAGGTGGGAGAGGAGAGGCTTTGAGGAGAGGGCGAGCGCCCTGCGTTGAGCCGGGGTGGGTGCAGGCTCATGCCTCAGCCTCGGGGATTTTGGGGGCTCTGCTGCCCGTGCTCCAGAGAGGAGAGGTGGAGGGAGATGCAGGACAAAGAAATGGGGCAGGAGAACAACTGCAGCCCGCTCAGCTCAGCTCCCACCATACGGCGGAGGTGGCTAACGCGCCTCGGGTGAATTTTACAGAGGGCTGTAAAGAGCATCGGGGGCTGGAGTGTGCGATGCTGGCACGGCCCCAGCTCTCCCTCCTCGCCAGGGCGCCGAGGAGGTGCTTCCACGTCAGGTTTGAAGAAAGAGGCTGGGTTATTGGCCATGGCTTGCCGTCCCTGGAGAGCCCTTCAGGCCATCTGCCGTCCCGCCCAGCCCGCAGCACCTGCGCTGCACGCTCCCCAACGCAGAGCCCTCGGCGCTGCTAATTACCCTGCAGCCATGCTCTGTCCCCGGCATCCTGCGTGCCCCGAGGACGGTGTGAGGGAGGAGGAACCAGGGGATGTTACACAGACGGGAAAACAAAGCAGCTCCCGCTACAGCAGCTCGTTGCCACCAGCCTCCCGCCGCGCGCGATGGGGTCCCCACCACCGCCCCGGTGCCAAATCACTCTCCAGTCCTAGAGATCTCGCTGGGGGAGGCTCTTTAATGGCATTCCTTCCTCGACACGCTTTGTTCACCTTAAATATTTTATGTTTCAGTCGCGAGGGTTTTCCCCCAGCCCTCCAGGCCCAGTTAAGGGACAGCACGGCGCTGCGCAGCAGTGGCAGCCTCCTTCCAGTCCAGCCTCCTGGGCAGCCCCCCCGGAATAGCGAGGAGGATTTCTGTGCTCACACAACGCAGGAGTCCAGCAGAACCTCCAACAGGTTCAGCCTCTCATCCCGTGAAGACCCCTTACTCCTTATTCAAAGTGACCAAACCTCCCCCGGGGGCATCCTCGCAGCCCCCAACCCTGGGGCACCCACGGGAACCCCCCTGCCCTGGCGCTGGGACCAAACCTCGGTGACACCCTCGGTGGCATCTGCCCCCCGACCCTTTTTGTGCACCCAGACCCAGCAGGTTTTCTCCCCCCAGGGCACACGGGGATGTGATGTGTGGTTGTGCCTGGCTCAGGGCAGCCGTGTTCTGCTCCAGCCGCTGCTGGAGCCCAGGGAAAGGGGCCCGGGCACTTGTGTGACATGAAGTGCCTACATGAAGCCATCCAGGGCTAATTCCCGAGACCCTACAATAAATACAGAGCACGGACAGGTGACACGGTGACAGGGAGGGGGACACAGCAACAGGAGGAAGCAGCACGTGAAGGCTGGAGGACAAATGCTGGGCAGAGGATGAGAAGGGGGCCACGGGCTGCGGGCTGCCCCCAGCCATCGGGGGGGATGCTCTGGAAGCCCCCGACCACAGTCAGACCCTGGCAGTGGCACCGCATGTAAAAATGACTTTCCTCTTGTGTCGGGCTGTCTGGAGGGATTTGTCTCCACGTGGAAACATTTGAAGCAAGTGATTTACGGGCTGGATTAAAAACCGGCGGCAGTTCATGACAAATGCCACCTTTTGTGGGGCTGCATTTTCCTATGGCATGATTCTTTCCCTTTCTCAGCACCCCGCTCGTACCGATTTCTCTTCCCACAGGATGCTGTGCTTTAATGAGGCTTCACGTTTAATTCCCGAGATGCAATTTTTGCCTTCACGCCGCAGACAATGGCTCCGGCGAGCAGCACAAAGGCTCGGGCACCCGGCGGGGCACAGCTGCTTCTGGAAACCAGGAGAAGAAGCACCACGTTGCTCCGAGGCGCCGAGCGTTATCCTCTCTCTCCCAGACAAGAGCACCATGGGTTTTGGGGCCGTTGTGGGGTTGCTGGTGGGAGCGGGGTCCCAGCCTTCGCCCCGCTCTCCGCAGTGGGGCTGGGGGTGCGCAGAGGCAGGGGGCTGGCGGGAGCTGGCTGCTGCCACGCGGATATCGGTCACGCTGGCTGTCCCCAGAGCGGTGTGAGTGCCACCTCCACGCCACAGTTTTAAAAGAAACTATTGCTAAAAAAGGTCACTGCTGGCAGAGGATTTGGCGCTACGGCCCGGCGAGGAGCAGCCCTGGCTGTCGGGAAGGAGCCGGCTGCTGCTGCCACGGGGAGCTCGGCCTCGTGTCCATGCCCGACCGTGGCGTGGGCGTCCCACGGGTGTCTTGGTGGTGCCATCGTCCCGGTGCTGGTGGCAGGGGCTGTGTTGGCGAGCGGCGTGTCCCCAAGCCGTGTCACCCCGCTGCTGCCGGCCGGGACCCCCACCCCAGAAGGGGTCGAGGCAGCCAGGAGGGTGCCCGAAGCCTCACCGGGCTGTGACAGCACGGGTCCCGAGGCGCTGCGGGGGGAGCCCCGCTTCTGCCGGCGGCTCGGGGGGCCCCGGGGAGGCGCGGGGCTACGAGCCCGGCCCCTCGGGGGGCTGTGGCGGGGGGCTGAGCTGGCTCTCCAGCAGTGCCTGAGCCCCCTCGGCCGACACCCTGCGCATCCTCAGGCGCACCGAGCCGTAGGTGCCCCCGGCGCGGCGAGCGGCTCGGGCTCGGCGGCGAGCGGCGGCGGCGGCCAGCAGGAGGGCGGCGAGCAGGAGCCCCCCCAGGGCCAGCAACGCCAACCCGGCCACGGTGCAGCGATCGAGGCGTGCTCGGAGCCGAGCCGCCCGTGCCTCCAACCTCTCCATCTGCCTCGCCGGCACGGCAGGGTCGGGGCGCGCCGCCCGCGGCACGGCCCCCGCCAGCACCACCAGCGCCGCGCCGCTCAGCGCACAGCCCAAAGCCAGAGCCAGCCCCGGGCCCGGGGCCGGGCCGAACCCCCCCGGACCCCCTCCGCCGCCTCCGTTCCCCGCTGTCGCCGCCGTTTCGACCGGGCTCCGCAGCTCCGCCGCCCGCGGGGCCGCCATGGAGCCGCCGCCCTGCGCGGAGAGAGGTGAGCGGCGCGCACGGAGCGGGTGGCGATGTCCCCGTCCCCGTTCCCCACCCCAAATCCTCCCTCCCCGAGCAGGCTGAGTGTCCCCGTCCCCCCCCAACCCCGAGCTGCTCCCTCCCGCCGAGCCCCGCTCACCCTCACCGGGCTCTGCCCCCTCCCCTGCCCCGTCCCCGCACCCGGGACCGCTCCCCCCGCTGGGACCCGGGTCCCCCAAACCGCGTTGCGCCTCCCCCCCGGGGAGCCGCGTCCCTGTGCCCCCCACCCCACGTTGCTTTCCCCGAATCGGGCTGTGCCCCCCCTCCCCACCTTTCCCCACCCCGGACCTGCTTTCCCCGCTCCGATCTGTCCCCTCCGGTTCCCCGCTTCTCCGAGCCGTGCCGAGCCGTGCCAAGCCGCCTCCCCCCGCTCCCCGCACCGCGCTGGAGCCCCCGGTCCCCGCACCCGGCCCCGCTCCCTCTCCCTCACCCCCCGCTGCCTCCCCGGTCCCTCCTCGGTTTGTGCCCCCCTCCCCAACCTTTTCCCGGCCGCCTACCCCCGCCGGCTGCCCGGTGCCGGTGCCGGTGGCTCGGGATAGAGGGCGGCGGTGCCCCGAGCTGCCGGCCCCGCGGGGCTCCCGGCGCTGCACGCACACACACACACGCTTGCACACGTAGAGCCGCTGCCCCGGGGGGGCTCACGGCCACACACACACACGCACACACGGTACACACCAGCCCCGCTGTGCACCGGCACCGTCTGGGCAACGCTTCCCCACCCGCAGCGGGGACCCCTCCGTGCGCACCCTGGAGGCACCGGGACACCCTCCCCTCGTGGGCACCCCAGGGTGGGCTGCGTGGGGAGGGGTGGGGATGGAAAGGGCAAAGCAGTGGAGAGGGGTCTGTGCCGTGAAGGGTGCGGGATGTGTCCCCGGGATGTGTCCCATGGGGTGCTGGCTGTGCACCCCGCAACCGGCTGGCCCTGCTGGGGACGCGGGGCAGAGGTGGGCTGGGGATGGGGGCTGCAGCAGGGAGGGCTCCACCCCAGCCACCTGCTGAGAGCCCCTTCTAGGGCCAAACCTGACCCCAAATCCCCAGGGAAGCGTTCAGGGCTTGGCCCAGGCTTTGGGCCAGGTGTGGGGTGCTCCAGCCTCGGATGGTGCCAGCCAGGAGAGGTGGCTGCAGTCCCGCAGCCCCCAGCTCCCCGCCACCCCGTCTCTCGCCGCGTTATCCCGTTTTTCCCAGAGCACTCGTGTTGCCGAACACGCTCCGCTTCTCTTTGACCTGAAACTGGATCCGTGCCTGAGCCCCAGCAGTGACCTGCTGGCAGGAGCACGCTTTCAGCCCGTTTGTTAATAAGACATGTGCTATTTCTGCTTCTGGAGCCGTGCCTGGAGATGGTGGTGCGGACGTAAATCCCGAGTGATAGCGGGTGGGCTGCTGAGAGCTGCCGGGAAGATTTGTCCATCACGTTGCCATCCCCTTCAGCACATTCACATGCCTTCAGCGTCTTCAGCAGCTCGTGTGCGATCGCACCAGTTGATGTGTGGATGCCACTGCCAGCACCGGGTGAGCTCGTGTGGCTGGCAGCCCCCACCCCGAGCCCCCCGTGTCCCATCCCCTCATACAAGTCCTGTGGCCACACTCGGCTCCAGCCATTTCATGAAACCAGCAGGGACTCTCTCTGGTCTGTGAAATTCACTTAAAACTGATCAAAAAGGTCCAAAGAGCTTAGAGGATGAGCTTAGCCCAGCACATCGACTGCACGCACCCAGATGCTGGCTCTGGCAAGAGGAGGCTTGGCTCCTGCCCGCACTGCTCACCAGGTTAATGACAGGTGACGACATTATCCTTCCTTGAGCATCTCCTGCATTAAACTCTAAAGTTTGTGTTAAAAATTACCCCCCGGATAATTTTTACCCCTTTTCTTGCTTTTTTTTCCCTTCCCTTTATTTTCCTCCAAGGTGCCCTGCAAGGTTTTCTGCCTGCTTTAATTATTTGTGCAGCTCCACAACATGGCTTTACAGCTCCCCCCAGCTCCCTGCCCATTAGTGCCCACACAGTGGCTGTTGCAGACCTGCACCACCCGAAAAGGGACCAAAACCGGTGCTCCAATACCTGAGCTCTGACAGGGGAAAAAAAGGGGGGCTGCTTACTCCCTTTTTCTGTGTCAGGGACGCGGATACACACAATTTTATTAATTTTTGTTTGCAGTGAGCGTTGTGTGGCTGCGACCCACCCGCTCGCTCCTCCTGTCTCCTCTCCAAGCGCAGTGTCGAAAGGCACAGGCTTCCCAGCACAGCGTCCCCGGGGACACATCCAGAACTGGGCTGAGAAAGAGGCAGAATTAAAAATAAATGTAAGTGCATCCTGACATGTTAACCACATTTAGAGCGGCTTCAGTGCCAACCCACTCGGCGGGAAGGCAGAAGATGCTCAGAGACAAGTAGGTCACGGGACACAGATTGTCCCGAATCAGCAGGAAAAGATGGATCTGGAGCAGGCGGGCACATTGTGCCACCAGACGGGCAGACGGCAGCGAGGACGGGAGGAGAGAGCGTCAGCACCGAGCTCTGCCACCTCGAACATTGCTGAATTTGGGAGAAACAGCAGTGGCACAGGTGTGCTCCTGAGCAGAGCAATGCACGCCGTCATCCCCTGTGTTTTGGGGTCCCCAAGCCCTGTGGTGCTGAAGCACCCGAATGTGCCCAGTCTATATGTGGACAGGGATGAGCCCACAAGTGCTGTAGCAGTGGTTTAGGGCTGGGGTCTGCGCCCACTCTGCCATGGGGTCAATGTGTCAGGGCACTGCTCCTGCACCCCCAAACCCACAGCTGTGCTCTCAAGGACACTGCTAATGGATGAGGTAGAGCGATGTTCCCTGCACATTGCTGCTTTTGCTGTGCTGCTCCTGGATCTGCTGCATTTACTGGGTGGGTGCTGGACCTTTTCAGGGCTGGTGGGAGCGGGATGTGCAGCCCCAAAATCTGCCCCGAGCCCGCCTGGGGCTGGCAGGGCCACAGCATCCCCAGGGCGCTGGCACCAGGAAGGGGAGGAGAGAGGGAGACAGCCAAGATTGATGCTGCCAGCGCAGGAGCACAGAGAGGAGGGAGACAGCCAAGGTCAGAGGCAGCACTGCCAAAACGCAGAGGGAATCTGCGAGAGAGCTGGAAATAAATAGAAAGAGGAGGGAGGGGAGGAGGCAGCCTGGGAGACGGAGCGGGGCGAGGGGGTGGGATGGGGCTGTGGAGACAGGGACAGGCCGCTGGGACAAAATGATTAAATCGGGATGAAGGGGACAGCAAGCTGGAGCCCCAGGCGGGCAGAGGACAAGAGGGAAGGGGACAAGAGGACAAGGATGGGGAGAGCAAGGAGGGCTGTGGATGCAGGTGTCCCCCTTTGGTCCCCTCCAGAACATCCCCTTGCAGCACAGCCCAGGTGATACTGGCCCTGCAGAGGCTCCTGGCACCCACGGGCCCCGATCCAGCCTTGTAGAGGAAAATTTTTGTCCCTGCCTCTTTCTGCTTGCAGCATCCCTCGGCGGAGCAGGGCTCAAGGTGACGCAGAGGACAGGGACAGCAGCTGGGCAATTCGGGCACCAGCCGCTGGCTGCCACGCAGGTGGGGACACCTGGTGATTTAGGGGGATTGATTTATGTCTGGTGCTGGCTCTGGACCCAGGATTGTAAATCAATTTTGGCACTGGGAAGGCTGGAGCTGACACAGCCTGGCTCCAGCACCAGCCCCAGGATGGGCAGCGCTGGGCACCCGGGCAGGATTAGTGGGTGTCACTGGGGCTCCTCCATGTCCCCAGGGGGATGCCTGGCTCCAGGGGGGCTTTATGACAGAAAACCCTCTCCTGCCCTTCCTCCCAGCCCCTGATCCAGGCTGGGAAGGGGCTGCAAACACCTTGTGGTGACAACCGAGGGCTGATTTTCGTCAGCCAACAGCGAGGTGACAGGGGAGCCGCGGGCGCCTCACGATACAGCTGCGGCTGCCACGCTGGGCTCAGGACTCACGGGGCTGCCCCCGGCTGCAGAGCAAAGCCCCCCGGGACCCGGGGCAGGGGGTTTGAGGCTCGTTTGTCCCCCCCCCAGCACCATCCCCGTTGTGCCGGGACCGGGCCGGGGGCTGCGGGGACCGGGCTGGGCTGTGCCCGCCGCCCGCCGCCCTCCCCTTTTGGCGGGAGCTGCCCTCAGGCCTCAGCCCCGGCTCCGCGGCCGCCCTCAGCGCCCTGCCGGGCACCGCCATCCCCTCGGGACCCTGCTGAGCTCCCCCCGCTGTCCCCTCAGGGCTCCGCTGGGCATTGCCACCCCCTGGGGACCCTGGCGAGTCGTCTCCATCCCCTCAGTGCCTTTCTGGGTACCGCGGTCCCCTCAGGAATCCCCCTTCTCCTCAGCTCTCCTCAGCGTCCATCGCCTCAGGACCAGGTTGGGTTCCTCCGTCCCCTCAGTGCCACGCTAAGTCCCCACAGGCCCTGGCAGCCATTTGAAGCCCCCCCCATCCCCTCAGCACCCTACAGCCCCCCATGTCCCCAGCAACAGGCTAGGGACCCCCGTCCCTGTCCCCATCCCCTCAGAGCCCCGCTAAGTCCCCTCATCCCCTCCACTCCCCAGGGCTTTCCCCATTCCACCTCCCGCCCTTCACTGCAGCCCCATCCCTCCCCAAACCCCGTCCTTTGTGCCCCCCAACAAGCCCCTCGCAGTCTGTTTGTCTCCCATGACATCTCTCCTTGTGCCTGCAGGTGTGCTGCTCCTCTGCTGCTGTTTGCTCTGCCAGCTCCGACCCACAGCTCCAGCTCTCCTCGAGGCCCTGACGGACATTTTCCCTTGGAGCTTCACATCCTCTGCTCACCCGCTCTCCCCTTGTGCCCCAGGACCTTCCTCTGCTTCGTCTGCAAGACTAGGGAAAAACAGAAAAGCCCAGGAAAAGTGGCAGCACAGGTGACCTGCGAGCCTCAGCCCCGACACCATGTTCTACATGCATTTGCTCGTGAACAAGCGTGGGCCGTTGGCCAAAATATGGCTTGCCGCCCACTGGGAGAAGAAGCTCACCAAAGCTCATATATTCGAGTGTAATTTAGAGACTACGGTTGAAAACATCATCTCACCAAAGGTAGGTTATTAAAGTGTCTTCTGGTAAGTTCTGGGGTAGAGCTGTAAATCTTCTGTAGGGAAATGGACTCGCTGTTGTGAAGACTTAGTAAGACAAATTTGTGGCTGTTTCGAAACCAGTGTGAGAGATTCCTACTGTGATTTTATTCAGTTTTCACTCAGATAAAATCTCTGTTCCATTAAATTAAATTGATATAAATATTTTACTTGCTATTTAGCCCTTGGAGATCTGTGGAATATATTTAACTACAGTATAAGAAAAATTTTACCACAACATATTCAAACGTATTTTTTCTACATACTGATGGAGCTCCGGAGTGTGCTCTGTGGGCACAGCTGGCCACGGGATTGTGGTAAGTGGGTTTGAGCTACTGCATGAAACGAGACGAGCTTGTCAATATCATGTACTAGCAATGGTCTTTCTTCAGAGACTTTAAACACTAGCTGCGGCTATGAGACATAGTTTGGGAACTGCCAAGTATTTGAGGAAATTTTCTCAAAAACAACAACAAAAAAAGCCAGCTGCTTAACCAAAGTAAAGGGACTGAGAAAAATACCACAAAATTGTACACAGACCATTCAAGAAGAACTTTTTTTCTGATCTTAAGATAAATAACCTTTGACATATCACAACCATCCTTGAACTGTCAGTGGAATTCTTCCAGGCCCACCATTATAGGCAGATAAATATATAATTAAACATAATTGGTGCTTATGACAGATTCTGTATTAATCCTCTGTGTACCACAGATAAGGTATGATTCAAACAAGCGCAGATGCAAGCAGTCGAGTCTCCATGACTCAGTCCTTGGCCTCTCTGTTGCAATTGCATCCAAGGGAACAGTAAGGAACATTTTGCACTGTCACTAATCGATGCCTAAGGAGATCCAAGGCTTTCTGCTGGTGCAAGCAGGATTTTTATTCTTTTTCCCTGTGAAAATACCTGCTTGGCAATTGGTAGTCTGATTTTCATTTTCTGTCTTGCACGGGTTATGATTAATTGAACTTTGTCAAAACGATCTTGGTATTATTATTTGGAAGAGTTTTCAAATAGGTTGTAGTCTTCTCCTCGCACGCTGTTCTGTCCAGCATTAGAATGGCCAAAGGGAGAGTTCTTGGTGCAGGAAGACTGCATAAATAAGAGCATATAAATAAGAGCATATATGTTGGTATAACATCCTCTCACTTGAATAAACAAAGTGTCAAATACTAGAATATGTGCAGCTACTTTCCTTTTCAAGATGTGTTACACTGTTCACTGGTAGTCAGCTGAGACCTTGTCGATGAAACAAGAGCATTGATTCAGGGCTTAGGCTTCTGCATGGCAATGCTTCAGGACAGAAGCAACTAGAAGTTCCTAGCTCTGGAAATTTGTTTGTCTGTGATCCTCTATAACAGTACAAAGCCTTGTTGAATTTCTTAGAGTTCTCTACTAGTGTATTTTACTATAATTCTGTTACTGCTGTGTAATATTTTTTATTTTTATTTTTTGGCCAAAAATATTAACTCCTGAACAACTTTTGTGTTGTAAATTTCAAAGTTTACAATAGCTCTGCGAACCTCCGGACACTTGCTCTTAGGAGTGGTGCGGATTTACCACAGGAAAGCAAAGTACCTCTTGGCAGACTGTAGTGAAGCTTTGACAAAAATGAAGACAGCTTTTCGCCCAGGTAGGTACAGAATTCTGCATTTTTTCCATCTGTGTCCTTTTCTGCTCTTATCTTAAAACTTAATTTTGGAAGCTTCTGTTAAATACAGCTTATTGATCCCAAAGGACATTGAATTTATTGGTGCCTACTGCCAAGGTTTAGTCTGGTTTATTTCAATGCAATTTCAGGTCTTTGACACCTTTAAAAGAAGCAGTATCTTAAACAGTCATACTAGAAGAAGCTTGAATTCAGCCCCCATTGCTAGATAATTAATTTTCCTGTCTAATGACACCAACAACATGTCTAACAATGTGTTAGTGCCAGATCTGACTGTGATTTGAGCTCTAGCCACAAAGCCAGCAAGAAACGAACCGAGATGACTGAATCCTTTTCAAACAGGCTGCATGTTTGTTGTTTTAAGGCACAAATGGGGAGGCACTGTTGTCTAAAAAAAGATTGCAAACAGGACACTGGCCTCTATTGCCAACCTTAATGTGCTTTGTGACCTGGCCTGTGTGCAGAATAGCAAATAACTGCTCTACATGATTTTCAAGGATATGATGGAGATTAGTTAGGTAATGTTTGTAAATATTTGGAAAATGCTAGAAGAAACACTTGCAATAAATACATAGTATTATTTTTAACAGTTACTATAGGAGTTGGTAGAGGACCACATAGCACAAGAACAAAAGATAACGGTCACAACTGCAGTAAGACAAACTCTGACTAGATGTAAGCAGGAAAAAAATCACACTTGAAATAGTAAAATGCTGAAACATGTTGTCCAGGGATGCTGTGGAAACTCCAGCATCAGAAATAGTCAAAAGTGACCTAGCTTAGAAATTAATTTTGTTTTGAGCCAAAGGTTGGATTAGGCGACCTTCAGAAATCCCTTCTAACCTGAATTGTTCCGGGATTTTCCGACTACTGCGTATTTGCAGCCTGGTTTTGTAATTATTTGATGCTGGTGAATATTGTAATATAGACACAGGTTAGAAAAATAAAACACAGTAATTAATTTTAAATGGTATGAAAGACTCTAGACTGAATGTCAGCTGAGAATCTTTCAGTGACGTTAATTAACTGTTCATAAACACAGTGTATTTACAGCATTTCAGCACCTGTAGCAGTTTCCAACAGCAGCATACTCTTCTCTATCTGTCTATAAAAAATGTGGCTTCTAATAGATATGTAAATTGAGAATTTTAATTTCACTTTTGGGTCCTGTTGACAAACTGCCTAAACTTTACTTTTTTGTTCTTTATAAAGGCAGCATACCTCCCTGACAGCTTTATAGCCTTACTATACCTACTTGGGAGAATGTTACTTTTATTTTATTGATACTTACTGTGTTTTGTTTTGTTTCTTTTAGGACTTGTTGACCTTCCAGAAGAGAGCTTTGAAGCTACTTATCAGTCCATTACATTACCTGAAGAATTTCATGATTTTGATACTCCACTACCTGATTTAAAGTAAGTTCTTCCCTACCTTTTATTCATCATTTTAGTAATTTAAGAAGCAAAATATATCCTTACAGTTATCTGATCAAGACTTGTGTGGAATTGTTTTGATTTGGTAACTGATTTCTTCAAAACCCTGAGTCAAACTTTACAAGGCTACGGTCACGAGAATTGTGTTTTTGTAGAGTTAATCTAACTCCATTTAATCAACATACCTTTACAATAAAATAATATTTTGAACTTATCCATCAAGATTTTCTCATTTAAAATTGTCCGAGTGAGCCCTGCAAACAACTTACTGACCTTGGGAGGAGATACAAAAATTAGTATAAATACTGGCCCTAGTATAAATACTAGTTTAAATAGTGGCTTTCTGGTCATTCTAAATTTGTACAATGTTTTTTGTTTGTTTGTTTGTTTTTTCCATCAGTGCTATTGATGTTGCAGAACATTTTACCTTGAATCGGAGCAGAGCTGAAGACATCACACTTACAGAGGATTACGAAAGCAACATACTTCTCTGTGACAGAAACTTTGGTGAGAGAAGTAGAGAAATTAGAAATATTCTGTAAGGGAAAGTATGTGTTTGTTTTTTTGTTTTTTTTTTTTTTGCAAAATATACAGTCTGAATAATTCCCCCATACAAAAAAGCTATTATTAAAAGAGTGTTTGTTTGTTTTTCTGCTGATTGGCCTATTATATGCTCTCATGCTTAAATTTTTGTGTAAGTAATATAGTATGATACTGAAGACTGAGAATCACACCCAATATTTGGTGGTTTTTACTGAGTTAGCTAAAGTTGACTTTTTTTTTTTAATTTAATTTGAGGTATGGAAAATCTTACAATCTTTTGAAATTTATTTGAAAAAATAGGAAATGGATAAATATGTTTCACATAAATTTATGCAGATGAAGCATCAGAAATTCTGTATTTATTCAGATGAGGAACCAGAAACACTAAGAAAACAGAGCTGCTTTGATGGCAGCTTCTTAATGAGCAGCAACAATCTCATGGCTGATCATACCTCTGCGAGCATAAATGGAGACAAGTCTGCACTGCATGAAGATGCTTACTGTTTTGAGCAGGATTGTTTTGGAGATGAGGAGGCTGGTGCAGATATGATTGGTAGGGTTTGCCACAGATTAACAGAATTTTTGCTATTTATCACTGTATGATCATTTAGACATTGCCAAGTAAAAATAAATTAGAGAAGACAGTATTTTATTTTATTTTATTTTATTTAGAACTAAAAGCATTTAATTTATATTTATTTTTTAGTATTTTAGTTTATATTTTAAAAGGTGAAAAGCTGCATCCTTTTTTATCCTGGTTGTTGTAATAACAAAGGCAATGAAGTAGCTTCTACATGTTTATCGTTTAGGGTATTTATGTAAATTGTTATAAACTTATACCTTTTAAACAGTTTCAATACCATACTTTTCAAAGAAAAGATGGAAACCTCAAAATTAAGACTAATCATAGAATCAGTAAGGTTGGAAAAGACATCCAGGGTTATCTAGTCCAACTGTCCTCCCACCACCACCATTACCCATTAACCACGTCCCTAAATGTTCTCCTTCTCTTACTGTTGAAACTACTTCATGACTACTAAGACTTGGCATGATTTAAAACTATGTGTTTTATATTTAAGAAATCCTGCTGAGGGATGAGCAAAATGGCCTAATTAATGACATTCTTGATATGGAGGAAGAACTTCCTTCATCACAAGATCTTCCAGAGAACACCACAGCCAGTGAGTTTGCAGTCTCTTCTCCTTGCTCACGTGAACACTCTGTTCTGCAATAAAGTTACTCACATTCAGCCTTTTTCCTTTGTTAATTTCTCTTCCTTTTTTTCTCATATACTTCTTCCACCATTTTAGGTATAATTTAATTTGGCCTAGGAATTCTAGATTTGTAATGTGACATTGCTTAGAAACACTTTTATATGATATCCTGTGTTGGATATGCTTCAAATCCACTCTGCTGCTTAGGCAGTACGATATCACTTTTGTAGAGGAGAGGAAACAGGATAAGGGTTTGTTGAATTTTGAACATTACCTACCAGCTTTTCTGACTTCATATTTCAGCTATAAATTACTCTTTAGTAGTTCATACAGGTGTTCTTAGTCTTATTTTTATTGGACATTGGTGAATAAAGCTGCTGAAATATAAATTAATTTTTGAAAAGTGCTTCTGGAAAAATCTTTTTTATTTTTATTTTTATTTTATTTTTAAACTTTAAATCTTCAATCCTTATACCACCATTGCACAGTGACATTAAAACTGCGTAATCTGGAACACCTTTAATGAGAAACAGTTTAGTTCTTCAGTCTGTTTCACTACCTGATTATACAGCTTCTTGTGTCAGCAAAAGGAAGTGCAGTGCAGGACATAAGCAGCAGCAGTGTCAGACAGTACTCCTTAAAGTAATTGTGAGATTATGGACTCAACCATAGTTTTCTAATTCTGATCTTTTTTTTTTGGTCTGGTATCAGCCTTATATGTCATGAGGTCAAGAAATGATTCCATCTTTTTTTTTAACTGGGCTTTTTGCTGGGTTTTCTTATAGTTGAATCCAACTGCGAAGACACTGCGATTAAGACAGAAAGCCATCTAATGAACGAAACAATACTTTTGTCTAAAGAAGATGAAGGATTTGTGCTTGCGCCAGTTGATGATACAGGTCAGAACTTGACTGTTTTTTTGCTGACAGACTGTTTTTTTGCACTGCTAGGTTTGTTTTTCTTCTTGTTAGTGTAAATATTTGAAAAATAAATTATTCTCACTTTCATCTGCTGTCAAAGTTCTATCTTATGATATTTATTATACAAAAACAGTACCAGGTTGATCAGGATCGTCTGATCTGCCCGTATCTCTGCTTACAGTTCCTTCCACATACCAAATCAAGTGTTACTGGTCCGCAGTTCTGCTAGCAGTGCAAGCCCAGCCTATTCATGAGTGCTACTGAAATTTCAGAACTTCTATTGCCAGTGACATGCCAGTGATCCTTTGGGTGTAAAATAATGACCTTAAAAATTTCAGGCCTTTGTAAATTTTTGTTTCATGATCTTTTAACTTTATTAAGATGCAAAAAGAAAAATGTTCCTTTTCTCCTGTGAGTACATCTAAGCCTCACCTATTGTGTTGGTGGATGTTAGCAAGTAAACAAGATTGTATTGATATAGTTTTTAGAATACTATACTGGAATTTTCCAGTAAAAGAAGATTTTTCAGGAAACTATGGATATGCAACCAATTAGTGTCTCTATTTTTTGTTTACAACGTGCATCTTAATTTTATTGCGAAAGTATAAAGCTGACAAATACAGATATTAATTATGAGATAATGAAACCTGTTGAGCACATCAGCAATTGTTGGAATAATTAACTTCCTGATGGATTAAAGATAGCTCACTTGGGCTTGTTGGTATCTCATGTGTTCTCATTAAGTCATTGTGTTCCTGATTCTTTAGTACAATATTCATGCCTTCTGTAATTAAACATATGGCAATTTCCTGTACAAGAATACAAAGGGCAAACTTTATGGAAACTTTTGGAAAAACGTTCCATCCACCTGTAGTTTAATTTTAAAGCCTGTGCAGCTATTCGGGAGGTCAGCAACCTGTCGATTAGACTCACAGTGGGTATTTTCATGCTTAAGTTTTCTGTGGACTAGACCTTATTTATGTATATTCACTGTGTAACAGCTATCAATGAAAAACAGGGCTAGATCAGAAATGGGAGGCTGAAACACTCCTTCTGAGTTTTGAATATTGTAATTCCAAACAATAAATACATGGCTAAAGGGGAGAATTCTGTAAGTTTCTTCAGTAATACCCTTTCCTGCTAGGTAGTCCCTTCAGTGCTGGAATACATTACAGACAGGTATGTCAGTGAACTAAGTCACAGGATCAGGGATATATTGAGGTCAATACCTTTATTTATTTATTTATTTATTTATTTATTTATTATTTTTATTTTTATTTTTTTAATATATATGTATGTTTTTAATAAATGCTTGCTCTACTTAGCTTTCAACCAGAGGAAAAAAAATAAAAGAAAGAGGAAGTTGCTGGTGGATGCAGACAAGGAGCTCAGCTGCAGTGTTATATACAACCAACTTAACAACTGCGTAGACATCCTTGTTACATTAGACCTTGCACCCCCAACAAAAAAGACAATGGCATGGAAAGAATCAGGAGGAGTGGACACACTCCTGTCCAACCCTACACAGCCTGTGGTTCATGCTGAGCTACAAACGGTAAAGTTTTATTCCTTGTAGGTTTTTATTCCACTGTGTAGATTATGGGATTGTTGCACTTCTAAGATCTAACTGTGAGAGATTTTGCAGTCTTGGTTTTATGTGAACTCCAAGGATACTTACAATCATCATCGTAAGTATCATTTTGCAGTACAGTTCGGTTGGATACCTAATGATTATTTGTGTCCTCATCATTAATTACTTCAGCAGAAAGTCCACCTGTAGAGCTCCTGGCTCCAGTCTTCAGTGCTCCAACATCAAGTAGAAAATGACAAAGAAACTTGAGAATTGATACTTCATTTCACATACCAGCACCTGACTGACTGTACACTAACATACCTTTTTTAATGATTTCTGTCAATTTTGTTCCTTTTTAAATTGTTCTTATTTTATTTTTTGTTTCTGCTCTGTGATCAATATGGCATATCTTTCTTCTGCATTTATTTTAAAGGTACTTAAGGCCTAAACATTATTATTTCATCTTTAATTAATTTAATTTCATTTTAGAAAAATGGTATACCGATCTGTTTTGTACTTTCCCAACTGGAGTTTAAGCTTCCACCTGGACAGCAATTCAGAGACCTTGCCTTTCAGAAGGCCAAGAGTTTCCTGATCACTATATCCCTTGGGCTAGACAGGTGGGCCAGAACACCCTTACTTGTGGTTGTAGACCTTACTGCTCTTTTTATTTATATTTGTTTCATGGAAATATGGTCTATCAAGCCTTTCATGTCCCCACATATGATCTGACAGATCATTCAAATAAGTTATATTTAGGGATAATGATAAGACAAAGAAAAGAGATCAGCTTGTACACAAGGTGATACAGAAAGATATGCTGTAAACCATGTGCAGCAGCCTCGTGTTAATCGCGCTGTGTTTCTTCTGCTGTATAGCTGAGAGCTCAGAGGCAGGTTCTCCAGGCAAACAGTTCTGCAGGTTTATTAGAGCAGAGCAGCTTCACCTCTTAGAGTCGAGATGCAGAATTACAACTTGCTCTTTACGAGGAAGAAAAATACTCTCACACCGGTACATGTGGAGAGAAATCAAAACTCAGATAAATGTGGATTTTTCCTTCTTTCTTCCCTCCTTACTGTCTAGCATCGGGGAAAAATGATCCTAGCTGTTCCTAAGATGACTTTGTGGATTTCACTGCCAAAGATGACCTAATTAAATTATCTAAATTCTGAGTTATGGTAATTAATATACAGTTCATATTCATACCTTTGTTTTGGTGCTTGCAAATAATAATCTAACTTTATAGACTGAAAAAAAAATAATAATAATTCTTTCCAGTTGTTTGCAAAATGCTTTGAGAGTCGCGGATTTAAGATGGCAAAAAATGTAATGCAGGTGGAGTCTGAAATGGAAGAAACAAGAAAAGAACAAGATACCTCAGGTAACAGTTTAATTCTAATGCTGCAACATTGTCTATTGACAAATATTATCTAGTTTATGTGTTTCAGACACATGCATGGTGTGCACACACACTTTGTGTGCAGTATTCTATGAATCGTAGGCCAAATAAGTTGAAATGTTAATGAAATTGGCTATGTTAATTTTAAAAACAGAAGGTTGTGTAAGTATTTTTATTTTTATTTAATTATTTATTTTATAAGGACAGAGATTAACAGTTGTTTCCTCTTAAGCCTTTGGGATTTTTTGTTGTTGTTGTTTTTGTTTTTTTTCATCTTCTTTATTTATTTATTTTTGTTAATACAGAGATGCTGATAATAGAAGAACCAAGTTACCTGCAGCAGTCAGCTCATTCAGAAACTGAGAGAAAAATTAGAAATGATTCATTTGTAATGACATCACAGAGTAACAGAAATGAAACTGATAATAACTTTGGCGAAATTTTAGTGAGCAGTTTCCATAAATTTTACAGACCTAAATGTATTTATATTTTTCATTTTATGTTAGGATTCCATTTAAAATAAATTAAGAATTTATTAATATATGCTTGAAAAGCCTGTTACAGAGACAGCAAGTATAGCATTAATTAGTTTGTGTTGGGAAAGTTTTATTTATAAACACTTTGGCAGACTCTCACAATGAATGAACTGTTAATTAAAATATCTGTTAATCTGTATAGGTTACACTGAGTATAATTGGAACTTTAATATAAAATATAACCTGTTGGTACTGAAAATATATTTTATCATTTCTAAAGATGATTATTCTTTTCTTGTCTCAAATTGAGAAAGAAACAATAAGAAATGATCTATTTCTGCCATCTTTATTTAGGCTAAAGTGAAGGGGGAGTTTTTAGAGAATAGGAGACTCTCCAAAGTTGACAAGGAATGACAAAACTGGCCCCAATGTCAACAGAAAATTTAAGGCCTGTGCCTGAACAGAGTCCATATTTGTAGGATAAATACTGTAGCAAAGACCTTTCCTATTTGAGAAAAGATGTGGTAGAAATATCAACTATTAAATCATTTTGGAAAACATTTATTATATATATATTTTAAGCAGAATTATGTGATAGAGAATGATACTGTATGCAAAAATTGTAATGCCAATTGATCTTTCTGTTCTAACAGCAGGATGCAACAGCTTTCTCTGAGAGCTCCTCATTTGTGAATAATTCACTGGGCCAGGAAGCTCCGACACAGCAAGCTGAGTTAAATGTATGTGCACTCAAAGCTGGTAGTTCTCACTTATTTCAGAACAGAACTACATTATTTCACAGAAACATTAAAAAAAAAAAAAAAAAAAAAAGAATTTGCCAGTCAAACATTTTAATAGCTTGGTAATCAGGGATGGATGTACTCTTATCTTCAGAGGTTACAGATTCAGTGAGGAAAACAGCTCCTTATTTAGAAACTTATTTAGAAACTGTGCTTCCATGTAAGAAGGAAACTTTCTGAACTTACTGACTGCGAGGATACTCAGACACTCTGAAAACTCTGGAGTTGTCTCCAGGCAACTGCAGAGGCTAAGTCCAAAACCTAAAGCTGAATTTTTGAACATCCTTTTTGACTTCTAACCACTACAAATCCTGTCAGAATCCCAGTTACACAGAGTGGTCTCTTATTGTGAAGCTGCCTACCTGGGGCTCACTGGGACCAGTTTCATAGTGCATAATGTGGTTTTGCACCTGATATCTCTAGTTGTAGCAGAAAAAAAAAACATGGTTAACATTCTTTTCTCTGTTTCACAAAGCCTGCAGAGGTATCAGAAGTCCCACATAATCTGTGTATGGCCATCAGAGTGCCCAGCTTCAGCTGAATTTTCAACTAACCTAGAACTCTTGTCCTTTTTTTCATCATGGTGTTTGAATTTTTACACATGCTGTCTAACTTTCTGTTTTATGTCCTACAGAAGATAACAACGAAAAACAAAAACAATGAAGAAATTAAGCAGAGCAAGAGAACTCTTCAGTTCTTAAAAACTTTACAGGTAACAGTAGTGGATTTTGTAATCAACACCAAGCACAGCTATCGATTTCAGTTGGATGAAGTCAGAAAACCTCCTGCTTATACTGTTCAGCATATTGCTGCATGTCATGTGCAGTGTGTAGCTGGATTTTACTGGCTGTTTATGTAGGAAACCAGGATTCTGAGTGCCTGACACGATGTCCACTCTCCCACAGCTGCTGGAATCACTAGAATTTTCTAAACTGTTGTTTTCACAGCAGCGTTTGCTGTACTGCTAAGCCCTTGTTTTCTTCCTTCTATGAGGATGCTCTAGAGCATCGCTACAAAGCCCAGTTCCTAGCTGCCCACAGGTTTGCCAGATCTCTGCTATGCACTGCAGGGTGCCTTCATTTGGCTATTCATCTGCTTGAGTCGTTTCTGAGTTTAAGGCTATGGAAACGAGTGATAGTTATGCTACAAAGAAAGCTGGTAACCCCTTCTTTAAGAGAGCTTTTAATGCCCCAGTGCTTTCAAGGTGTTTCAAAATTATCAGGGAGGGTAGTCTTTGTGTCAGGGAGGCTTATTCTACCTTTCTTGCAGAAATCATTTCAAAAGTGGTGGAGCTGTAAGGAATGATTCAGTATCAAGACATTAACAGGCACCTCAGAGGCAGCACCGGCTGTCCTGATGGTGAATGTTCAAACCCTTGCCCTGTCATCTCAATGCTGAGCTTCTGCCAAAGCAAAATCCACCAAACTTTGCTCCAAGCCCAGCTTTTCCCCAGTGCTAGAGTTCGACTCAGCAGCTTTCTTGTTCTTTCAATTATTCTATATGAATATTTTTAAAAGGTTGAGTGCAACACCCATAAATAACTACTTACATATATGTGCAGCCCTTAAAAACCAGGCAATAATAACAGTAAATTATCTGTGACTGAAATTGTCTATAGATGGTATTCCGAAGAGCAGGGTATGCAATGATTTTTATAGTTTTGAATCATGAAAACCATTACAGCTTGCTTCATCGTATGCCTCGGTGCTGTCTCATTGAACTCAGTAGAACTGTGGGCATATGTAGATGTTAGTAACATATGTAGGTGCTAGCAATATTATGGCAATAAAATGTTAAGAGCCGCTATGTAAATGTAAATGCCAAGGCAAGATCCTGTTCTAGGCCTTCAACCAGGAAACAATCACTCTGAGCAACCCTCTTCAATTTAGACTGGATGAGATCCATTTAATTTTTTTTTTTTTTTCTAGCAGTTAAACTGACCCAGCAGAATTTCTTTTTTCTTCCTTCCGCAGCACCTGAACAAATCAGGAGTGAATTCCTTCAGCTTACGGGAGCTCTGTCGGAAAAATAACCGGAAAGAAGTTGCGGCCAAGTTCTACATCTTCCTCGTTCTGAAGAAACAGCTCATTATCGAGCTCGCTCAGAGCGCTCCGTTTGCAGACATTACAGCCACTGCCGGCCGAATGTTCAATGCTTACTGAAATCACACAGTGTTCAGATAAGCTAATAGAAAGATGTTTTTTTTAGAAAATATTTTTCGTGAAAAAATTAAAGTCCTGTCAAACCAGGGTGAACTCAGCAGAGCTTCCCCTCATTTATGTGACCTCTCAGGACTGCAAAGTAACTAGCTTGGGCAGGCGTGCTGCTGCAGCATTGGGTACCCAGGTGGTCACTAGTACCTTTACTCTTGCATATGTGTTTCTAAAATGAGCAGTTACTTACTCTGTTAATATTAGATAGCAAAAATACATATTCCACATAAGACATTTACGTTATGAAGGGCTTCATGGAAGTTCTTTAAAGCCTTTCTTAGAGTCCAGCTTTGGAAATTAAATTATTTTTTTTGCAGGGCTCATGTGTGTTAATTGTCTTACTCCATCCGTAAGAGAAAAGAAATCTGTCAAACTATACTTATCAAAATCTTTAGTCTATTTAAAATTATTTCTTTTAAATAAATAATTTATTTCAAAGAATGTTCAGTTTTTGATGTTTTAAGGTCTAACAAGCTACTGTCTCCAGCATTATCTTCATGTCTTGACATAGACAATTATGTTGTCCTTGAAGTCATGCAAGCATCAGGAAGAAATCCTACTTCCTAGAAATCCTGCAATTTTAGATTTTGTGGAGCAAATTTACGTAAAGACTAACAGTTCTATTTATGTGTAGATAGACCTAGTTAGAAAAAGATGTTGAACTGAAATATTATTAATCCTTGGCACTTTTAATCTAATTTATGGGGAGTTTTAACACCTTTACTGTCATTTTGTAAAGATAATATTTTTCCTGTGGTGAAGGCAGGTTAACGGAGCCTGCTCAGCCCGGAATGCTTTGTACGTTCGGTGCTCCACGCAAAGTGTCACAGTGCTTTGGGTATGTTGACGGCTCTTTATATGAAATCAATAAAAATCAAACAAAGATGTTTCCTTAGCTCACTGGCGTTTGTTCTGAAGGCTCAGAACTGGCAGCCACCTAGCTGTTGTTCGGGTTCCCCTTCTCAGCCTTTGCTGTGAAGTTCTTAAAATTCAAACGGGCGGATGCTATTGTTCTCCTGACTTTCCAGATGTGCGTTTCGGTTTCACCCCGGTGTGTCTAGTCATGCCAACATGCGGCGTTCCCTGCTGTGCGCTAATTTGTTTGTATATGTGAGGTTTAGGGGATAGGAGGAAGAGCAGCCCTCACTGATTTCAATGTCTCTATTTACAAGGATAAAAAAAAAAAAAAGCTTTAAAATTACTTAAGATTTGCCCTGGGCAGGAAGGGATGAGCTGGGGTGTTTGGTTGGCTGATGGAGGGATGTTGGTTCAGCTTTTTTTATTTTTTCCATTTTCGACTGTTTGACAAAATAAGTAATAAAAAAACCTTTGCTGCTGTTCTGTGATGGGTTACTTTTCTGGGTGCAAGGGAGGGAAAAATGAGCCGGTTTGGGGAAACTTTCCCATTCTCTGCAAAAGAAACCAAATTTTCCTTTTCTGACTTAACAGTATTCAAGTTCTGCTCTGCTCTTTAACACCGCAGCAATCTTGTGATAAGTCACAAATTCTCTGCACCCAGACGTGATGGGCAGGGGGACCGGTGAGGCAGTGCCAGAGACTTGGCAGAGGCACTGTGTGTGTGCTAGGGGCAGAGACAACGACCGCAAGAGGGGTCAGGAAGGAAACAAAATTCAGAGCAGGGAGAGAAGAAGGAAGCATTTTTCCCCCCCAGGTTGAATCTGAAATGAAAGTGCACCTTAAACACCAGAGCTGCTGCCATTGCCACGATAGTGAGAGGAGCTCCGGTGGCAGCAGATGTGATAATTCATTAATTTTGTCTTTCGGGGGGCCAGGCTGTGCATGGCATTCAGTGGGAAACACAGAAACAAAAGGAGGTTGGAGGCGAGCAGAAGGAACAAACAAGAGACAGGTTGTCAGGACATACAGGCATTGAAAGCAGCCTGTATGGCAGAATAAATGAGGTACAAACCTTGCTGGAAACAGTACCTGAAGAAAGACTGGAGTGGATTCACAAAACAGGTTTGTCAGAATCCCAAAATAACCGGCTGGGACTTCCAAATGGAGGCTGCAAAGGCAGGGGAAGTGCAAGGAGCTGGTGAGCGGCTGGCTCTGAGACTTTGTGCGTGGCTGGGACCTGGGACTCGGGTTTTTATTCTTGGCCAAGCGTGCTCAGGTGTTGGACTCTGACCCAGTGCAGGAGCCAGTCCTCTGGCCTTGCTGGCACACCAACAGTTTCCTTCCCTAAATCCTCTGGCACACGCATGTGGGCTGTCAGATGTTGGTGTGTAAGAGCAGCGGGGGCACGGGGACACCCCCCTTGCTCTCCTGCTCCCTGCAGCCACCCTGGGGCACTCGTGGGGCCGCAGAGCAGAGCTGGAGGCCAGGCCAGGCCCCGTGCCGACCTCAGGAAGCCTCACACTAGGGTCCCAGGAGGCACGGAGCAGCCTCACCCTCTACGGTCACTCTCTGAATAATTTGGGAGGTTTATCTGGCTCGCCATGGAAGGCAGCACCGGGTGGTAGCACCAGGAGCCACCGGACCGTGCCGGAGAGCTTCGGCTCCGTGCCAGCGGCCACCAGCACTCGTCCACCTCACCCAAGGGGAGCCCTCCTTCCTTTCCCGGGGGGCTGCTCCCCAGCCCTGCTGCTGCTTTTTGCTGCTCGCCCCAGTGCCCAGCTCCAGCCCCGGCTCGGGTGAGGCGCAGATTTTTGTGGTTTCGCTGCTCCTCGGCCCCAGTGCGCCATCAGCGAGCCCCGGGCGCATCCAGGGCTGGGGCGGAGAGGGCAGAGCCGGGAGACGGGGGGGCGCGGATGGGGCTGGGTGGGGGACGCGAGCGCGACCCCCGGGCTGGGCTCTTTTGGGGAGTTGCCATAGAAACGGAGGGGAAACCCCGCGGGGGGGGGGGGCACCCGCGCCGCCGTCGCTTTAAGAGCGCAGAGGAGCGAGGCAAATTACGCAGCTGCAAGGCTCATCCCTCCCTCCCTGCCTGCCTCCATCCCCGTCCCTGCCTCCATCCCTGCCTCCCTCCATCCCTCCCTGCCTCCCTCCCTGCCTCCATCCCCATCCCTGCCTCCATCGCCGCCGAGGAGCCGAGCCGCCCCGCCGCACCCATGGAGGCCGGCGCAGGTGATGGAGGCTGGGGAGGGCGCGGGGCTGGGGGGGTCCCCTAAATTTTCCTCCCCTCCCCGCGCATCCCCCCCCCCGCTCACCGCCCGCTCTCTCCCTTCCCCACCAGGTCGCTGAGGCCGCCGGCTGGCCCTGCCGCCCCCACCCTCGCCGGGGGGCTCCGTGCAGGTGAGCGGGGCGGGGGGCACCAAGGGGCCGGGGGCTCGCCCCCCTCCTGGCTGCGGGATTGGGGATGGGGATGGGGACCCGCACCCCGCGGGCTGCCAGCGCCCCTCTCCGCAATGGGGGGGGCTCAAAAAGGGGGGGGGGCGTTAAGTGCAGAGGATGCTTGGGGTGGGTCACGCGTCGGGCCCGCAGCACACCCGCATCGCATGCAGCAGACCCCGCGGCACGCACCGGACACACGTCACGCTCAGCGGACCCGCACTGCCTGCACCAGCACCCCGGGGTGGGCACCGGACCCACAGCCTCTGCAGCAGACTCACTGCACACACCCACGGCACGCCACTGGCCCCGCATCGCAAAGACTGGACCCGTGTGGCATCCACCAGACCCCCACGGCATGCATCAGACACATGTCGTGGTCACCAGACCCCCATCACCTGCACCAGACCCATATGGCATGCACCAGACCCCCATCACCTGCACCACACCCCCACCCCACTCACCAGACCCACCCTGCACCCCCCAGCCATACGGCACACCCCGGACCCCCACCACACGCACTGGACACACCCTGCATGCACCAGACCCTCCCCGCGGGCACCGGCCCCGCATCTGCTCCCTGCAGAGCCCAAACGTTTCTCCCAGCTCTGCGGGGCGTTGCAGGAGCTGGAGCTGCTGGGCGATGGCGATTTTATTGCTTAATGGCCTGTAGCTCCGTCTCCGAAGGGATACAGAAAACGCACGGGGTGATGGATGAGCCCTGCGCTCCTTTTCTCTCCTCCCCGCAAGGTCAGTGCTGCCCGCCCGTAGGAACCCGCTGCTGTGCGTTTGTTGTGCCTGGGAAGTGGCAGTGCGCCCACCCCCGCTAGGAAACGTGTGGGTCGTGTCGTGACCTTGTGCGAGGAGGGGAAAATGATGCTTTGCAGGGCTCCGGGGGTCCCTGGGCTGCGAGCTTCTCCGCCTGGGCTCAGAGGGGGGCAGTGCCCGCGCTGGGGGGTGTCGGCGGCGGAAAGCCGGGGTGGTGCAAGCAGCGTGCCATTAAATGTGCCGTTAAATGTGCTGTTAAATGTGCCATTAAACGTGCTGTTAAATGGGCCGGGACCTCATCCTCCACCACCACCGCCGCCTTTCCCAGCCCCGATTTGAGGTGGATCGTGGCTAGGGCAGGCGTCCTTCCGCCACGCCGAGGCTGCGTGTGCGCGGAGGGGAGGAGTAGCTGAATTTCTCTCCCATATCGCTGCCTTCCTACCCCGAAGGAGAGCTCTCTCCTCTCTGCTTGCTGGTCCTCAGCTCGGCTCCAAGCACAGGAGGGGCTGAGAGCTGTAACTGCCCCCCCGCCTGCTGTCCTGCCAGTCTGAGCTGAGACCAGAGTGCCTGGGTGCCAGGCACTTTGCTCCTGCCCTCGGCACGGTCGCTGCCACTGTGGGGTTTGTACCAGGCTCTTTTTTCCCTTTCCTTCTGGGGGTGCAGCTCAGGACCAGCCTGGCCCCATGGCTCAGGCCCCGTGGGGCTCCCTCGGGGAGCCAGGAGGTGCCGCGAGTGCCCCCGTGGCCGTGCTGGGTTGGAGAGCCTGGGAAAAGGGGTGAGGAGGGGAGCGCATGGGGGCTCAACACAGCACGGGAAGGTCAGCTGGAAAAGTGGTGAGCTGCATGACCCGGCCTCTAATGGTCTCTATTTTCCTGTAATCTCTGGGTGTAAGCTCAGCATTTTATAACAAAACAAGAGAATAAAAGGAAATACTGCCGTGTTTCGTGACGCGCTATAACAACTCTTAGCAGAATGGATTTTTTGGCGGTGTTGCATAAACCCCCCGTGCGTTTTGCCCCGAGCCCTCTGCATCTGCCCTGTGCGGCCGGCAGGTGAGGGTCTGCCTGCTTTGGGACCCAGGTCCCTGCTGGAGCAGGTTTTCAAGCCCCCAGGGACCTCGATGCCCCCCTGCAAGCTGCCAAGCAGGAGCAAAGCGGCCCCTAACCCTGATGGAGGTGGCGAGGGAGCGCGGCACAAAGTGGGCACCGGGGTGGCCTCGGCTGTTACAATTTACTCGGTGAATTTCCCCCGGTGTCTCTGTCCCCAAAAGCCCCCCTGGGGCTGAAGCAGGAGCGCGGTCGTGGTCCCGGCCGTGCACCAGGCTGGGTGTGATACCGACAGCTGCGGGTCTGGGGGTCCCCTGGGGACCCCTCCCTGCCCATACATCTCATCATCAGCCCTGATGGCCTCATCCTGCTTCTCTCCACAGCCTCCCAGACAGGTCCCGGGTCCCCTTTTACACCCCAAAGGATTCTGGCCCCACTGCTGTTTTCTGGGCCGCAGCACCCACTTTGTCCCAAGCGCAGCTCGTGGCTGTTTACCACGCTTCGTGCTTTGTTTATTTGTAGCGTGAAGGAAAAGCAAAGCCAGAGAGGGCTCCTCGCGATGCTTTCCTTCCTCCTTGGGAAGCCAAAGCTGTGATTTGCCTTCCCTCTCGGCTCTCTGCTTTTGATGGGGTTGTCTCGGGGAGGCTGGAAACGCCGCAGCAGCCCCCAGCCCCGGGTGCCAGCGGGGTGCCACAGGGTGCTTGGTGCCCCCGCGGCAGAGCAGGGCAAGGAAACCAAGGAAACGTGCGGCTCAGCCAGCGGAGGAGCGACACCAAACCCTTCTCGTGGGGCTTTGGAGAGGCCTGGTGAGGTGTCTGGGCACCCCCCCAGCCCAAACACGTCCCTTCGCCTCGCCGCAGCGCGGATCTGCGCCGACAGCCCCGGGTGCCGTGCGTGCGCTGCATCTGTCTGGGGCTCGGCCAGCCCCGTTTTTGGGGCCGTTTTTGCAGCTATTTCGAGCCCTGCGTGGGTGGCACGCGGCAAAGGCAGGCTGCTAGCACCGCGCTGAGGAAAATCCGACGTCTGTCCCGGTTCGCAGGGAGCAGCGAGGCGAGCAGGGAGCATATTCACCCCGGGGGGGGGGGGTGGCGACAAAAAGAAGCAGCAGGCGAGAAAACCGGGGAAAGCCGAGCGGCGGCTGGCAAGGCACCGCGCCGGGAGGCAGCCACCGCAGCGCCAGGGCTGGGATTCGGGCTGCGAAACGAGCCCGCCCGCCCCTGCGTGCCCACCACACGTTCCCCGGGGAGGACAGGCTGAGCTGGTGGGGCAGCTCGGGGCAGGGCAGCAGCCGGTCTTACTGCGGGCGTGGAGAAATGGAGAGAGAGGCGAGGTGTCTCCGGAGCTGGCAGGAGTGAACTCGGGAGCCTGCGATAGCGAAAGCCCTGGGGGAAGGAGCTGAGGAGCCTTCAGAGGCCTCACCGGGGTTCCTTGGCACCGTTTGCCGTGCAGGAAGGAATGTAGGAGGGAGAGTGAAGCTGGTCCAGCCCCGTCTTTCCATCGCTGGCTCGGCGGGGAACCAGCCTGGCATGGGGAGGTGGCAGCGGTCGAGCCAAAGAGGTTTCCCTGCAGGGCAGCAGCTGCGAAGTGAAGGCTGAGCTGCTCATCCTGGGGAAATCCTCCTCGGAGCTTCGGCTCGCCCTTCCCAGCGCTCTGCCCCCCTCCTCCCTTTGCATCGTCATCACTGCACGGTTTTTAGGTCGGTGGTGGTGGGAGCCTGCATCCCTGTGCGATGTCCCTGCAGTGCCCGGAGCCCTCTGGGGGGGGGAGGCCTTGGCCCTGGGAAGCCACTGGGGGGGCTCGGGTGGGTGCCCTGAGCTGGTGGGGAGATGCTTTGTGCAGTGTCCTGGGGTGCTGGTGCCTGGCACTGCTACCGGTGCAGGCGTCAGCACCAGCAGCCCTCTGAGCCCTGCCTGCTGCTGACCGCAGCGGTTTGGGGAGGCGCTTCCAACGTGGTCACGGCCAGAAAAAGGGGAGGACGGCCGTGACGGCCACGGGCACGGAGGCTGTGAGCATCTGGGCAGCAGGCGGAGGTCGCTGGGTGCTGCAGGGTCCCCGTCCCCACACGGGCACCAGCACCCATTTCTTGCGGTGCTGCCGCAGCCCAGGCTCGCGGGGTCAGGCTGGGAGGTTTATGGGGAGCTTTGCTCTTGGTTGGCTCTGGGAGGCAGGATTAGAGCTCATCCTGCTGCTCCCCCAAGCCCCATTTTGGCCCAGGCAGCAGCTCCGGCTCCTCCACACCAGGATTTGCCAGCACGCCCCGAATCTCATTCCCGTTGTGGGGCTCAGGTGCAGCTTTGTGGTGCCGGGGTAGAGCCGCTCGGGGTCTGCGCCGCGGGCACGTCTCTGCTGGGGCACAACCCGCTGCCTCCAGCTCTGTAAGCAGCATCCCACCAGCAAGGGATCCTCCCATGGTTTGTCTGTGCCCTGCTAGGCATTCCTCCTGTTCCTCCTGCTGCAAAAAAAGATGGAAATAAGGTCTTGGTCAAGGAGGTCTCGAGCTCCATTGCGCAGCCGAGCACGGTGAAGTTTCGCTGGGTCCTGCTCTGGGTTCACCCCTTGCACGACTCGGGCTGTGCAGCCGGCTGCAGCACGCCATCCCGCTGGGCCCTAGGTCTCCTATCCCACTGCCCAGGCTCCTGATGCTCATTTCTGTTTCTTTTTGGGGTGCAGAGCCGCTGCTGGAGCTGCCTGGTGGCGCAGGACCCTCTGCCCCCTGCGCTTCTGACATGGAGAAACGAACCCGCCCATCCCCTGCCCTAGCACGGGTCGCCTTCCACCCCGATGTTTTTATGGGATTTCTTCTCTCCTGCAGCTTTGCTCTGACTCCTTTCAGAAGCCTCCTGCCTTGGATGATTTGGGATTGCTGTGACCTGCTCTCCATCACCCCGCTGCGTTTCCTGGCCCTCCCCGCGGCCGCTCGCGGCTGCCATTGTCTTCCTGGCTGGCGAGCGCACAGCGCGCTCGGGGCCTCGCTCATTTATCTTTGAACACTTTCCATTTCCTCTCTGTGTATTTCTCCTAATGCCTAATGGACGAGCCGCCGCCGCAGAGAGCCAGAGCCGCTGTGCACGGGCTGCCTGCCACGGCGGCGCTGGGAAAGCTCTCGCCCAGGCTGCCACCAGCGGCACGCGGCGTTTCGGCTCCAGGCTGGCTGGGGCGATGGCTCTGCCCCTGAAAATCCCCTCCTGGGTGCTGGGCAGCTGCCCGGCGGAGCACAGAGTGGACAGGCTCAGTCCCTGTGTCAGTTTTCCCCCTGGAAAGCCCTGGCTGGGGTTGCAGCAGAGCTCCCTGCGCTCTTGCCGTGCTGGGGAGCTGCAGCGGGGTCCTTGCTTCTTGTGCCTCTCTCACATTCAGAGCGCTGAGATCGTCCCGTGCTGCCACGGCAAGGCTCGCTCCTCACCGTAGGTCCTCGCCCTGCTTCCCACAGTTGTTTTAATTCTGCCTGCAGACAGTAATTACCTCGGCCCTCAGAGGCAGGGCATTACCACAACCACTTGGGATCGGGGTGGTGGCTTTGGCCCCGAGTCTGCCAAACCTGCCCGACCTTGGCAGCCCCCAGGCACTCACTGGAGCCCCACTGCAGACCCAGCCCGTGCCATGAGGGTGCTGAGTGCCACACGGAGGGCTCCCTTCCAAGCAGAGCCTCGTCGTGCACCCGTAACCTTGCAGTGGAGCAGGAGGCAGCGGCGCTGCCGGGTGCTGCTCGGCCGCCGTGAGCCAGCGCACGCTGCTCGGGGCTACGAGAGGGCCAGGAGTTAATCTGTGCGGCTGCAAATCCCCACAAAGCCCTGCCCGGGGGCTGCTCGGGGGAGCGGGGTGACATTAGAGGAGCAGGGACAGGCTGTGCCGTGCTGCAGTGCGCGGCGCTGCCGGAGGGCCAGGCTCTGCTGGATGCTGATTCACGCTGCTGCAGCAGCACAGCCCCGCGGCCGCGCACGCTGCCGGTCCCGGAGCTCTGACCCAGAGGGGCTCAGCACCACTGCTCCTGCCCCAGGACTTCCCCCCGTGCACATCCAGGACCCCCAAATCCTCTGGGGCTGGACCCTTGGGTGCTGAGCGTGGAGCTCGCCACGGCTGCGCGCTGCCAGCCCTTCTGCTGCAGCTCCCTGAGCCCGTCGGAGCCCTGCTTTGGGGAGCAGGTAGCAGCAAAACCTGGGGAGAGACGGGGGGGGGGAGCTCGGTTTTGGGCAGGGATTAGCCTGGGAGAGAAAATCTGGGATTGCCAACGCCAAAGGCCACATCGGGTGCGAGCTGGCAGGGCGCCCTCCTTTCCTCCAGCCTCCCCCCCCCCCCTCTCCCTGCTTCTCTCCCTCCCCGGGAGCGGAGCCCAAGCAGCACTCAGCGCTCCCAACCCATCGATTTCCAGCTCCCATCGCTGGGGCTGCTCGGGGCTGAAGCTGCCAAAATCTGGGACAGATGCCAGCAGCTTGAATATGCCGGGGATGGGGGTCCCATGTGGTGTCCCCCGCTGTCCCCAGCAGCCCGCGAGCACGGGATCCAGCCGACAGCTCCGGACCCCTGGGTCTGCCCTATTTATTGACAGGCAAAGATCTGGGGTTCTCACGGGCTTAGGGCTGCTGCTGCATCACGCAGGGATCCGTGCTTCCTTACCTGCTTTCCCTGCTGAACGGGTCATCCTGGCTTAATTAATGACAAGCAAGAAATGTCCCAGCCCGCAGCAGGGACAGCAGCGTGCCACGGTCACCCGTGGGGTGGGACATGGCGAGGTGCAGGGCTGGGTGTCAGGGCCACGAGATTTCATCCCATTTCTGCCCAGGGTGGGCGTCTGGGCTGCTTCTGCTTGGCCTTGCAGTGAAGAAAACCCTCACCCCGGGTGTGCTGCCGGGGCAGGACCCCGTGCACGCAGCATCCCGGCGTTTGTGAGCCGTGAGAGGCTGGCAGAGAGCAGAGCTGGGATGTGCACGGGATGCAGCCCACGTCCGTCCCCATAAAGGTGACCCCGAGGCTTCAATCGATGCCCTCGTGCTGGGGCTGACCTCTGCGTGGGTGCTTCCCCACCCTGACCTCCTCTCTCTGTTGCGTTTACCCCGCAGTTCCCCCGCGCCCAGGACCCGCGGCACCGTGGCCATGTCTCTGCCGGGGAGCAGACGCTCGTCCACCGGATCCCGAAGGTGAATATGCTTCAGCCTCTCGTCCCCGGAGCCCGGCCGGCTCTCCTCGTGGTTAGCAGCAGGGCAGGAGCCTCCCCGTCCTCCCGTGCACCCAGCCCGGGGCTGCTGCTCCACGGCACGGCCGCCCAAACCTGGGTTTGGGGCGCCGCATGGCACCGCTGCACCGCGTCCCCGTCTCCGCATGGAGCACCCCCAGCACCGCACCCCGTCCCTCTCTGTGTGTCTCTGACCTCCCCATGTCATCGATAACTTGGTCCTGGGATCAATCCTTGGTCCCAGGATCAGCTCTTTGGGATCTGGGTCGAGTTCTTGGTCCCGTCTGCCAAAGGCAGGTGCCGGAGGGGGCCCCGTCCCCAGCCAGCGGCATGAGGGCGCAGGGGGCAGGCGGTGACACTGGGAGGTGCGCACCCCTGGGAAGGTCCCTCCTTGGGCTCCAGTGATAGAAAGCAAAAGGGAAAAAGCGATTAAAAAAAGGCATTTATTCCCCTCTGAGTATTTCCATGTCCTGGGCTGCAGCTTTGGAGTGAGGGGCTGCAGCCAGCGCCGGCACCAAAAGGCAGCGTGGGCGCCACAGCAAAGCTCTGCCCCCGGGGGGGGCTCCTGGTGCCGGTCCCTGGGGTCTGGGGGTGCCGTGCCGGTGCCCGGG
The DNA here is from genome assembly GCF_009819795.1 of Aythya fuligula. Taxonomy (NCBI): domain Eukaryota; kingdom Metazoa; phylum Chordata; class Aves; order Anseriformes; family Anatidae; genus Aythya; species Aythya fuligula. Next base: position 15,065,504 of record NC_045574.1, on the reverse strand, counting down.
GGGGTGCCACATTTTGGGGAGGGGAGCGGGTGGGCAGCCCCCCTGCCCTGCCTTTGCGCCCGTCAGCGTGTCCGTGCCATTTTGATCCCCGCTGTTTGTTTTGTCCTTTTGTCTTGTGCGCTCTCGGCGTGGTGGTTTGGCAGTCGCGGGCTTTATGGACGGAGTGGCTTGGCCTCCTTCTTTAAGTCTTCGGCGCCCTCAGCCACTCGGCCTGAGACACAGCCTCTTCTCCCTGCCTCCAGGCGCCCCTCGCCCCCCGGGAGGGACACCTACGGCACCTCCTCGCTGAGCAGCAGCAGCAATTCTGGCTCCTGCAAGGGCAGCGACAGCAGCCCCACCCCAAGGTAACCCATCGCCCGCAGCCCCCTCATGGCACCCATGGGAGCTCTGCCCCCAGTGCTGCCGGAGCGCCCCCGGGGCAGGGGCCGCAGAGCGAGGCTGTGCTGCTGCCGTGGCGGCTGGGCGAGCTGCCCGTGGGGCTGCGAGCCCCCCACCGCCATCCCCAGCACCCCCCCGCTGCCGTTGTTGTGTCTCCTTTCCCTCCCGTCCTTCCCGTGGCTGTGGCTTGCGCGCTGCACGCATCCCCCCCCCCCCCGCTGCGCCCCGGCTCATTTCGGGACAGGAGGTGCAGTGGCAGGGCTTTGTTTCATCCCCTTCGTGCTGTGGGGCAGGGTTTGGGGCTGCCTGTGCCTTGCACCAAGCTGGGGCTGCCCCCACCAGCCCCCAGCCACGTTCCAGCTCCCGGAGGTGGCACCAAATCTGGGAGGCAACGACGGGTCTGGGGGCAAGCTGGGGAACGGAGACGGTGCCGGAGCACAGATGGAGTGGCCACGGGTATTGCGAGGCCCCGTTCTGCCTGGCTGCCCCTCACGGAGCTGCTGCGATGGGCAGAGGGCTCAGACCACCCCGCTGCGACCTGCGGGGGCTTTGGTTCACCCTGCTGCACTGCGACAGCTCCTCGTGCTGCCCGCAGGTCCCTGCGCCTCCCCCTGCTCCTCTCGTGCACCCACAGAGCTGCAGCCGCTCCCCATCCCCTCCTACTCCTGGCCACCCCCTGCTTGCCCCGGGCTTTAAACCAGTGCCACCAGCCTCATCTGTCCTGGTGGCAACACAAGAAGGGCCCCGAGGTGCTGCGCCACGTGCTGGGTGCCCCGGCTTGCTCTCCACGGGCTCCCCAGACCTGCCCCATCCTGAGCCATCCCATCGCGCATCCTTCAGACCCTCATCCGACGGGCCTGATCCCACCCTGGGGTCTCCCCCCTCGTTGTGCATTCCCCAGCAAGCTTGCTCGGGGCCCCCAGCACCACCAGCACCCCGCTCTGCTCGTGCAGGGCCTCGGAGAGCCACCGCCGAGCGGTGCCCAGGGTGGCACGGCCGCCTTGCCGCCCGCATCCCTTCCCCTCGCACCCGTGGGGCTCTTTTGGGGTGCTTGACGGGGCTGGCACCACCCTACAAAAGAGACAGCAGCCTCTCCACCGAGCCCCACGCTGGCGGTGGGTGACGGCCGTGTCCCCGCAGGCGCTCGGCCAAGTACAACCTGTGCAGCGACAACCACGGCATAAAGCCGCCCACGCCGGAGCAGTACCTGACGCCCCTCCAGCAGAAGGAGGTCTGCATCCGGCACCTCAAGGCTCGCCTGAAGGACACGCAGGAGCGGCTGCAGGACAGGTGAGCCCCGCGCCGTCACCCCCAGTGCGCTGCAGGACCCGGCTGCCCGTGTCCCCTCGGTGACACCTCGCCCTCGGGTTCGTGCCCACCCTGTTCCTAGGGAGCACCACGGGGCTGCAGGGCATCGCGGGCGCAGCTCCCCCCCTGTTCTTTTCCCATGCAATCCGAATTCACTGCCAACCCGGCGAGCAGATTTCGGGGCTGCAGAACTTGTAAATCTCACCGGAGGTGACTGTGCCTCTTCCCTTCGCCGCCGGTTTTTCCCTCCCACAGTTTTTTTCTGGATCGCAGCGTGACGGAGTGGCTGAGCTCCATCTGCTCCTCGCTGCCTCCCCAGCTGCCGTGCGCCCGCCTTGGGCACCTGCCTGGCCCCATGCAGCCCTCTCCAGCCCCTCCATGAAGGGGCCGGGCACCTCTCCCGGGGGTCCCTGAGCCTCTGGACCCAACCCTGGGTCCCAACCGTGGCTTTTTCAGGGTGGTCTCACCCCAAATCACTGCTCCAAGCACCGATGATAATGGCTGGGCACGCGAGCGCTCGGCTCCGTGGCATCCCCAGCGCTGTCGCGGTGCCCTGGCACGGCAGGGACCTTGGTGACCCTCTGCGTGCCCACGCACCCGCCCCTGTCTCTTGCAGGGATGCTGAGATCGAGGACCTGAAAACGCAGCTGTCGAGGATGCAGGAGGACTGGATCGAGGAGGAGTGCCACCGCGTGGAGGCCCAGCTGGCGCTGAAGGAGGCGCGCAAGGAGATCAAGCAGCTGAAGCAGGTGATCGACACGGTGAAGAACAACCTGATGGAGAAGGACAAGGGCCTCCAGAAGTACTTCGTGGACATCAACATCCAGAACAAGAAGCTGGAGACGCTGCTGCACAGCATGGAGATCGCGCAGAACGGGGCGCTGAAGGAGGAGGGGGCCGGCGAGTCGGCGGGGGGGTCCCCAGCCCGCTCCCTCACCCGCAGCTCCACCTACACCAAGCTGAGCGACCAGGCGGCCGGGGACCGCAACGTGGGCGGCTCGCAGACCATCTCGGTGGACGAGGGGGCCGACAGCGGCTTCGCGGGGGCGGACGAAGCCCCCGGCCGCCCGGACTTGCTGGAGGGGGGGGAGCCGTGCGCCCGGCTGCCCCCCAGCTCCACCTACGAGAAGCTGCTGGGGCTGCGGGGCGGCGTGGAGGCGGGGGTGCAGGCCAGCTGCATGCAGGAGCGAGCCATCCAGACGGACTTTGCGCACTGCCAGCCCGACCTGGACACCCTGTTGGAGAAGGTGATCAAGTCCCAGGCTTGCAGCTTGGGCAGCCCCACCTCCGCCTGGGTCTCCGAGTTGGAAGACGGCTGCGAGCAACCCAACCCCGCCGGGGCCATGGACCTGGTGGCCGCGGACCCCGAAACCGTGCCGGCGGAGGCGGGGACCCCCCACAACAACCCCACGGTGCAGCAGCCCCACGGCACCGGCTCGTCCGTGGCCATCACCTGCGTGGCGGCGGCGGCGGCGGCGGCGGCGGCGGAGGTGGAGGAGGAGGCGACGGAGGCGAGCTGCGACGCCGCAGCCCCGGCCAAGAGCTACTGGAGCCGCCACTTCCTCGTGGATCTGCTGGCCGTGGTGGTGCCGGCGGTGCCCACGGTGGCCTGGCTGTGCCGCTCGCAGCGCCGGCAGGGCCAGCCCATTTACAACATCAGCTCGCTGCTGCGGGGCTGCTGCACCGTGGCCCTGCACTCCATCCGCAGGATGGGCTGCCACGCCGTCGGCACCCCGGGGGGCAGCGCCCAGCCCTGACCCCCACCCTGTCCCCAAATCGCCGCCGCCACCCCCTGCCCGCCCCCACGGACCCGACCGTGCTGATTGTAAAGCCCCGTGCCAGCGGTGTCCCCGCTCCCCGGTGGGGGCACCTCGTCTCCTCCGGCTCCTTATGCAACCCCAAGGAGGGGGCAAAAAGGGGCGCGGGGTGGGGTTGGGGGGGTTCTGCTGCTGCTCTGACACCTCTGTCCCAAAGGATGCCAAGGACCGTTCGTGGAGGGGCGGTGACACACGGGGTGGCCAAGCCCTGTGCCACCCCCCGGCACTGTTCCTGTGGCTGTGGGGGTGCCACCCTGCTGGGGGGGTCACTTCATTGCACTTGCTTTCTTTTCGGATGTCCCCATGTGGCCCAGGGGACAGCTCTCTGATGGCGAGGAGCCGTCGGGCACCGGGGGGGCCAGCATGGGGCCGTGGTGGATCCCCCCACCCCACGGGCACCTTCCTTGCGCCGGGTGCAGCTCCGCGCAGAGACGGCAAATTGCGGCTGCTGGCGGGGGGGGCCAGCGGGGAGCCCCCGGATAACTGAGATGGAATCGGATGGAATTGGATGGAATTGGATGAAATCGGATGGAATTGGGTGAAATTGGGTGGAACTGGCTATACCATTGGATATACCTCACGCGTCAGAGCAAGGCTGAGCCGCCCGCGGCGCCGTCGGTCCCGTACCGCTCGTTCGTTTGCTTTGCACTAGGGTCACTTTTTTTTTTCTTCTGGTAAGGACAAAAGCTCCGGGGTGGGGGCCCAGGTGGTGGTGGGGGGGTGAGGACGAGCTGGCAGAGCCCAGGGGAACGGGGGTCCCGGCCCCAGTGCTGGTGTGGGGCTGGGACCCTCGGTGTGGGCAGCGGCGATGCCACGGGTTCGGAGGGACGCGGGCAGGGCCAAGCTCCCTCGCCCACCCCCGCCTGGCCACAACACCCCCCCCCCCCTTGCTGGCAGCCTCCAGAAAATGCCTTTTTTTTTCTTTTTTTCTTTCTTTTTTTTTTGTTTTGAAAAGCAAAGACAGCAAAGGTTGGTCAGCGGGGGGCCGGCGAGGCACCAGACTTCAGGCTCCCTCCTGGGTGTGCCGAGGGGCGCGGGCCCCGGCCCCCACCACGAATGTCTGCGGCTCCTTCGTGACTTGAATTAACAATGTGTCCCCCCGCCTGGCCCCCCAGCTCCGTTCTAGCACCCATGGGTGCTGCAGGAGCTGGCGACGCTCATGGGGCCCCGGCTGCTGCCCACTCGCCTTGGCCCCCGCCGTGTCCTGCATGCCCCGAGCCTCCCCGCGCCCCCCCTGTCCATGGGGCCGGGGGGGGGGCACCGTGTAAAATATTCGGGGAGAAGCGGTGGGAACGCAGCCAGGATATCAGCCTCTCGTGCAATGTAGTTGTGGATCCGTGTACGCGTCTGTCTGACTATCCAAAGCTTTGCCAAGAAATAAATGTAACGACTATATTTGAAAGACAAATCTATATAATATATTTTTTAAATACAGAAGTGAAAAAAAAAAAGCTGTAACCTCCCCCCCCCAATCCCCCTTTCTCTCATTCTCCACTGTCCTGTACTCGCTGTCTGTGGTGGATGTAATAAACGTCGCTGGGTCTGTGTCTGCTTTCGCTGGAGCCAGCTTTTGGCGTCTGCCCCGAGGGCAGCTGAGTGGCCACAGGGGACACGAGGGGACGTGGGGGGGGACCCTGGGACAAGGGGGGGCAGCGTGGAGGTGGGGGCACCTTCCCCATCCCCGCTGCTGAGAGCGAGGATGCAGGACGGCGCTGCGCTGCCCTGCGCTGCCCTGCAGCCCCAGGCTCTTTATGGGTTTCTGTGCTACAACAGCTACTTTGGGGGGCTGCAGGGGTCCCTCCGAGCCCCCCCACTTCCAGGCTCGGCCGGGGGGGTGCCCACACCGGTGTCGGGACGGCGGCGATCGCATCAGAGGTCGGGGATGGAGTGGTCCATGGACGACTTCACCAGCCCCGCCGACAGCCTGGGCGCAGGGGAGGTGCTCAGTGGAGAGCCCCCGGGTCCCCGCGGGGGTAACCCTGGGGCTTTTTTGGGGGGAGAACAAGGGGCAGGGGTTGCGGGAACCCCACGGTCTCACCGTTTGACCATGTGCTCGTAGATCACGGCGGGGATGATGGTGAGCGTGACGACGTTCCCCGCGTCCGCCAGCACCTCCATGAGCTGCTTATCCTGGGGGCGAGAGGGTGGTGGGAGGCGAGCGGTGGCCCCCGTGGCCCCCCCCCGGCACAGCAGCTCGCAGTGCCTGCCCTGGCCACATCCCGGGCACAGGACAGGTGTGTTTTGCACCGATGGTTGTGCAAAAACTAAAAACTAAAAGGGATAAAAACGCGGGGGTGCAACAACCCAACCTCCCCAACCCACACCTCCCCCGGGGTGGCAGCACCCTGGTGGCTCCGAGTCTTTAAATCCTGCTGTTTGAACCCAAAAAAGACCCTACAAAAGGCCGCAGGGCAGCACCTCACTGCCAGCAGCCACGTTTTGGGGTCCCCACCTTCATGCCGATGACGTTCTGGCCGTTGACCTCGCAGATGTAGTGGTGGGTCAGGAGGCCGTTGCGGGCGGCCGAGCTGTCCTTGGCCAGCGACACGATCTTCCCCTTCTTCACCACGACGCCCACGTGGCCGGTGCTGTCCTTGTGCACCGTGACCGTGCGCTGGAACGGCCTGAGGGGACAGCAGGGTCAACGCCAGCCCCGTGCGTGGCACCGTGCGCCCGGGGGTCCCCCCCCCGGTGCCGCTCACCTGTCCCGCACCACCATGACGATTTTCTCCGGGGACGCCTTCTTCAGCGCCCGGTGCGCCTTGTCGCTGCTCCAGCCCGTGCAGTTCTTGCCGTCGATCTGCAGGATCTGGTCGCCGAAGCGCAGCCCCACCAGCGAGGCCGGCGAGTTGGCCTTCACCAGCTGCACGAAGATGCCCTGGGGACGAGCGGGGAGAGATGGCACGGGGCTGGCACCGGGGACCGGGTGGCCGTGCCGTGCTGTGGTGTGCCAGGCTGTGCAGCGGTGCACCGTGCCATGCCGTGCTGTGCCGTGCCATGGAGCACCACACCGTGGAGCACCACGCCGTGCCGTGCTGTGCCGTGCCATGCCATGGAGCACCGTGCTGTGCCGTGCCATGCCGTGCCATGCCATGCCATGCCGTGCCATGGAGCACTGTGCCGTGCCATGGAGCACCATGCCATGCTGTGCTGTGCCATGCCATGCCGTGCCGTGGAGCACCATGCCGTGCCATGCTATGCCATGCCATGCCGTGCCATGCCATGCCGTGCCGTGCCGTGGAGCACTGTGCCATGCCGTGCCATGCCATGCCATGGAGCACTGTGCTGTGCCATGCTATGCCGTGCCATGCCATGGAGCTCCACACCGTGCCGTGCTGTGGAGCACTGTGCCGTGCCATACCTTGCCATGCCGTGCCATAAAGCACCATGCCATGCCATGGAGCACTGTGCCATGCCGTGCGATGCCATGCCATGCCATGATATGCCGTGGAGCACCGTGCCATGCCATGCTATGCCATACCATGCCATGCCATGCTGTGCCATGCCGTGCCATGCCCTAGAGCACCGTGCCATGCCATGGAGCACCACACCGTGCCGTGCCCAGCCCCTACCAGCCCAGCCCCTCACCTGGTCGATGTTTCTCAGCTGCAGCCCCGTCTTGCCCCTCTCGTCCTTGCAGAGGTGGATCTCCCGCACGCCCGGCTTGATCTCCGCCCGCCGTAGCCCCGCGTTGTTCCCGCTCAGGGGGGCGACCAGCTGGCCCGGCAGGGGGCCGGCGGGGGTCAGCGCCTGCGTTGGAGCCAGATTTCAGCGGGGCCAGCAGGGGTGCGGGGCCCTGCGATGTCCCCAACCTCACATCAGCCCTCGGGGGACACCGTGCCCCTGCCCCGGGCAGGATGTGGCTGCGGGAGGGGACCCCCCGGGAGGTGTTTGTGTTTTTTTTTGGGGGGGTCCCGGCACCCGGCAGGTGGGAGCCCCAGCCCGGACACCTACGGTGCTGCTGTCCGGGAAGAGTTTTTTCTGGATCTCTTCGCTGGAGAGAGCGAGTCCCATGTAGTCCTCCAGCTCCGCCAGGTTGGGGTACAGCATGGGCGGTGCTGTGGGGCACAGCGAGGGTGGCTTTAGTGGGGGGGGGTCCCCAGTTTACAGCCACCCCCCCGCACACATCAGGGAGCCCCCCAGGACCAGGAGCCAGCAACTGGCACAAGGGGCATGGAGAGAGCCCCCTCGGGATGAGCCAAAGGGGAGAAACCCCCAAACCCCATCCCCTACCCGTACACCAAGCTGTGGGGGGGTCTCTGCCGAGCCCCCCGCCCGTGGTGGGCGACCCCCCAACCCACACAGCCCCTCGACACCGAGGGCTGATCGTTACCAGAGGGGAGTTTTGGCTTCTCCGTGAGCACCGTCGTGGCGGGGGTGCCGACACCAGCGGCTGCCTGTGCCTGGAGAGAGAGGGGGGGTGCTCGGGGTGAGCCCCTCGGGGTCAGTCCCTCCCCACCCCATAGGGACGTCGATCTGACACCAACCTGCAGGACCTGGTGGCCTTTCATGTCCTCCAGCGAGGGGTAGAGCGTTGCCATCGCTGCTGCTGCTGCTGCGCCCGCGTCCTGGGACAGGAACGGGGACGGGGTTGGGGCAGTTTGGGGACGGGGGCGCCTCTCCCCGAGCATCCCTCGTGGCCCCACGGGGAATGGCACCGGGACAGGAGCCTGCCTTAACCCCAACCCCAGCTGCTGCCCCCACAAAGCTGGGGCTCGCCCCGCTCCCTGCGTGCCTGGCTCTGTGCCCTGGCTGTCACCCACGGGCTCTGGAGTGACTCAGGGCCGTGTCACCGCCTCCGTCACCTCCCGGGGATGGGACACGGGCGGCCGCGTGCCGGGCACGAGCACGGGCACGAGCGTCCCGGTGGCTGCTGCTCCATGGGGAACCGACCCCGCCGTCCCCCGGCACCCATCGGGGCTGTGCCAACATCCCCAAACGTGGCAGGGTGACGTCCCCATGGGCGGTGTCCCCATGGGCACAGCCCTCCCCTCGCTGCCCCTCGCTGCCTTTCCCCCCTTTCCCCCAGCCCCCTCCACCCCAATGTCCCAGCGCGGTGCCCCCAGAAGCATCCCCCAAACCTCGGTGCGTGGGGGGGGGACAAACCCAGACCCTGCTCTGACCCCTTGAGCCCCGTGGGAGCTGGGCAGGGTCCTGCCTGGCAGTGGCACCCCCAAGATGTGAGCAAGCCCCCCCCAGGACCCAACCCAGCTCCCCCCAAGCCCGGATCACCCCAAACTCACCTGCGATCAGCTCCGGCTCCTGCGCGCACTGCCCCGTGCCTGGCCCCGGGGCTTTATAGCAGTGCCTGGCCCGGGGAGGGGCCTGGTGGCTTCAGCTGACTGCCACCACCCCCAGGTGAGGCACAGGTGAGGAGGAGGAAGAGGAAGATGAAGGCAACGCAGCCCAGAGAACCGATATTATGGGGGTTTCAGGGGGTGCTGACCCCCAGCCAGAAGCACGCGGGGATGGGGACGGGGACGGGGGCAGCTTTCCGTGGTTCCAGCCGTGCTGGGTGCTGCAGATTTGGGGCTGTGCACCCCTACGTCCACCACGGAGACCCCCACCCCTCCCGGCATCGCCACCCCAGGTGCCCCCAGCACCCAGCTGGGTGCCACCACGGTCACCGTGCCCCAGCCTGGGGCCACCACGGCTCCGTGCCCCCGGGGTGTGGGGTGGGCGCAGGGGGGTGCCCGTGCCAGGAGCCCCGCGTGGGCGGCCGCCTCCCGTGACCCCAGTTTGGGGCACGTGGGGTTGACGTGCCCCATCCCACACCCTTCCATCCAGCCACCAGGCCCCGTGGGCACGTCCCAGAGCTGGGAAAACCGAGGCAGTGCCACGCTCGGTGAGTCAGGGCGCAGGCGGAGGGTGTCCCGCTGCCGTGGGACATCGCCGCGTCACCCCGCTCCCCAATCCGTGTGGCACCGACCCACACGATGCCATCGTGTCCCCAGGTCCTTGGGGAGCAGAAATGGGGTCCCAAAGGCGCCCAGAGCTGGTGGCAGCAGCCTGGGAACGGGGCCAGCAGGAGCCGGGCACGTCCCAGCCCTGCCCGCCGGGCCAGGAGGAAGCGATTTATTTACTGGCGGTGGTTTTTTATTTATTTACTGGAGGTATTTTTAGCCCGGCCGTGCCCAGGACGGGAGCGGCCCCACGGCTGAGAAAACGGGGTCAGGAGCAAGCGTCGGGGAAGGGAGGCAGAGCCAGGAACCCTCCTGGATGGGACGGGTCCACGGGCAGGAGGCTGCGCCTGCCCCGGACACCGCACGGGGACGGGGCTGGGGGGGCCCTGGTGCAGGCTGAGGCTTCAGGGGGGCACGGGGAGAGCCTGGGGACACGCTGCTGGTGCCACACACACCTTGCACACACCTTGTGCACTCACACTCCTTCTCCGTGTCCCCGGTGCCACCTCTCCGAGCCACCAGCCCCCTGGCCACGCAACCCCTTGGACAGACGGCTAGGAGCAGCAGGACAGGAGGACAGGGACAGCCCCAAGCAGCCCCCTCCAGCCCCTTCCTCCTCCCAGCCCCCCCCTCGCTGCTGCCTTATCTCTGCTCCCAGCGCCTCGGCACAGCCTGGCACCGGTTAATAATTAAGGCAAAAGGCTGCAGGAAGAGAAACCCGAGCTCACCAGGAGTTTCCGCCCAGGTGCGGTCACCAGGACGCTTGGGAACATCCATCCCGAGGCACCCAGGCGAAAACGTTCCCAAATTGGGTGCTGCGGGCACGGGGAGCCCAGAGGGTGGCAGCCCAGCCTGCAGACTCCGCGTCTTCTCCCAAGGCACCAGCTCCCTCCAGCGCCTTTTCCAGCCTCCCCGCAGCCCCCCTGAAACACAAACGTGGCTCCCACGGCCCTGCTGCAGCTCGGGGACTCGCCCCGGCCGCGTTATCGATCGTGGCAAACGGAGCAAAGGCCGGAACCAGGCACCAACCCTGGGGACCTTGAGCCTTGAATTCGATGTTCAGCCCCGTGCCCTGTGGGCTCCTCGACCCCGAAACGGGCAGCGAGAGCAGCAGCACCCACGCCCCGAGCCCCCAGATGATTCCCCACCACCGAGCGTGCAAGCTTCTGCAAGAAAAGACCAAAAAAAGGAGGGGCTGCAGGTGAGGAACCACAGCATCGCCCCAGCCACCCCCTTGGAGCAAAGCTCCTGCCAAACGTGGCAGGCAGGAGTGCTATTTCCAGCCCCCAAAAGACCCAAAAGACCCAAAAACGGACAAAATAAGACTTCCCTGGGGCAGTGAGCACCCATCAGAGCTGTCGCAGCCCTAAGGCCGGATGCTGAGGGCGATGCTCAGCGGGGTTGTGGTGAAGAGATGCTGCAAAACCAGCAGGACACCGCTTCATTATTTGCGCCAAATAATTATTGGGGGGGGGCCCAAATTATTCCCTCTGCACCCCAGGGCAGGAGGCCGGCCCTCCCCAGCGCCCCGCGAGCCGGAAAAAAACAAAAACCTGGGAGACACAGGGCTGAGAAAAGCCAGCATAAAGCGTTTTTATTGCAATAATAAAACTTGATACCTTTAGGCGGCGGAGAAGGAAGTGAACGGCGGCGATTTCTCAATTTCTCTCACCAAATCACTACGCGGGGCAGAGGGAGGAGGGGCAGGAGGACAGCAGCAGGGGGGGGGGGAAGCTACGCGGCGCAGGAGACCAGACGAAGCGGCGATGACCAGCATCAGGTGGCAGGAGAAAAAAGGCCGGGGGGGCTCAGACCGGGGACAACCGGGATCTGGTGTTTCCTTCCCAAAAGGGAGAGGAGGAGGGGGGGTCACACACACACACGCACGCACACACACACATGGGGGGGGTGTTTCCATGCGAGCTGACCCCCACCAGCCCCCCCGCCACCTCCCCTGCCGACAGCACCTTCCGTTTGTCTGCCGATTGTTGTGGTTTTATTCAAAAAAAAAAAAAAAAAAAGCTCGACGTAAGTTTTTTTTTGAATTTCTAGGGCGCAACGGAGCTCCCACGGGCACCCCGTCCCCGCAAACCCAAAACGTGGGTTTGGGGACGGACCTGCTGAGCCGGGAGGGGGGCGCGGGGGCAGAGCAGCCCCCGGCGATGCTGCGCTGGCCCCCGGGGAGCAGGGGGAGGACTCGCTGCTTCCTCGGGTGCAGGCGGGGTGACTACACACCATCCTAGCACTGCTGCGCTCCCCGCATCCGTTCCGCCTCGCCAGCCTCACCCTGCTATGGCTTTTTTTTTTTTTTATTTTTTTATTTTTTTATTTTTTTTTTTGCAGCAGCAATTTTCTGGTTTGAGAACACCGCAGAGATCTGCGCACCGAAGCGAGTAACCAGCGGGTTTTCCTCGCCTTCAAATGACTCCTAGCTAAAAGGTCAGCCCGTCTGCGTGCTGCCGGTCAAAACTACACCTGGAACAAAAATAAGATGAAGGACCTGACCCCCCCCAATTTAAAAAAAAAATAAAAATAAAAATAAAAAGAGTTGAGGTTTACGGCGTATAGTTTAAAAAGACATAAAAACACGATACGAGGAGGAAGAGTCAGACGCAAAGCTTAGTGACCAAAGGCATTCAATCAAGGTGTAAGGTTATACAATGAGTGTAGTGGACTATCAGGAAAAGCTCCGTACAAAGTCATGTGCACTCTTCTTGAAGCTGAGAATTCTGGATTCCTCCATGTGCCAAACCTGCCTGGGGGAAGAGAGGAGGCACCGTGACCAAGCCCCGCAGGGGGAAGGAGCACGCTCAGCCGGAGTGGCTCTCGCTGCAAACCGCAGGGTTTGCTCAAAGCAGAAGTCGAGCCCTGGTGACGAGGGGGGGTGGGAAATGGCTCGGAGAGCACGGCCCCATCCTGCCTGCACCGTGGGACCCACGCGGGGGTGGAGATGAGGTGCAAAAGGCAGCGGGGACACAGCGTGAAGGAATTGAGGCACGATCAGCCAGCGCCAGAACGTCCCCGAGGCATGAGCCTGCTGGGAACTGCCTGTGTCACCAGAGGGATCCCCAAATCACCAAGCCTCCCACAGCCAGAAATCCTTCTCACAGCCCCAGCCACCCCCCTCCCCAAAAGGCAGAAGATGGGGGGGGCCTCGAGTCTTCCCCCAGCCCCCCTGCAGCCCCCTCCTTACCCGAGGACGGGGCGTTGGGGTAGGTCATTCCAATTTCATGAGCTCCACGTCGAAAATTAGAGTGGCGTTGGGTGGGATGATCCCCGGGTGGCCGGTGGAGCCGTAGGCGTAATCTGGGGAGATGGTCATCTTCGCCCGCTGACCAACGCTCATCTGGGGGCAGGGAAAGGGACAGGGATGTCAGGAGATGTGCAAATATTGTGAGAGTGGCAGCAGGAGGGACACAGACCGGCCTCTGCTCCTCTCCCTGCGCTGGGAAGGAGCGAGGGCAGAAGAGGAACGGGAAAACCATCAGAAGGGGAAGGCACAGGCTGCCAAAGGAGCAGGGCTGCCACAGACGGAGCCGGGCTAGCCACGTCCTTCAGGCACGTGTTTTTGGGGCCAGGCAGGGACTGCCAGACCGTTCCCTCCAGATGGCAGCATCCTCGTGCTGCGCGCGGCGTGGGCGCCGGCTCCCAGCCGCAGTCACGCACGCTGGGGCCGAACCGTGCCACCGAGAAGCCTCCCTCCATCCCTCCTTTCATCCCTCCATCCCTCATTTCATCCCTCCATCCTTCCATCCATCCCTCCCAGCCTCCGCGTGGGTTTTGCAGCCCGGGAGCCGTCGCTGCCGGGAGCTGGGGGCCCCCCGAGTGCTCCCCGCGGAGCTGACTCAGTCGAGAAATGTCACCGCTGAGTCACCGGCGCGCGCCGTAGGTGTTCCTCAGGCCCGGCCCTGCTCCGTTCCTGCCATCTGGCAGGTGGCAAACGCAGGAGGTGATGATATTCACGCCCACGCCTCCCGTGGCGGAGGGGGAGGAAAGCACGGAACGGGGGGGGGGCGAGATAAAAGAGCTGCCCGCAGCCATCCGCGCCCACGCCGGTGCGCCCGCGCGCGGAGAGAGGCGGCAGGTACCTGGGCGACTCCTTCCTCCCAGCCCCGGATCACCTCCTGCTTGCCCATCACGAACTTGAAGGGCTTGTTCCTGTCGCGGGAGGAATCGAACTTCTTCCCGTCCTCCAGCATACCTGGGGAGAGAAAAGAGGAAGGGAAGGAGAGGAGGGATGAGGCTCGTCACCAGGAACGGAGCCACGCAAACGCAGCCGGGCCGTTTGTCACCTGGCGGTGACGGTCGCCCCGGTGGAGCTCACGTGGCCCTGAGTTAAAAGGGATTTGCAGCAGCCTCATTTCCCAGCCTGAGGGTGAGCCCCCCTTCACCGGCACCTCCTGTTGCAGACCTGTTGCGGGAGCACCCTTGGGTGAGCAGGATGGGACCCCCCCAGCACCGGCTGCTCCCCACGGCACGGCATGAGCCACCCGGGCAGGTTTCCATCCTCGCACGCTGCTGGCCCCACAGGAGCCAAACCGTGCCCAGGAGTGCTGGGGAGGGGGGAAAACGGTGCCACGTGGCCCGGGCAGCCCCCGTCCTGCAGCCCCCACCACGTAGCGCAGGCTCCACGGCTCCGACTGATACCCCAGGGCTAAATATAACTCCCCCGGCACGGCACGAGCAAGGGAGGAATTTCCTCCCTTCGCCGCGGTCCCTCCCTTGCTCCCTGCGTGACCTTCTTGGGGAATCTCGCAGCCGGAGCTGCCTCATAGGGGCTGAGGCTTTGCTGGGAGAAATTTGGCTGCTGGGCAGGCGACGGCCACGCCGGGAGCCCTGCACGGCCACCAAGAGCCCGGAGAAGTTGGTTTTGTACCTGGGGTGTCCACACCGCCGGCACACGGAGCTGGGAGAGGGCTGTGGGCACAGGAACCAGAGCTGAGGGCTCGCAGACCCCAAAAGCAGCAGCTCCGAGGGCTCTGGCGGCGCTGCAGCAGCGTTGGGATGGAGCCTGCAGAGCCACGTCTGGGGTTGTGGGGTCCTGAGGCTGCTGCCAGCTCCCCGTGCCCCTGCCCGGGTCCAGGAACAGCCACGTCCCCTCTCTCCTGAGGCTGCCGCGGCCATAAAAAGGCAGAGGCTGTGCCCGTGGCAGCTGCTGACGAGCAGCACCCAAGGGTTTGAAATCTAAGAGCAACCATCGGCTGCTGCAAACGTTTCTGGCTTCTCGACTTCCCCAAAAAAGCCCGGAACTTGTTTTTTTTTTTTCTGGCTGAAAAAAAAAGGTCTCTCGAGAAACAAACCTGTCGCCTCGTCCAGCAGCGCACGGGCTGCGGTGATTTCCCCAAACCCTTGAGTCGCTGCCCAGGGGCGAGGGAAAACACGAAACAGGGCACCTGCACGGAGGGCAGGACGCAGCCACACGGGTACAGGACACCCACGGTCCCTGGGGACGGGGCCAGCACCCCCCTGAGCCCACCCAGGGCAGGATTTTCTCCAGCAGCTCATCGTGGCAGGCTGCTGCACGTCCCCCTTGGCCTCCCAGAGCAGCCTGTCCCCATTTAGCACCACACCACGGCGCAGGGGACCCTGCTGCCCCATTTTTGGGAAGGAGAGGTGAGATTTGAGCTCCACAGAAAGCAAAAAGCTCCCCGCGGGGGCCCCAGGCTCCGAGAGCATCAGCAGCAGCTCAGCCGCTCACCCCCCGTTGCAGCCCTGGACTTTGGAACAGCAAATCTGGCTTTTTCTCGTTTCCTCCTTCCAGGACAAACCTCTCGGTGCTCAGCCTGCTCCCAGCCCTGCCTGGCACCGCTCCTGTCCTGGGGACAGCTGAGGAAGGCTGAGGAAGGCCAGGAGGGGTGGTGAAGGCTGCCCCGGGCTGCCCCGAGCTCAGCTCCGTGCCCTCTGGGGTCACAGGGAGCCGGGGAGGTGCAGGAGGGGGCACCTCGTGCCCACCCTTTTTCCCCCTCCCTGCTGCAGGGAAAGGGAAGAGGCTGCGGCCGTGGTTTCCCCACCCCAAAATCGGGTGATGAAAACGAGCACGGCCCTCACCCTGCCAGCAGAAAGCAGAGGCCACGCTCTCCCCTCATCCCCTCCACGCTTCGGTTCCGTGCCCAAAGCCCCCGGGACCTGGAGGCAGCCAAAAACCCTCTCGTATGGGAAACCCTTGGGGCACCTGCTTCCTGCAGCAGCATGGAACGAGCCAGCTGAGAGCGACCCCAAAAGCACCGCTGGTGCTGTGGGAGTCGCCACGCACCCTTTGGCACAGGTCTCACCTTCCCAAAACCTGGCCTCGGGGAGAATTTCCAAGCGGGCAGCTCCCCGCCCGCAGGACAGAGGGGTTACCCCCATGGAGATGCCTGCGCCAGCCCAGAGGATCCATCCCCCGAGCCAGGAAGGTGCTGGTTGCACGTGGGGCTCATCCTGCTCCGTGTTACGGGGCCGTGGGATGCCCCCCACCACCACGGCAGCGGTGAAACAAAAAAAAAAGGCTGCAGCCCTTCGGAGGTGGCATCCTCATCTCCGGCACATCCTCCGCCGGAGAGGCTCCCAGGAGATTTCTTCCTCCAGCCTCCGACGTGTATGAGCAACCATTTCCTCATCCCTGCCGGCCCCGAGCGAGGCGATAATGAGA
The DNA here is from genome assembly GCF_009819795.1 of Aythya fuligula. Lineage (NCBI taxonomy): Eukaryota > Metazoa > Chordata > Aves > Anseriformes > Anatidae > Aythya > Aythya fuligula. The sequence goes on along the minus strand of NC_045574.1, from coordinate 15,049,467 downwards.
TCTCAAAGCCATTAGTAAGGCCGAGCATCCTCTGGATGCAGGCAGAGCCCCAAGACTCTGCGGGCAGCCAGCAGCAGGAGCCGGCCCAGGCCACGTCCCGGCTCGTCGCGGTGACGCCGCCTTGGGGACCCCACAGCGGGGCCACCACGGCTCCTGGAGCCACCCCAAAGACACCGGGGGGCTCGGAGGAGACGAAGCAAAGAGGAGAGCAGGGAGATCGTGGCCGAGACGGGCTGCTGCCGTCACAGTGGGGGCTCTGGGGAGCAGCCGCGGCGCTGCCAGGTCTCTGCCACACTTGGCACGCTGCGGCCGGGAGCAACGCATGGCTTGGCCCTGCTGCTCCAGCTGGAGGAAGGGACGGCACGGAAAACCCTTTAAGACTTTCCCATTAAGACTCGAGGGCCCTGAGACACCTGAGGAGCGACCAGGACCCGCTCCAGCCACGTGCCAGGAGGTTGAAGCCCGCCTCTGCTCCGCGCAGCGCTTCGGGTTTTGAGCTTCGGTGTTGGAGCTGCTCGCAGCCGCTCCGAAGCCACAACCCAGCAGGTTCCTACAGCCGGAGGTGGAAGAGGCTCTGCAGGAGGACGGGACCCCACACACGGCTTGGGGACAGGCACTTTGGGCTCCTGCGAGCGCCGGGCTGCTGCTCACCCCCGTAGGAAACGTCTCGCGACCGCAGGCTGCTACTGGGCGAGCGTGGCAGCGCGCGAGGTGCTGCGCAAAACAGGAAGAGCCCTGAGCCCTGCCGAGCCCTGCTCAGCCCTCACAGCAATTCTGGGGACAGATCCTGCTCCCTCTGCGCCCATCCTGCCAAAAAAAAAAAAAAGTCAGAGCTCTCCAGCATCAATCCCTGCTCTGAGCCCAGCTCCCTCCGAGGTGCTGGGCCAGTCCCGGTGCTCCCCAGCACGGCCACCGCTCCCCCAGGTCCTTTCCTCTCTTCTCTTCTCTTCCACCCTGCTCCCAGCACCAGGAGGGCTGAAACCCCAAGCCTGGCTGTGTTTTGGGGTGCTGAGTGCCCCCACCCTGCCAGCAAAGCCCCCCACGAGCCCGATCCAGGCAGGATCAGGGCTGCAGCCACCAGCCACGCGCTCCCCACGCTCCCCAGCGACCCTCCCATCCCACTGCCATCGCTCCTCAGCGCATCAGAGGACTTTACCCTCCGTTTGGTTTCCTTTAACAGCCTCCTGTAGCAGATTTCACATCAAAGGCTCTTTCGAAAGCCCCGCTGTGCCAGCTCCTCCATTCCCCTGCAGGCTCGACTCCAACTGAGAGGCAGAGCAGGCTCCCCGCTGCCCACCCCACGGGGACCTCCCAAATCCCCAATTCCCTCAGCCCAGCGGTGCTGGAGCAGCTTTTCTCCCTGCCTGACTGGGACCAGAAGAAAGGGACAAGGTTCAGCTGCCCCAAATCCCCCCCCACACACACTTCTGCTGCTGCTGGGACAATCCCAGCACGAGGGGTTGGTGGCTCCCGAGCCGAGAGGCACGAGGATGCTGTGCTCTCCGCATCCTTCCCTGAGCATTGCCCTGTCCGTCTGTCCATCCCTCACAAACCTGGGATGAAAAAACTGCTCTCACCCACGCAGAGGAGCTGCTGAGGGGCAGAAAACCCCGGTTCTGGGGCGAGGGGACAGCAGCCCTGCGCCTGCCCTAAATTAAGCAATCAGCCCCGAAGCACCCAGGGGTGCAAAGGATGGGAAAAGCCGGCTCCCCGTAATCCCCCCTCCTCCCTCAGCTCCCTGGCTTTTTTTTTTTTGCTTTTTTTTTTTTTTTTCCCCCAAAAAATGGATTTTAATCAAGCGACTGCAAATCTATAGCTCGGGGAGGGAGAGTGGAGGCGCTGCACGCCCAGCAGGGCTCGTGGTGCCCAACGCTCCCTGTGGGTTTCTGCGCAGGGACAGCCACCGACGCGCCCCTACTGCTGCCCCCGCGCTGCTCCGGGCTCGATAGATGTCACAGCGAGCCACAGGGCTGAGGAAATCAACCGTTTCCCCTATTTTTGGGAAGCTAAACTCGCTTCTCTGCTCTCGGGGACGCGGGGAGCATCCAGCGACACAGCAGGGGCACGGTGGCCGGAGGGCACCACGCGCGGTGGACTGGGGGGCTTTCCATTTCGGCTGCCTGCCCGGGGTGGGTGGGATAAATGCCAAAAGGAGACAACGGTAACAACAAAAAAAATATATAAAAATGAAACGGAGAACCACTCCCAAGCCCAGCTTATCACCTGCTGCTGCCGGGAAGGGGCTGGCAGGAGAGGAGCCGGCGTTGGGAGCCGCGAGGGCTGGCAGGAGGCAGGGCTGGCCCACCGAGAGCCACTTGACTGCCTGCCAGCGTCCCTTTGTTCTTCCACCGGCGGAGGAAACGGGGGCTGCCGGCAGAGCCCGAGCTGCTTCCTCTCCTCCCGAGCAGGGAATTAAAAATGATGCAGGGTGGGGTGTGGGGGGAGAAGGAGGAGAAGCAGATGGGCCGGACGGCGAGCTCAGACAGCCCCGCGGGAGCTTTTTGGGGGCCCGCAGAGCCCTCCTGCTCCTCTGTAGGGCTTCGCTGTGCACGGCCCGGCACCATCATCCTCATCCTCATCTTCCTCCTGCCGGGGGAGGGCAGGAATTAGCAGAGCCAGATGGGCCGAGCCCTGCTCATCGCGGGGTTTCAGGGGCTGACACGCTGAGCTGGAGCTGCAGGAGAGGAGGCGAGACCCCCTTTGGGGAGGAGAGACCCCCTTTGGGGGAGGCGAGACCCTCTCCATTTGGGGCGTTTTCCAGGCTGGCGACGTCGATTTATTCGCGAAATCCACAGAAACCGTCAAAGTGCAGCGCGTGGAACGTCACCCGCCTCGGCTATGGGGCTGCCCTCCCAAAAAACCCCGCAGGAGAGCCCTCGCGGGGGGGGATCCCGCAGAGCTGGGGACACCCAGTGCGCCCCCACCCCAAATCCAGCCCGGGCTGGGCCGGGGGTCCCCGGTTGCACCCCACAAGATACCCCCAAGGGGAATATTGGGGAGGGGGCCACGGGAACGGCACTGCTCCCCTACTCCCCAGGGACCCCCCCTCTGTAGCAGGAGGGTCCCAAGGGGGCACACCGAGCACCGGGGGTCTCACCCCGACCCCTCACAGCCCCCCGAGGGGGGGGTCTCCTACCCCAAAACCCCCCCGGTGCCACGGGGGAGAGTCCCCCCGTGCTCAAATCAACTCCCACAGGAACAACCGGGGGCACCCCCCCCGGCCCTAAAACCAACCGGGGGCACCCCGGGGCCCCCCACCCCCGCCGGGGGCCGCCCCTCGCCCACCCCAAGCCCCTCACGGGGCCGCCGCGGGGCCCCCCCCGCCCCGTTCCCTCGGGGAGCGCCGCGGCCCAGCCCGGCCGCCCACACGCCCGGGGGTCCCCGCAGGCTCCCGGGATGTTTTTTGGGGGGATAGGGGGGCACATCCCGGTGGGGGCCGTTCTCCTATATCGCGACATTTTGTCGCGGGGCCGACACGAATCGCGATACCCCCCCCTTCCCCGGTACCGGCAGCGGGGGGAGGGGGGTACTCACCCGTGTAATGCACCACGCAGGTCTGGCCGCGTTTAGGGAATGTCCGCCCTACGGGGAGAAACACACACACACACACACCATCAGCCAACCGGGCCCGGTACCGGCACCAACACCGGAGCACCGGGCCGAGCACCGGGGAGGAGAAGGGGGAAGAAAAAGAAAAAGAAGACCTAAAAATCCCCGGGCACCGACTCACCGTCGCCGGGGGCGATGGTCTCCACGTGCACACCCATCCCGGTGCCGGTGCTGCCGCCGGTGCCGCTCGTCGCGCACCCGCAGCGGCCGCAGCCCGAGGAAGGAGGGGCCCGGGGCTGCGCAGCCGCCGCCACAGCCGCCATGGAGCCCGCCCGCCAGCCCGCCCCGCCCCGCCGCCATCTTGCCCGCTTCCCCCCCCCCCCTCCTCCTTCCTGCCCGGCCCTCGGCCGCCATCTTGGCACCGCGCGGTTGCCGGGGAAACCGGAGCCGGGCTCGGTGCAGCCCCCCCCCCCCCCCCGTCCCCTTTTTTTTCCCTCTCTATAATAAATGTTTCAGTCTTCAAAATAGGACTGTGAATATATCTCACATCCCCGTTCCTGTGCCCTCAAGGGTTTTGGGTGTCCCCAGGGTCAGCAGCACAGTGCAGGGGTTTGGGCAATTCCACGTTAAAAAGGGCAGCTTTGGGCAATTCAGGGGGCTTTCTAACGGGAACAGAAACTGCTTCTTCTTTTTATTATTATTTAGCTTATAAAACTCATCTGTCCAGGCACAGGTTTCGCTTCAGAGTGGCCTCATTTCTCACTCAGCAGCCCCAGGGGAGCAGAAGTGCCAAGGACAGGCAGGAGGTGAATAAAAACCCAGGATTTTCTGCAAGTGCGTGAAAATGGGACACGAGGAGACACTCGAAACCTGCTTCATCCCATTATCTGTTACTTTAATTGCTTCTCTTCCTTGCCTGCATTCTTTTAAATACCAAAATACCCAATTGTGTGTGCCTTTTTCCCCTTCTTTAAGCTGCAGCGTTATTATTTCACATTAAAAGTGTAAGGTGCAGCTCCTGCCCGTGGTCTCTGACTTTCCTTGAGCACCACCAGGGCAGAAAATAAACGAGGGTGGAAGAAAATAAACGAGGAGGAGAAGGGGCAGACCTCAGCCCCTGGGTCCGACCTGCCCTGGTCCGGAGCAAGGGAGGGCTCAGCTCAGGTTCTGGTGTTCAAACTCTGGGGAAAAACACAACAGCCCCCCCAAAAATAAATAAATTCTGCTCCAAGCTCTCCCTGCCCTTTGGATCAGCTGCTGGCAGAACACGCGGAGGAATAAAGACCAGGAGGGAAAAGCGTGATCGCTCAGATTTAATAGCATAAAAAACAAATGAGATTTATTTTTTTTTGGTGTATAGAAATATCTCCCCGTATAACAGGCACCATAGAGGCCAGCAGCCACCCCGTGCTGCAGGAGTCTGGAGCCCACTGCCCGCACGTGCTGCAGGGTGGGAGCCCCCACGCAGACCCTGCCTCTGGCCCGATTAATGTGTGCCTTCGAACATAATTAATGCTTGCTTCGGGGCGTTAAAACCCCAGGAAGCAGGGTGTTGCCTTGTGGTTCGAAGGCTCTTGCTCGTTCGTAAACCTGCGGGCAGCGAGGCTGAAAAGCGACGTGGTGGCGGAGGGCAGCACATCCCAGCACCCGGCCGTGGAGTCGGGCACTCGCAAGAAACATCCTTCATGCTCCAAAAAACAAACAAAAAAAAAAAGTAAAAAAAGTAAAAGGGCAAAAAAAAAAAAAAAGGAAGCACTTTGTGTTTCTGAGAAATTACTCTGAAGCTGGGCTGTTGCGATGATCCTGCAGATGCCCTGATGTGTCTCTAAAGCACGATCTCCCCCCGCCCGTGGCGAAGCTGTGCCGCGAGGCTTCAAATTAATTCAGCGCCCAACCGGGGAGTAATTTGCTCAGATCCTGCCAGTGTGCACCGGACCGGAGAGCTGCAAGGTCAGCCAGCGGTCAGACACAGCCCTAGCCCTAAAAATCCCCGGTCTCTCCCGCTGCCTCGGCGCGGTGCTGAGCGGAGCCGTGGTGCTGGTGGCTGGAGGGCCGATTCTGCTCTCCCCCTGCTGCCAGGAGGGACGTGGGGGTGCCGAGAAGCGCTGGGGGAGATGTGGCCGTGGGCTGCGATTTAAAAGCCACTCAGCTGCTCCTGACTGAGCTGCTCCCCCAATATCACCGCTCCTGCACGAGCTTTATGCTCCTGGCTGGAACTTCACCCACGCTCAAAGTAATTGTAAACCTTTTTTCCTATAAAAAGGCAGCCTAAGCACAGAGAGACGCACTATCCAGGTGGTATTTTCCCTAAAAAATCGAGTTTCTGTCAATAACAACCCCCGTGGTCTTTGTGCATCCCACATGTTTAGGTGCCACCTCCTCACTGCAGCGCGTTTGAGCATCGTGGTGAGGCTGGCGGGGCCCCTTCTCCCCTGCACAGCACGGATCTTGCCCAGATCTGTTGGGACCTGCAGGAATTCGAGGCCGAGGACCCCTGCCAGCCTGGCCTTTGGGGCATGGAAATGGGAAACAAGAGGAAACGAGGGCTGTCCCTGACCCCAGCACATCCTGAAAGCACAGCAAACCCCTGCCCATCCCGCTGAACTCACCCGGGTCAGCCCTGGTGGTGCTCTGAGCTGCCGCACCGCGCCTGACGCCTGTTAAAAGGAACACAAGCATTCATGAAACCTGGAAGCAACCCCCGAAATAACCCTAAAACCCTTGGGAAAGGCATCCCAAGAGAGCCGGGCACACGCAGTCCTTCCCCTGCGCCCAATTTCTGCGGGGCTGGGACCGACGCAGGCACCCGGTGCCGCGGCTCCTTTGGGGAGCTCGCATTTACCCCATCGCCTCCAGCTCCATCCTCATCTGCTTCCTCCGCTCCTCGTTGATGGGATGGAGGCAGAAGAGGGTGATGGCAATGAGCAGCAGGGTGATCGGGACCGGGGCCATGAGAAGCTTCAGGGCCAGGGTGACGGAGGGGTTGTACGTGCAGTCCCCGGCGCGGTAACCTGCAAAACTAAACAATATTTCTCCTTCCCCACCAGGCCCCAGCACAAAGGCAAGCAGGCACCTCCATCGCTCTCCTCTAGAGGCTGTATTGGGGGAATTCCCTCTCCTTTCTGCTCCTTTCCTATGTTGGAAAGGCAAATTTGGGTGCCCCTGCAATTCATTCCAGCATCTCCACTCGGATGCTCCAGAAAATTGTGCTGGGCTGCCAAAGCTGGGGGGAGGGAGGTAGTGCTCGGTGGGGGCTTACTGTAAACCCAGCGTCGATATCCCCACGGCAAGGCCGCCTGCAAACTTGTTGAAGAAGACGTAGAAGGAGTAGAAGAGAGCCTCCAGGTTGAGGCAGCTGGGGTTCCTCAGCATGAAGTCATCCACTGCGTCGGGCAGCATGGACCTGGGCGCAGACAGCCCCATGGGCATGGTGAAACCCATGTTGGTGCTGCCTGAGCTCGGCCACCGCTGCTCCCAGAGCTTTCCAGGCAGCAGAAAGGGAAATCCCTTGCAGAAGCCCGGAGGTGCCCTCACTCACCAGGGCAGGAGGTAGAGCACGGCCATGCTGCAGCCTGCCACCACCATCAGGAGGATGAAGGCCGGGAAGTTGTGGCTCACCTGGGTGATGGCCACCAGGGCCGGGATGATCAGCTGGGGAAGCGAGAGGAAGAGGAGAAACAAAAGCACTTGGGCACTTTCTGCTGCTCATGGCTCTGCCGAACCTCGAGCCACGCTGCCCCTGCCCCACACATTTTGTGATGGGTCCTGGGCAGGCTCCTCGATCCACAGCCACAACCGGGGGCAAACTCACCGCCAGGCCAACCGTCACTGCCGTTTTCTTCCCAAATCTCCCCAAAAACCACTGCCAGAAGGGGATAGAGAGGGAAGCTGTGACCTGAGGAGGAACCAAAGGAGCTCAGCGATGTCCCCCAGGATTGCTGGTCTCTGCCCTGGGGACATCCTTGCGGGTTGGCAGCGGTGCCGAGGGCTGTGGGGTGAGGCTGGCGCCCACTCACCAGCATGACGAGCACCAAATGCTGGAATTTCCCGGCCAGCCCCGCGGCGTGGATACAGAAGAAAGCAAAAATCCCCTGCATGACCTGGGAAGGTGACACGGGGACATTCGTAGGGTCCCGAATTCGCTGCCGTGATAGCGTGCGGGGTCACCTTCCCCCCCCCGAGCTCTCCTCCTGCCGAAGCAGCTCTCGCACCTGGAAGGCCAGGGAGGCGAAGAGGAAGCCACAGAGCAGCTGGGTGTAGGGTTTGTGTCCCACGATCATCCTCAGGCAGCGGGTGAAGGGCAGCCCAGCCTTCCCCAGCGGGCTGAGGGGTCCTGGGGAGAGACAGCGGGGTCGCAGGGGCGGCGATGGGAGGCACAGGGGGACGGTGCCACCGTGTCCGGGTGCAGCTCAGCTGGGCGAGGAGCTGGAGTTTGACATCTCGGTGTGGAGATGACCACAGAGGTGCCAGCTGCGTGCAGGATTTTGCTTCTCCGCAGGCTGCTCCCCCTTTTTAGGAACCCATAAAACCTCTGCAAATCCCCCCATTCGCCACCCGGCTGCACCCGCACGGACTTACCCGGCTGCTCCCTGACCCCGAAAACCAGAACCAGACAGGAGAGGCAGTAGATGGAGCCCAGCACCAGGGAGGCAGACACGTAGGCTCTGCGCTGGAAAGCGAGAGGCAGCGCGGTGGCACCGCGGCTACCGCGGGCGACCCCTGCCCCGCGTCGGGACCCGTCCTTACCGTGCCCTCCAGCCATCCCGCGAGGCTGGGGGTGCTGCCGTTGGGCTGGGTCCCGTTCCCCAGCGAGCAGCCGTGCGTCAGGCGGCCGTGGGATGCGCCCACCATCTGCCCTTGGATCCCCGAGCCGAGCAGCGTGCTGAACACCTCCAGCCCCATCCCTGCCGGGCGGCCGGGAGAGGAACCTCAGCCCCACAGCCCCCCCGGCTGCTGGGACGCGGCCCTCAGGACCACGGAGCAGCTTTGGGGATGGAATTGGAGGCACCAGCATCCACAGCTGTCCCAGGAGGAGAAGAGACCTGCTGTTTCTACCTGTTCTCATTTTTTTTTTCCCTTTCTCTCCAGCAGTGACTGCTGGAATGCATTTAGGATTCCTAATCATGAATCTGGGTCCTGTGCCCTGCAGAAGACCACGCTGGTCTCATGGCATCCTGCTTCACCCCACCTGCTTTGTGGCTTGTTCAAAGCTGAGAAACTCCTTCCCCTCTGCTCCGGGGAGGGTCTCCGGGTTATAGGGACACGGGCACTTACTGTAGGCGGTGGCCGAGTCTCGGTCCCTCTGGGTTCCTCCCAGAAACATCGTCAGGGACGAGTAGGGCACGTGGTAGCACTGGGAAGAGCACCGAGCACTCAGCTCCGGCTGCTGCTCCCCTGCTCCACCGCCACAACCCGCCCGGGCCCCCCTCCCCTGCTCTCGGGTGGCTTTTTGCCCTCTTTTTCTTTTTTTTTTTTTTTTGCTTTTCCAACAGTGCAGCGATGGAGAGGTTTGTATCACCGTAGACAGGCTGCCCAGCACTAAAATTCACCGCTCCAGCTCCCCATCCCCTGCTCCCCATCTCCCAGACCCAGCTCCAGCTCCCTCGCAGCAGGGGCTGTGGCCGGGACACCCCGGCAGCAGAGGATGATGCCCCGGGAAGGAACCGTGTCCCTTACAGTCATGCAAATCTGGAAGAAGTTGTAGGTGAAGAGGTACCACAGGAATTTCAGGGAGGCGGGGGCGCCGTCCGCGAGGGTGGACCACAGCAGGCAGTAGCAGAGCACCCCGAATGGCGTGGAGCACGCAATCCTGGGGAGGAAGCAGAGCTGGTCAGATGTGCCTCCGGATAAGCAGGCAGGCTTCCCATTGCACAAGCTGCAGCCTCGTCCCCAGCTTCCAAACCGCAGCCCGGCTGTGAGATGGGGATCTGCGAGGGGCAGCTCCGCTCGAGGGCACCTCCAGCACTCGGGCTGGGAGGAGAAAGGGGGTGAGAACAAAAAGATTGCCAAAAAAAGTCATTCCCGAGTTGTTCACAGCTTCTTATTCTGCTGAAACACCCGAAGTCCTCGCTCGCCCTGCGGCAGAAAGCTGGGGGCTTTCTGTGGGCAATATCTGCTCATGGAGAGCGCCTGGTGGAGAGCTCCTGGCACAGCCCCAGTGCCAAAACCTGCGTGTGCCCCCGCAGGGCTCCAGGACACCAACCACCACGGCCTGAAACACGGGAGGCCTCGGGGAATCAGCAAGCACCCAGGTGTGCAGCACACTCCTCCTGTCACTGCAGCGACACGCGGACCCACTGCAAGGTTTGTTACCCTCAGGACCTGAGGATGTTTGGCTTTCATAGTTCTCCTAAGCCACAACCACGTCAAAGTCTCAGAGCAGCATCCCAGCTGCCTCCTTGGAAGGTTTTTGAGCCCAAAACCCCACCCCTGAGGCGCCGCACGGACGCTCACCATGGGATCAGCTTGCCGTATTTTCTCCTGGGGCTCTTGCTGACCAGGAAGCCAACAGCAGGGTCAGTAACTGCGTCCCAGGCTCTTCCGAGGAAAAGGATCAGAGAGGCGTGGAAGGGCTCCAGCTGGAGGGGAACCAGAAAGCACGGCTCGAAAGAGAAAAAAAAAAGTCCTGGTGGAAGCTGCGAGCAGCCAGCACGACGCAGCTGGCTCCAGCCAGCATCCTCTGGAGATCGCTTCAGGCACCGAAATGGCCTGGGGACACCTCCCGTGTGCCCACCGACGGTGTTTGCATCGAGAAATTGGGATTTGGAGTGAACAACTCATTCTGGAGAGCATTTCCAGGGGCTTTGGACACCTTTGGACACCTCTTGAACTCCACCCCTGCGCCTGCCTGCTGGGTTTACGCCGAGCCCCTTGGCAGAGAACCGCACCGCGCGCGGCGCTCACCTGCACCACATCCAGCAGGAAAATCTGGAGGAAAAACCCCAAGGCGTTGCCCGTCATCTGGTAGGGGATGCCCCCGACGGCGTAGCAGAGCTTCCTGCACAGCGGCAGTCCTGGCTTCTCCTGCAAGGGAGACGTGGGGAAGAAGCCCACCCGAGCACCACCAGTCCCTGGTGCCCCTTACCGCTGCTCCCCACAACCCGCCGGGCCCCCCGAGGCCAGCTGAGACCCTGCACCACGTCCTAGCCCTCAGATCACCCATCCTAGCCATCCTTTCCCCTCCTGTTGAGCCACAGTTTCGTGGTTTGAATTCTTTAACACGAAGCACAAAAGGTACCACGCTGCCAGCGGCTGTGGCAGAGGCCATCCACGCGGAGATCCAGGATCCGGGGATCCCCATGGGTCATCCGGGGAAGCACAGGGAAGGTTTCAGTGCGTGGCAAAAGGGCAGATGGCAAAGCCTCTGTTTTATTTGGCTGTGGTGAGCGTCAGTAAATACCACACCAAGCCTCAAATACCTGGCAAGCTCCCAGCAGCAGCCTCCAGCCCCGACGTGGAGCCGCTGCCTGGTGCCGTGCACTCTGCGCCGTGGGGAGCATGCGGTGGGACACGGGGTGACACCACGGGGAGCACAGAGAGGGACACGGGGTGACCCCGTGGGGAGCGGGTGGCCAGCCCGGGCTCAGCTTTCTGCTTGGATCTCGTGAGCAAATTGCCACCGTTATGCCCAGGGGTGCAGCGCAGGTGCCCATGCCGACCTCCAACCCCACCGCAGGCTGTCTTGGGGGGAGCACACTCATTGGGACCTCAGGTCCCAGGCTGAAAACAACACTTTTTGGGCTTTCCCAAGGCATCGAGCAGCTCCAGTGTTGTTGGGGAGGTGCTGGCCTTGTCCAGCCGTGGCTATAAAAGGCCACGGGCTCCTGCAGCAGGAGCTGAGCAGAAGAGCAGAGCGTGACAAGGGACGAGAGCTTGGCTCGGAGGCAGCTGGATGGAGCGGCAGACCGCGGGGTCACGCCAGCAGCAGGGTCAGAGGGGAATGGAGCCAGGGATCGCTTCGTTCCCACGTGCCCTCAGACCCTGCGGGGTGAGAGGGCAGCAGCAGCTCCCCAGCCCACGCAGGCTCGCTGCGATGCTGACCGCTGTCCCCACGGGGTGACGGAGCTCCGCACAGCACTACCCAGGGGCAGCCCCCAAAAACACTGCCCGGACACCAGGAGCAGCGTTCCAGCAGGCCCCGAGCGCCTTCCCTTTGTGCAACAATTAGCAGCAGCTCCTCTACAGCCCGTGCCATGGAAAAACCACCGGCACCGCTGTGCCTGCCGGGGTACCGGCCCCTTCCTGCGCCCGCTGGCCCCCGTGGGCCCCGCTCCCTGCCCATATCACCGGGCTCCAGCCTCACCCCGCGGGGACGGCTGCAGCACGAGGCTTGCAGCACCGCCGAGCAGCACTTGCTCCTACACCACACCATTTCCGCAGCAGCTCAGCGTCTGAAACCACGGAGGCATTTCTCTCCGTTATTTCTCTCCTCCGTTATTTCTCTCCGTTCCGCGGCAGCTTTTGTTGCCTTGACGCTCTCCGCAGCTCGCAGGGCGCCCCGCACGCCTCTGCCCCTTTCTCCTGAGAGGCAGCAGCAGCAGCGGCAGCAGCAGGCAGAGCCTTGCTCTAACAACATCTTCCCCAGCTTGAGTCATAAAAACGCTCCGAAACACCCCCGCAGCCTGTGCCTGCTCGAGCCGTGCGGCGCTGCGGGGGTGCCTGCGCTCGCGAGGCTTGGTGCGCACGTGTGAGACGCGCTCCTGTGCGTGAGGCCGCGGCACCCCAAAGGCCACAGCACCCCAAAAGCTCCTACCTCGCCCTGGGACGCTCTCCCCTGCGGGACTGCTCCCTCCTGGCCCTCAGCATCTCCGTGAGCGCCGCGAAGCATGACCGTGTCCTTCGCCCGCGCGTGGCCGCGGCGGCGCAGAGGCTTCCTCGCGCAGGGAGAGGAAGAAGGCGGCGAGGAGCGCACCGCAGGCACCGAGCAGAGCGAGATGGAGGTTTGGCAAGGGAAGATGCAACATCTGAGAGGCCCCCGGGGCGGGGAGGGGGCTGATGGAGGAGAAGCGAGAGGCACCGAGGGAGGAGCGTGGCCGGAGCCTGCCCACGCAGCGGCGGCGGGATGGGAGCTCCAGGATTTTGGCAGCCATGTGGAGAAACGTGGTGCTCTTCGACTGTCAGACTGGGTCTGGCACCTTCTCCCTGTCCCAGGGCTGCTGCCACACCAGGATCTCAGGGTATGGAGGAGGAGGCGCTTGCCCAAGCTCCAACCCATCCCAGGAGCAGCTCCAGCCACAGCAGCAGCGAGCACCAGTGCGCAAAGCCCAGCACGGGCAAGGAAAGCACAGAGAGCACAGCAGGACCAGGGAGGTTCTCGCCCCAGGTTGCTCCCAAAAAGCTCCTCTCCCCCGGGGGCTCCAGCAAGAGCAGGAGCCCAGCTCTGGCTTCTTATCTGGGGCTGCACAACCCTCAGCACCTCTCTTTGCCCTCTCCTTAACGGGTGCGAGACGTTGGCGCTGCCCTAGCCCAGAGCAGAGCAGGAGGCGTGGGATGTGAGATCAGTAATTACCAGCCTCTTTCAGCCTGCGCTCCTGAGAGATCTCCCACGGCAAGGCAGACCCCACATGGCATAATTTGAGCCCAGCGAGGAGAAATTTGCTTTTCTTCGGCACCTTTCACAGCCCAGCGGTGGAGCCCAGCAGTCTCGGTGCCACAGCCAAAAAATTACCCCTGCATTAGGAGCGGCAGGAGCCCGGGGGCTGCGTGGGAGAGCTCACGGCACGCAGCCTGGCAGGAGAAGGCAGAAATCAGCTCGAGGAGGCGGGCAGGAGGAGGGGGGGGGGTCCTTGTGCTCGGCCACCCGCTCGCAGCAGTCAGCTTTTTACAAATGCTGCTCCAAATCGGTCGCAGGATCCTCGCCCTGCTCCTGCCCAGGGCACCAAGAGCCAGTCCCAAGGGGAATGCAAGCACCCCTTCTGCAAGGCTGATCAACACGCTGGTAAAAAATAAATTAATTAATTAAAAAGCATCATCTCCAGCTCAGCCTTGCCTTGTCCAGCGGGGGTTAATCTAAAAACAAAAAAACAACCCAAATTTTGCAGGCTGAGTCAGAACTTGGTTAATAAGCCGCAGCACAACTGAGTCAGCGGCATCTCTTTTCACTACTATTTTTCTGACATCTCAGATAACAAATATCGCTGGCGCTGGACCACAGCCAGTGCCGTGGGAGCCAAATCGCTGTCTCCCACCAGCATATCTGAGCACGCATCTCCATAAGAAAGCAAAATGCATCCCTACCCACCCGAGAGGAAAGGGGAAACTCAGAAGGAAACATAAAAGCCTGGATTTTATTATTTTATTCTATTTTTTTCTAGGCCATTTTGTACCCGCTCAGTACGCAAACCTACATAGGGGCAGAGACAAGGCACCTTTTGCAGTTGTACTCGGCACTTAAAATCCGGCTCCTTGGCACTCATTTACTCCCCAGGTGCAAATAGCTGCATTTTCTGCGTATGCACCAGAAATCCAGCAGGCGACCAAGCCACCTCCCAGAGTAGCTGCCTCTATTGCTCCCTGGCTGTGTCAGAGCACAATTCTCGTCGACGCAGGCAGGGAAGCTTTATTTCTTTATTTTTGCTCTGCTCAGATCCTCCCAGAGCCCTTTTTCCTGTTGCTCGGTGCCTTGTGCAAGACGCCGTTACCCATCTCGTCTAGACAGCACGTCCTGGCCGCTGGTGCAGCGCGGGGAGCTCTCATCCTGCCTCTGCGTGACAGCGTGGCTCAGCTTTGTGCCAGAGAGACAGATTTCGGAGCACGCTCCCCCGGGGAGTTCAGTTGTACCCAAAGGCTTCCGTTGGGGGCACTTTTTGATCAAAAAAAAAAGTGCAGCACCCACCTCCCCGGCTGCTAACGGGCTGCTGCAGGCGGTAAGCTCCCCAACAACGCCGTGCACCAAAGCCCCAAAGCTGACCCAGCGAGCTCACCACGCACACCACGGGTCCTGGAGCGAAAGGACGATGCTTTTTCCATCTCCACCTCGACTTTTTGCTGTCAGTTGCTTAGGAATAGGCTTTGAACAAGGAGGGAGGGAAGGCAGCAGTGCTGCAGCTGCACAAAAACCCTGAGCCTTGTGCCGAGGGAAGCCAGAGCTCTGCTGCTAAAGGAACGGGGTCATGCTGGAAGTTACTCACTGCACGGGCAAGGTCCCTTCCCCAGAACCCAGTTCCCTGCTGCAGAAGCACGAGATCTTATCTCCGAGCCCGGGGCCCAGGAACGCGTGATTCAGACAACCCCAAGCCCTGCCGGTTCCACAGCTTTTCGCAGGGTGCCGTGACCTGGAGAGGGGCTGCTCAGGCAAGGCAGCCCCACTGGAAAAAATAAATAAATAAATACATACATACATAAATACATAAATAAATAAATAAATAAATAAAAAAGGCTGAAGCCAGTCCCATCTGGAACCTATTCAGGAGCTCCCTGCACTGCGAGGCAGGCTCGGCGCAGACAAGGCAGCGCGGCGAGTAAGGTAAGCGTTTAGGAATGCAGTAAATAAGTCAGGAAAAAAAAAAGGCTAAATCAGTAAATCGAGAGGTGCTTGACACGGGAGCCGCTCAGCTGCCGAAGACGTGGGCCTGTGGCATGATTTGCAATACACTGCTCTCTGCAGAAGTGCGTAATTGGGAAACGTGGGATTCGTGTGGCAAACCTTCCACCGGTAGGTTCTGAGGATGGGTCTCCCCTCCCGGCTCTGTGGGTTCCTGCTGCCAGCCCCACCACCCCAAGGCAGCTCCCTGGCTTCAGGAAGCTCGTGTTTGCTTCCTCCTGTGGCCGGAGCAGTGGCGAGAACCCCGTGGGCACAGAAGCCCCCAGGGGGGCACCCCACAACGAGACGCTCCCGGAGCCGTTTTGCCCTGCGGAGCAGCGCGCACCTGAGTTACCGGAGCAAGAACAGGAGCTGCAGCCCAACCCTCAGCTAAAGCCGACTAACCTCAGGCTTTTCTCCTTCCTGAAGCGAACTGAAACTGCCCCAAAAAGCCCCAAAACCGGCAGGAATGGCCTCGCCTCATTAACAAGAGCGCCCTGTTCCGCACCATTCGGCAAGCGCGTGCAGCAGCTCGCCCCCCCTGAGAGCTCACACCTTCATTGCCGCTGTGCCTGCAGGATGAGCAGCGAAGTGTGTGGCTCTGAGAAGCCTGGATTGAGGCTTAAAGCACGAGAGGAGCTGAAGGGCTGTCCCCATCCCCTGGGGACACAGCTGGGGTGGCACGGGCACGGCTGGCAGCGCCTGCTTGGGTGACACCGGGTGCTTACGGTACGAGCAGCGGTGGGAGCGCATGGCCTGGTAAGAAAAATAACCTCGCTGCCTAATTAGAGCTGTCACTTAAAATTACCAGCCTCCATCCATCAATGTTCTGGTTCAGGAACAGAAATGAGACCGTTCAGAGGCTGCGAGGGGGCTGCGCTGTCCTCTCCCCACAGCACTGGTCTGCCTGGAGCAGCGAACTGGAACAGCAGCTCCTGCCCAAGGACCTAACGGAGCCATCGCAGCCTCCCCATGCGGTGGAAGCTTTGGAGAAAGCCACACGTGTCTTGTTTTGTGTGACAACGACACCAATCCCCCAAGCCACTTTTCCATTCTAAGGACAGAGGCAGAAGAAACGTCACCACAAGGTCATTTTTTCTGGACAACAGAGGACGTGCAGAGCAGTGCTGCTTGCAGAAGAAAATGCTCCTGACCAAATAGCCGAAAACATCCCGGGAGCAGGCTGAGATCCTTTCAATCACTCCTCCAAACAAACACATCGGGGAGCTGAAGACCCACCCGGGAATAGGGCATCGCATCAAGGTCACCTCCCTCCTCCTGGAACCATTTAGCGTTGTCCAGCAACGGGGAGCAAAGATTAAAATTAGGCTATAACAACCAGAACCAGCAGCAAAAATAGGCCAGAACGTACAGCCATCCTCTTCCAGCTGCAGGTGCACCCACTGGGATTTCTCGCTCCCTGTCTCGTTGCTGCTGCTTTTTGCCTGCCAGCCGAGCCAGCTGGTTTGTGCCGTGATGGTCACGTTTTTACCCAAACGAGCAGCTGAAGGCGCAGCTGTACCTAGAAGCTGGTGCAGCTACGCCAAGATCTTTGGCCAGTGCTTGGCCAGAGGTGCTGGGACAGAAGCTCCGAGGCAGGAAACACGGACCAGGAAACGTCCGACAGCGACAGCAGCGCTGCAGAGAGCAGGCAGCGTTCCCAGGAAATTGTGCAAAGCAGGCTTCAGAGAGGAAACGCTATCAGAAAACACAGGAACTAAATCTTAGCAACACCGACGTGAAAAGGAAGAGGAGGAAACAATGAGCTGGGTATGGAGGAAAAAAAAAACAACAAGGAAATCCTACAGCTGCCAGGCTGAGGAAGGGAAAACTGCACTCTGCAAAAACCAAAGGGACAGGGACAGGCATCGGCCGCAGTCAGGACAGCTCAATTATAAAACCGAGCTGCCTCTTAGGCAGAAATTGAAATTTTTTGCTTTAGAAATTGAGGTCTGCCTTAGCGTGTGCGTGAAAGACCAGGAAGACGGACAAAACTCTCTCGTGGAGAGAATAATTAGAGGAAAAAAAATCCCAAAGTGGAAAAGTTGTTGGTGCAAAGGACAAAGAATCACTTCTTCACAGGCGCAAACGTCGGTTTTAGAAGAGCCGAATCGCAGCCAACGACTGTTAAAATAAAGAAAAAAAAAAAAAAAGAAGAAGGAGATTTAACTAAAGAGAAGGTAAAATCATCTCATTTTCAGTAATGATGAGGTATGGGAGTGAGAGAAGGGAGCAGTCACCTTCCTGCAGTAGGTGCAGGTGACAACTGACCCTGCTCACGTCCTTCTTCACAAGACCAGGGCGTCCTGCTCCACCATCCCATTTTTTTTCCTCTTCTTGCATCTCTTCCCCATTGAGAAGCCCAGCTTTTTCCTTTAGAGCTTATTTCGTACAGAAACATGTTCCTAGGATCCTGTTTAACACAGCAGGGCCCATGCACGATGCTTCCTGCTGTTTCCACGGGCTCTCAGCCCTCTCTGGCAGCAGATATCCCTATCGTGGTTGCTGATACCACGTCGGCGTCCTTCAGATAGCCCCGCGGCCGGACAAAGCCGGCCCTGCTCACCAGCAGATAAGGGCAGCTCACTACTCACCAAAACAAAACCCCAAAACCAGAGGAAGGTCACCCAGGAGCTTAACCCTAACCCTAACCCCACAAGCAGCGGGGTGCTCGCAGCCGGAGCCGTGCCGGGGAACTGCGGCTTCTCTGCAGCACTGCCACCCTCCGGCTCCCGGGGAGAAATTCCTTTTTTTTTTTTAGGCAGAGAAGCAGCTGACAGCCCGCAGTCCATCTGAATTTACCGCTTTAGCCCGCTGGCAGAAGAGAAGCCAGAGGAAACCTGGCCGTGAAGCTCCCCAGCGTGGAGCAGAAGCCGTGCGACGAAATCCTCGGTGGGACCTGAGCTGCTGCCCGGCTGCCAACCCCATTTCAGTTGGGGTCAAGACCCAAGACCCCAAAGGCCAGCTTGCCATCACCCCAGCCCTCCCATGGCACCAGCTAACGGAGGCAGAAACATGGATCGAGCAATTCGTACTCGCTTCCCTCCTGGCTCCGTGTCCAGGACTCGAAGGCGTTGACCCATGTCCCCAAAACAGCCCTCGTGGGGACCGGGACAACTCTGACGACGAGCAATTAAAGATGAGCGCCTTGCCACGAGGCAATTACGACTATATTTAGCTGGGAGGGAAACACCCTGAATTCTCTTGTGCTGGTTCACAGAGATGGCTGAGTGGTGATAACACGGAGCGCCAAGTGACGCAGGTGGGCAAACCCCGAGTTCACCCCTCGGAAAAGGGCTTTAGCAGCGCTGCCCAGACTTTTTCTCTCATTTAGCTGAAGATATCTCAGCACTGGGAAGCCCAAGCAGTAAGAGCAGACGTCAGCATACACATCATCCAGAACGGGAGAACAGATGGCAGCCGTTATTAGAAAGGGTCAAACGACGTTTTCCTATTTTGCGGGCTTTAATGATCATTTTCACAATTTACAGATATGCTGTTACGCACGTTATATACCCACTCGGTAACGAAAACTGTAAGTTAATTCAACTCTCAGCTGAGAAACTGCTATTGAAATGCCCTTGCTAAGGTCTGGTACTCCTGCAGCTTTGCATTAACGCATCCAGCCAAGCGGGTTCCTCGTGCTCAACCTGCCCAACCCGCTGGCCCTCCCCAGGCTGCACGCACCCACAGCTCGTCCTCTGCCCCGCCAAGGCGAGGACCTGGAAGTTCAGAGCATGAAGGGTTGGAGCTGCAGAGCTCCAGGGTGACTAAGGCAAGAGGACTGCACGCTGTAACACTGGGCATGGCTGCAAGCCAGCCCCTTTCATACGATACCGTGGTGTCAGCGCAGCTCCCAGTCGGCTGACGTCGGGATACCTGTGACGTTTGGATACCTACGGTTCAGCTCGGCTCCAAAGCCTGGGGCTAGGGCAGTAAGCACGCTTTGGATCAGTGCAAAGTGCCGTGGCACGACGCTAGATGGCAACTCGCACGTGTGATGCTATCTATGCCAGAGCTACCAGCCCCTCGTCTAACAGCAATGAATTGACCCGCAGGATTCTGGTCAAAGAAAAGGAAAAAAATGGAGACCTGAGCCCAAAACACAACCAGCGGACAGACTAAAGGTGGAAAAATCCAGGCGTTTGGCTGTGTGGTCCTCAGCAGATGAAAGGAAATAAACCAAAGGGTACTACAGCCTTGAGCTTTTCACCTGAAAAGTTTCCAACACAATGATAATTCATCGTAAGATAAAATTTGCTTTCCATTAAGACCATTTGCCTTGTACTTTCAGTCACTTCAAGCTGATTCAGCTTTGTGCCTTCTCTGAAATAATTAAAAAAAAAATCAGCAGCAAGTTGGATTTCTCAAAGAAATGCAATACAGCAAATTAAAGCTGCAGTCGGTCTGGACTGCTGGAGGAAGTGCAGGCAGAGCAGGTGGGTGCTGCTGTGAACACCCCTAAGAGTTCTGCTGAGGACAGGAAAGTCAGGACTTTCTCTTCAGAAAAGGCCAGGAATAGTGCTAACTTTTGCACCTGCACACAGGCAGAGCTTTTTCCACGTTGAGCAGTAACTGTTTCACAAACATTTCCCCCACAGTGCTTTTTTACAGCAGCGTAACCGTCATCCTGACAATAAGATCACCCATTCTTGTGCAGTTTATATTTAATGTGCAAAAATAAAGGGAGTACTTTGCAGCAGGCCCTGGAGGAGAGTAACAGATTGTGATGAGCAGCTGATTGGCATGGAAGGAAACTGCTCTGAGAGCTCCCTTGCCCCCAGTACCTTCCTCCCCTCTAAAGAGCACAGAAATGCAACACAAAGGTAACTCAACTCTCCTGGGAGAACGTGTGGCACAACAGGCTGCAGCTCCTTTCAAAACGGGTTCGTTTCGTTTATTTATTTTAAAGTCCACTGATCATCACCAAAAAAAAAAAAAAACAAAAAAAAAAACAGAACAAAACAAATGGGAAACGCAACTAAAGAGAAAAGAGTCCAACCAAGACCTAAGAACCCAGAGCTATGAGGAGATGTGAGCCTGTGTTTGCACGGCGCAGGTGCACGCACAGGACGAGACGACGCATGCGCACTGCGAGCAGGCGTGTGGCGAGAGGTGGGTTCCTTTATGTTAACCGCTGAACGATGACAGCGTTGAGCAGGTTGGCTTCCTTCAGGGTTTGGTTCTCATCAGTCAGCTCTTTATTTGGGAAGGTGGTCATCAGGACGAAGCTGGTCGCAGCCATCGCTGGCCGGGCATCGACTATGAAGAGCCGGATGTCACGGATCCTGTGCAGAGGGATCAAACACACAAGGGCAATCCTGTTATTGAGCATCCCGGAGAATTGCACAACAAAAGCCTAAATTCACCCTTTCCAGAGTCTGCAACCCTGCACTCATGGCTCTTGCTTTCCAGGTAACAATAGAGACCACAGCCACACAATTCTGTGATTTAAGGTACTTCTCTACAGGCTCCTGTTTAATGAAATAAGCTGCTTTAGAGGTTAAAGATTCTCAGCAGGATGTTCTTTTATGCTGCCCATCTTCTGTGGTTTTGAAACTGAAGGGTTCGAGGCCCTCAAGACGAACAGATTAATAAATTGCTTGATGCTAAGCTGCTATAAGCAGCTGTGCCCATCACTCACAGCATAACCTAGATGATTTCAGCTCCCAAGAGCAGTCACAACAGTGACGCTGGATCTATTTCCTGCACCTGATCCCAGAGGAAGGTTTCTGTAACTTTCGGAAGTGTACTTGATTCTCTTATGGAGATAAGAAGAACAAGCATGGACAAACAGCCACGTTCTCCAAGATCAGGTAGTTGAGAAGGACTTTAAGACAGAACTCTAACAAATCAGTAGGGTATGTCAGCCACCTTGACAAGCAAACCAAGCTGTTTAAGAGCACACCTTGGTGCTACAATCAATATAGGGGAAAACCCAGCAGAAGTATGAACTGACAGAATAACAAAACCAATTCCTAATTATCTGATAGATTCTAAAGCCCTCTGAATAGTTTTAGCTTTTCTTATAGCTGACATTAACAAAAGTTCTGCTGTTCATACTGAAGCTGCCACACACAGCATCGTTGCCTACAATCCATCACTATTTGGAAAGCAAACCCTATCCTTCCAACAGTCAGCATCTGCCTTAAAACCCCACAATAATTTTATTCCTATTCACCTATACAGAAGGATCCCCAGAGCTCCCTTTAGCAGGCTAGTCAGGATTCTAACATCTGCTCCATCTGTGCACAGTTCGCAGTGTCATTCAGGCCTTCCCAGTTAGTAACCTGTGTTTCCTGTTGCCTTTGTACCTGTGATTATGATTAAATTTCTGGACCAGTCGCCCACCATCAGCGAGCCGGATTTGGATGTTGGTGACGGGCTCCGACTCATCAATAGTGATGGCAGAACTGGCTTTGGCTTCATTCTCTGCCTGCTGGGCTGGCGAGCTGGTGCCCAACACCTGAGGTGCAGTGCTGAGAACAGGAAGACACAAAGAGAGTTGTTAAAAACCAAACCACTCACCTGGCTGCAGGGTGCCACGAATCAGGCAGTGAGCTTATCACCTGCCGGGCCCAACTACTAGGGCTCCTAAGCAAGAGATGTCAGTATAGGTTGGAAATGAGAATTCAGGATTCGGTGAGCACTTGGCTGTAACTTCGCCCCTATCATCATCTGTTACAGCACCACAGCTTGGTTCTGCACAGCCACACAGAACAGCAGCATCATAACAAGCATGCCCTGCTTCTACACGACACGCCGTAGTGGTTCCAGACTGGAGAACTGCCTCCTGCCACTAAAAGATCCCACAGCACACATAGCCAAGCCCCATTTTTTGTTAGAGGAATACCTCACAGACCACAGGCACTGAGTACCTTCTCTTCAGGAAGACAAGTCAGTAGGCTCATCCCACAAAAAATCTGAAGTGACTTTCTCACATCACACACACACAGATCAAAACAGCGCTGCTGTTTCCTCACCTGCCCAGTTTTTGTCCTTCTCCAGTAAAAGCTTTGAAGACACTTTTAGGTTTCACGTACTCCTCATCACGGTGATCCTCCATATCCAGGTTCACCTGCCCGCCTCGTGCTAACCTGCGCAGCTCTGCTGGGACTTCCCTGCAATGACAGTGTCCAATAAAATTGTCCTGAAAAAGCAAGTCAGGAACAGCACCTGCCACAGAACCCAATACAACCATAGATGTCTGAATTTCAGGAATTACTGTGTGCTCCTGCTAACTAACAAAGCAGGTGCACACCTCCCCACTGACAGACACAAGCTAAAGGTTACTTTTCCCTGACCCTTACCAGAAGTGACATGACACATCAGAAATTCTCAGCCCAAACGTGAAAGTGTTTGTTCACTTCAAAACCTCAAGGCCCCATACAAACCAGCGCCACTTCCCAATTCATTTGAAGTAGATCTTCCAGTCTGCCCTCCCTTCGTTTACACATTAAGAACCTAGCCCTTGTAAGAAAGCTCAGGACAAATGCACCATTGATTCACCAATGTGGATTCCACAAACACCTGTGTTTCAAAATACAGCCCTTCTTTCACTGCCCTCTTGCTACATACCCTCTGCGGATGTCATCAAGAAACTGGGCATTGGATGGATCCTGGTAGCTCCTCAGTTCTCCGCTGTCCAGGCTGAATCCACTCTTCCAGAGCTTCAGTACAACATGCACCTGCAGCAGTCCCCAAACAACAATCAGCCTCACTAAACATCATACTAAGAATAACTGGACGCAAAGAGAAAAGCTGCTGACTGGCAGGGAATTTCAAGCTGCAGAAAACACTCCAGCAAGGTTCGTCTTGATCAGTACATTCAGCAGTGAGGAAAAAATCTGAAGCGTTGGCTATGGAGTGGTCATGCATCAGCTCCTAGAAGGTGACAACACAGACCCCTTTGCTGATGAATATGGCTGAAAAGCCCAAGGTATGTCAGACAACGAGGCCAAACCAAGCTCTCACCAAGGATATTTGCTCACAACCCAAGCACAGGAGGATCGTGTACTGATGTTGTCAGCTCTGCATCTCTTCAATGAATAAAGCAGCTTTACTGCGCAGTGCTCTTTGCACAGCACTTTTCACAATCCATATAATCACAGTACAGAGGCTGAGAAAAGATCCCCATGCTTCTAAGGAACACGCAAATTCTTAACCAGAAGTTCACGAGAAAACTGCTTACCCAAGTCTCAAGTATGGGCTATTTTTTCCCCCCAGTCAGAAATCCCACAAGAAGTGGGGTTTACCATCCTCCTGAATTGCAGTCAACCTTTATATTCTCTGGCTCACAAGCTTTGTAGCTATAGCAGAGAAATGACATCTACAGTGACATCTACAAAACAGACCAGAGAGCTACTCACATCCTGAACAGAGCTCTGCCTCCTCTCCCCTGCCACATAGGCAGACTCTTCCTCTGGAGTAGCCCCAAGGCGATATCCTCCCCCTGCAAAAGGCTGTAAGAGAGACAGGCAAAGAGGTTACAGGGTGACACAGAGCCAGCACAGCTTGCTTCTCCTTCCCCAACACCGTTCTGAAGAACAGGGAGGCCCTCAGGGTAGCAGCAACATCTGCCACTCTGCAGGCACAGTGACCAGCATGGAACAGTCAGTAAATATGGCTCAAAGTGACTTTTCTTGCCACTACGACACATGAATTAGAGCTGCACTAACAGCCAAACCCACACTTCACTTTCTTTTAAAATAGTTTCAGGACTCCACAGTACCCAACAGCTGCCACAGTGGGAACCACACACAGATGGCTACAACATAAAACAACTGAAAGAGGGGAAAAAAAAAACTCAGCACTCCTCACTTTAGGCTTGCTGCTCTCGCCGCTGCTTTTGGCTGTCCGATCAACGGCCACAGCACCGTGCTCCTTCGCTCCTTTGAAGAGATCTTCCACCAGCTCGTTGGGACTCTTCTTCCTTGGAGGACCAACGATCTGCTGTCCACTTCTCTCTGAGCCACCAGCATAAAACCTAGACAGAAAGCACACCGCTGCTGGGTAAGACTGGACCACAGCTTCTCCAGGATTCAGCAGTTTTATACCAGGAATTAGTTGTGCACTTTTGTGCAGCTTAATGAAACAGTTTGAATCCACAAATATTAGTTATGACCAGTGTATCTGCCACTTACAGTAACTGATATAAATAAAAATAAAAGTCTCTGTGCCTCAGGAAATTGTAAAGTTACCCACTGATCAGCAGTCATGAAACGATAACGACTCTCTCAGACCTAGAAAGAGATATAGTCTAGCACTGGAAGAGCTTTATCAGTCTAGTCCCAGCCAGGCTACTAACTTCACACGAGACTTTTAGCAGGTCTCTGACCTCTCAGATGGAAGAAGGCAGGCAATGACTACAGGAAACGGCCTTACTCACTGAGGAAATAACTGGTACTTGGAGGGAAGGTATTAACACTGTGCTGAAAGTTCAGAGCACATGGGACAGGACTGAGCAGAAAGCAATAAACACACACTCAATGAAGTGCAATTAAACACTTCTGGAAGATTGGGTTGATTAGATTCCAGCTGGTTTCCAACACATACAGAGCTCACAGCTGAGTGCAGAAGACCAGGTGGCCTACCTATACCGAGCCACTTCTAGTTACATCAGTTCCATTCAATTTACCTTGCCCGTTAACCTTAAGTGTTTGCAACTACTTGCAGCTGACACAGGGGAAAACTTCTCTGCTAGTGGGCCACGTCCCCACTGAAAAAAGGGACCTACATTTTTCCTTTCCACCTCCACATTCCATTATGTTCTCCTTAAGCAGCGCTTAAAGCCACACAGACAAGCAAAATGAAAAACAGTCCCTGCGTTATTCCCACATTTCTGTTCTCCAGGGACACAAGTGGTGATGATTTGGGTTTTTTCCCCAAGGGTTCCCACATCCTACCTCAGACTTTCTCTCAACAGCAAAAATGAGAGATGAAAAAAGGTGTTTATACAGCAACATGGAGCACGTGCTCGCACACAGAATTTACACTGACCAAAGTTTGGGTCAGACCTGAGATTTTTCTGCACAGGAATGACACATCTGCTTAAATCTGCTTTTGAAAAATAACCTGTACGCATGCAGCAAGCCATAAAAAAAAAAAAAAAAGGCAGGGTTTTAATTCTTTGACTGAAAACTTACCGCTGTCCCTCTTCCTCTTCGTCATCATCCTCCTGTGCATGAACAAGGTCTCTAAACGACGTTACTCGATGGTCACTGCAAAAGTCAATCAAAGCACGTCAGCCCCATGACACAGCTCAACCACGTGCGCAGAAGCTGCTGAGCACGGCATGTTAGGTTTGACTCTGCTCTACTTTTAGGGTCTGAATGAGATCACAGGTCAGCGCTGGTGTAACCAAGCAGTGAACAAAGTTCTTGGGCATCTGTAGCAATCACCGCAACCAAAAACAACAGCGAGAGCACCCGAGGAGGCTCGGAAGGTGGCTGCAGGCCCAGCAGATGAGGTAACTCCTCAGTCATCTTCCCTGTCACGTAATGGATTCGGTTGCCTCTTTCAGAGGGCAGTCATTTCCAAACCTGTACAGACACAGGTTGCTCTGCCAGGCCCCAGTAAAGGCCAGCCTCCAACAACGCTCCTGTGGTCTGAGGCAAAATAATGGTTCTTCAGCAGTATGGAATTTACTCAAAGTCTGAAATACGAGCGCTTTGTCCTCACCATACAGCCAGTAACCCCTTCTCTTTAAAAGTAGCATTCCCCTGAGAGATTGAGAAATCCAGTCTGAGAACTCCTAGCACAGGAATTTGGTAGGGACAAATTATTTAACTTATTTTTGTAAAACTCTTAATCTGGTGCAACACAAAATCTGAAAATATTTTTCCCGTGGATATACAACCTGCTTAAATACAAGTGTTACCGACTGCCTGATTGTCTTCTAACCTCAAAACACAATTTTTTCCTGAGCAATGAAGCGCATTACTCTAACTGGCCTATAGATCAGCTGTGGAATAACACCCGTGCTTGCGATGTAGAAAAGTGGATATTTTCACAATTTCTGGAGTCATATAGGGTGAATTAAATCTAAAAGCACTGCGGAGTTTCAGAATAAATATCTAGCACCCGTGCTTTAGGCAGAGCATGGGTTTTGATGGGATTAATCGCTGTGAGGTTTTAAAAAGCCTTGGTGAACACGTCAGCCAGAGCTCCCCCCTCACCTGGCCCCGGTGCCTCTGGACACGGCGCTGGGTGCCGGCTGGGGAAGGGTCAGGATGTCCTCGTCGCCCCCGTCCTCGTAGAAACTGGCGAGCGCAATCTGCAAAAAAACACACGGGGAATTATCCAGGAGGGCAGCAACCATCCCTGGGCACCCCAAACCCACGGCAATAATAACACATCTCTTGAGGGACGCCGTCGCTGAAGCCGTTTTATGGGATTTGGAAGCCCAGGCAATGCTTGGGCTCTGTTAACACAAGGGCAGCCACCACCACGGCTCATCCCAGCCCCCAAAACAGCGGCCTGGCAGCACCCAAAGGCGGCCTGGCAGCACCCATGGGTGCTGAGGGGGCTCCTTGGGGGGCGAGGAGGGGAAGGGGGGAGAGAGGTCGAGCACCCCCAAGGGGGTCGCGGAGATGGGGCCGAGCCCTCCCTTCAGCGGGGACCCTTCAGCCAAGCCCCGAGGTGACGGGGCCGGGGGCTACCTGCAGATCCCAGCCGGCCGACTCGAGGAAGAAGCGGGCCCGCTCCTCCTCGGCGCCCGTCACGGCCACGAACTCCCTCAGCGCCTCCTCCCTGGCCGCCATCTTACGGCGCTGCCGGGACCCGCCCCGGTACGGCTCGGCTCGGCTCGGCCCGGCACGGCCCGGCACGGCTGGTAAAGAGCTCCGGATGGGAAACGGGGCCCAGAGCCCCGCACCGGTAACAGCTCCCCCCGGCGGACCGGCGGAGTGCCGAGAGGAGCCGTGCCGAGCCGTGCTGAGCCGTGCCGAGCTCTGCTGCCTTGTGCCGAGCCGTGCTGACCCGTGCCAAACTGTGCCATGCCACCCCATGCCATGCCATGCCATGCCATTCCGTGCCATGCCGTGCCATGCCATGCCGAGCTGTGCCACCCTGTGCCATCCCATGCAGCCCCATGCAGCCCCATGCCATGCCATGCTGAGCCCGTGCCACCCCGTGCCATACTGTGCCACCCTGTGCCATGCCATGCAGCCCCGTGCCATGCCGTGCTGAGCCATGCTGCCCCGTGCCATGTTGTGCCACCCCGTGCCGTGCCATACCATTCAGAGCCATGCTTCCCAGTGCCATGCCGTGCTGCCACATGCCATGCCGTGCCACCCCATGCCATGCCATGCTGAGCTGTGCTGCCCCGTGCTGAGCCAAGCCATGCTGCCCCATGCGATGCTGTACTGCCCCGTGCCATGCTGTGCCACGCCATACCATGCCGTGCCAAGCCATGCTGTCCCATACCATGTTGTGCCACCCCATGCCATGCCATGCTGTGCCAAGCTGTCCTGCCCCGTGCCATGCCACACTGCCCTGTTCTGAGCCGTGCCCCGCGTTCCCCGTACAGGCGGCGCAGCACGGCCCCTTCCCCCGGTGAGGAAGAAGAGGCTGAGGCCGAGGAGCCCAGGGGGGAACAGTGGGGACCAGGGGGGGCCCTGCCTGGAAGTGGCCCTGTATTGGAAGTGTTGTGCTGGAGGAAAATGCCGTGAAGGTGCTTTTTGCAAGGATTTGTATTGATGGTGATAACCACGTGCAGAGCAGTGCAAAAAAGGGATGGGAACCGTGGGGGGGACGTGGACAGCCAGTGGGGGACAGGGACAGCCAGGAGAGGATGGGGATGGCCAGGAGGGTCCGGGACCCTCGGCCCAGGGAGCTGCCAAGGGATGCAGCAACACTGGGGGCCAAGGAGACAGAGGGGGGAGGCAGCAGGGGTGGTGGTGCAGGAACCCCGAAAGAAGCAGCGGGTCTGCTTGTGCAGCACCACCATCCCGATGCTGGCACTCTCATCTCGGAGGTGACGGAGCTCTGACAACGCTCTCCTGCATCTCTCCCGTCTCGGTGGCCTCGCTGTGCCGCGCTGGCCTCTCTTCAGGCCTGCCAGCGCTTGAAGAGGAAGAAGAGGACGAGGCCGAGGATCGCCTTCTCAAGCAGCATGCAGAGCCACAGGCCGGGGCTGGACAGGAGATGGAAACCTGCAGGAGCAGGGCAGTGAGCGCAGGGCGTGGGGAACGCAGCCCCCAGCCCCATAGCCCCCCTGAAGCGCGGGTCCATCAGTCAGGCTCTGTGCCCCTGGCCCCGGGACCCTCTCCCTGGGCTGGCTCCTGAGCCCCTGCCCCAGAGCAGAGCCCAGGGGACAGGACGGGGGCTGAGCCGGCAGGGCTGGCTCCTGCTGGGAGCTGTACTGGGAGCCCCACTCACCCTGCACCGCCAACACCACCACCACCGTGCCCTCACCACGCCGATACAACTCGTCATCACCGGTGGGTGTTTTGCAAAACTTCACACAGTAATAGGTGCCGGCGTCCTCAGGGCGGACGTCCCTGATGAGGATGGTGAAGTCTGTGTTGGACACACCCACTGCTCTTGTTCCCCGGGATGATGAGAGGTATTTTTGGTCATAAACGGTCTCATTGCCACTGCCCAAGCCCTTCAACCAATTCACGGGGCCGATGGGACCCCCTTCAGTCACGGTGCAGATCAGGAACAGCGTCTCCCCCACTCTCACCGACACCTCCTTCTGGGGCTGGTGCAGCTCGAAGACATGAACCACCTGGGCATTGGCACCTGGGGACAGTGAGAGGAGGGTTTGGTGCTGCTGAGGGGCCCTGGAGCCAGGGCGCAGCATGGGGCCTCCCCCGACCCCCAGCACAAAGCTGGGGGCAGTGACATCCCTGTCCCTTGCCCCCCAGGGCAGACGGCTCTGTGAGCCTGCGCCTGCCCCCGGGCTGCAGTGTGGGATGGAGAAAGCAGGGGGCCTGGAGATGCTCGAATAAAGAAAAAATAAAGCAAACCTTTGAGCTGGGGATAAAAGCAAGCTGGAAGAGGGCAGGGAAGAGCCCCAGATCCCTGTGGGCAGAGGGAAGGGTTGCTCTGCCAGCAGCAGGGGGGAGCAGGCCCTGGCAAAGGCGCCGGGGCTGTGCAGGGCTGGGCACTCACCCGGGGCACTGCCGAGCAGCAGCAGGCAGGCAAGAGGCAGCGCCTGTGTCACCGGAGCCATGGCGAGTGGCTTCGTCCCCCTCCAAGCTGTGTCTCGGTGTGCCTCAACTTGGTGGGGCCCTGGGAACCCTTCCTACTAAAGGGGAAGGAAGCGGTTTGGGTTTAGCCTCTGGCCGTACTCCTCTGCGGTGCCCTGCGCAAGCCCAGAGGCTTCCCACTCCCTCGGTGTTTGTGCCGTCGTGAGACTGAGATTGGGTCCAACACAGATTTCACCATCCTCATCAGAGATGTCAGCAGTGAGGACGCCGGCACCTGTTGCTGTGTGAAGTATTGGAAAAGGAACGCTGGCGATGAGTTGTATCGGAGTGGTGATGGCACGGAGGTGGTGGTGGTGGTGCAGGGTGAGTGGGGCTCCCAGGACAGCCCAGCACGACCCCACTGTGACCACCCCAGCTTGGCCCCAGCCCTGCCTGCGGCCAGACCCACGCTGCCCCGCGCCCACCACCCTCTCTGCACTCTGTGTTGTGTCTTCACAGGGACTTCTCCATTTCCCTGCATGGAGGTTGCAGCTGCCGTGCTCTTCTTCCTCCTCCTTATCTTCATCCTCATCTTCTGCGTGTACCACATGAAGTGTTGAGTTGTGGGGCAGAGCCAGGGAGCAGCCGGGGCATGATGCTCAACCATCGCCATCCCGTGCTGTGCAGGGAGCCCAGGGACCTCCTTGCCCCCAGCAGCAAAAGCTGGGATGCAGAGACCCCGAGGCCGCGCCAGCAGGTAGGAGCGAGCTGTGGGTACGGGGCAGGGCTCCCAGCACTGATGCCCTGACGTGGGGGAGCTGCTGGGCACCTGTGCCTTTGGCCGGGAGCCCCGGGGATGCCGCGGCCCCAGGGCCAGGGCAAGCGCTGGGCGAGCAGCAGCTGCTGCAGGGGGGCTGTGAGTTGTGGGGAGGGGTGTCCATGGGGCTGTGGCATGGCCGACCCATTATGAAGAAGCCGTGAGGGTGCTTTTATGAAGGATTTGTATTTTTGGTGATAACCATGTACGGAGCAGCGCAAGGAGGGGATGGGGACAGTGGGGGGGTCCGGGACCCCTGGCCTAGGGAGCTGCCAAGGGACGGTCCCTCGCCGGATGCTGAGGAGGCAGAAGAACGAGCCAGCAGGGGAGGTGGTGCAGGACCCCCGAAAGAATCAGCGGGTCTGCTCGTGCAGCACCACGATCCTGAGCGTAGCACGCTCGGCTTGGAGGTGACGGAGCTCTGACAACGCTCTCCTGCGTCTCTCCCGTCTTGGTGGCCTCGCTGTGCAGCCCTGGCCTCTCTTCAGGCCTGCCAGCGCTTGAAGAGGAAGAAGAGGACGAGGCCGAGGGTCGCCTTCTCAAGCAGCATGCAGAGCCACAGGCCGGGGCTGGACAGGAGATGGAAACCTGCAGGAGCAGAGGAGTGAGCGCGGGGCGTGGGGAACGCAGCCCCCAGCCCCACAGCCCCCGGGTGCCGGTACCTTCCGAGCTGGGTCGGCACCACAGGACCCTGCAGCCTTGCAGCTGGGGTCGGTGCAGAGACTCTAAGCAGCAGGGACAACATTTGGGTTCCCAGCAGCACCCCCCAAGGACACAAAGACCTTGGACCGAATTCTGGTGGGACTTCGAGCTCTCCCAGGGGGGTGACATCCCACAGCCTTGCCCTCAGGGGCCACACGCACCGTTAGTGTAGGGGGAGCTGGATTCCTTCTGGCCTGAGGCGGCGACCCACAGCGTGGCATTCCTGCTGAGGGGGTCCTGGCCCTCGTGCAGCACCCGGCAGGTGAACACGGAGCCGTTCTTCTCCGGCATAGCTTGCACCGCCACCGTGCTCCTCAGCTCGAACAAGCCCTCGGGGGTCTCTGTTGGCTGAGGAGTGCTCCCCGTGTTCATCTCCTTCCCATTCTCCAGCCAGGTGACGGTCACGCTTCCCGGGTAGAAGCCCTGCACGTAGCAGGTGAAGCTCACTCTCTCGTTCAGCCCCACGGGACCTGGAGGCTCAGCCATGACCACTTTGGGGGGAACTGGGAAGAGAAGCAGTGGCTGGAGCTGGAGTCCCCCGGCCTCATTCCCATGGGGGCCCTGTCCCAGCCGCGGGGCCGTGAGCACCGGTCCCCACCGAGCCCTCACCTCGCAGGACCTGGCTCAGACGGTAACTCCTCGTCAGCGGGGCCGTCAGCGTGGTGTGCAGCACCTGGCAGGTGAGCTCTGAGCGGATGTCGTCCTTCTGCAGCGTCACCGTCACGGTGCTGGACAGGCTGTAGGTGAAGTTCGATGGCTCAGGGGTGACATTGGGCAGCTGAGACTGAATCAGGGTCTTGTCCTTGAACCACTTCACACGGATGTCACTGGGGAAGAACCCCCAGGAGTTGCAGGTGAAGGATGCCGTCTTCCCTGGCTCCACTCGGTCACTGGGCCCGGACACAGTGGGGTTGGAGGGTCTGGCTGTGGGAGAAGCGCGGGTCCATCAGCCGGGCTCTGACCCTGCAGCCCCGGGACCCTCTCCCTGGGCTGGCTCCTGAGCCCCTGCCCCAGAGCAGAGCCCAGGGGATGGGACGGGACGGGGGCTGAGCCGGCAGGGCTGGCTCCTGCTGGGAGCTGTACTGGGAGCCCCACTCACCCTGCACCACCACCACCGTGCCCTCGCCACGCCGATACAACTCATCACCGGTGGGTGTTTTGCGAAACTTCACACAGTAATAGGTGCCGGCGTCCTCGGGGCGGACGTCCATGATGAGGATGGTGAAGTCCGTGCTGGAATCACTCACTATCCTCGTCCCGCGGGATGAGGAGGGGTCTTTTTGGTCATAAACGGTCTCATTGCCACTGCCCCAGCCCTTCAGCCACTTCATGGGGCCAATGGGACCCCCTGCAGTCACGGTGCAGCTCAGGGTCAGCGTCTCCCCCGCCATCACTGATATCATCTGGGGCTGTTGCAGCTGAAAGCCCTGACCCGCCTGGGCATCGGCACCTGGGGACAGCGAGAGGAAGGTTTGGGGCTGCTGAGGGGCCCTGGAGCCAGGGCACAGCATGGGGCCTCCCCAGACCCCCAGCACAAAGCTGGGGGCAGTGACATCCCTGTCCCTTGCCCCCCAGGGCAGACGGCTCTGTGCTGGCTCTGCCCCCGGGCTACAGTGCGGGATGGAGAAAGCAGGGGCCTGGAGATGCTCGAGTAAAGCAAACCTTTGAGCTGGGGATAAAAGCAAGCTGGAAGAGGGCAGGGAAGAGCCCCAGATCCCTGTGGGCAGAGGGAAGGGTTGCTCTGCCAGCAGCAGGGGGGAGCAGGCCCTGGCAAAGGCGCCGGGGCTGTGCAGGGCTGGGCACTCACCCGGGGCACTGCCGAGCAGCAGCAGGCAGGCAAGAGGCAGCGCCTGTGTCACCGGAGCCATGGCGAGTGGCTTCGTCCCCCTCCAAGCTGTGTCTCGGTGTGCCTCAACTTGGTGGGGCCCTGGGAACCCTTCCTGCTAAAGGGGAAGGAAGCGGTTTGGGTTTTGCCTCTGGCCGAGCTCCTCTACATAGCCCTGCGCAAGCCCAGAGGCTTCCCACTCCCTCGGTGTTTGTGCCATCGTGAGGTTGAGATTGGGTCCAACACAGATTTCACCATCCTCATCAGAGATGTCAGCAGTGAGGACGCCGGCACCTGTTGCTGTGTGAAGTATTGGAAAACGAACGGTGGCGATGAGTTGTATCGGAGTGGTGATGGCACGGAGGTGGTGGTGGTGGTGCAGGGTGAGTGGGGCTCCCAGGACAGCCCAGCACGACCCCACTGTGACCACCCCAGCTTGGCCCCAGCCCTGCCTGCGGCCAGACCCACGCTGCCCCGCGCCCACCACCCTCTCTGCACTCTGTGTTGTGTCTTCACAGGGACTTCTCCATTTCCCTGCGTGGAGGTTGCAGCTGCCGTGCTCTTCTTCCTCCTCCTTATCTTCATCCTCATCTTCTGCGTGTACCACATGAAGTGTTGAGTTGTGGGGCAGAGCCAGGGAGCAGCCGGGGCATGATGCTCAACCATCGCCATCCCGTGCTGTGCAGGGAGCCCAGGGACCTCCTTGCCCCCAGCAGCAAAAGCTGGGATGCAGAGACCCCGAGGCCGCGCCAGCAGGTAGGAGCGAGCTGTGGGTACGGGGCAGGGCTCCCAGCACTGATGCCCTGACGTGGGGGAGCTGCTGGGCACCTGTGCCTTTGGCCGGGAGCCCCGGGGATGCCGCGGCCCCAGGGCCAGGGCAGGCGCTGGGCGAGCAGCAGCTGCTGCAGGGGGGCTGTGAGTTGTGGGGAGGGATGTCCATGGGGCTGTGGCATGGCCGACCCATTATGAAGAAGCCGTGAGGGTGCTTTTTTGAAGGATTTGTATTTTTGGTGATAACCATGTACGGAGCAGCGCAAGGAGGGGATGGGGACAGTGGGGGGGTCCGGGACCCCTGGCCTAGGGAGCTGCCAAGGGACGGTCCCTCGCCGGATGCTGAGGAGGCAGAAGAACGAGCCAGCAGGGGAGGTGGTGCAGGACCCCCGAAAGAATCAGCGGGTCTGCTCGTGCAGCACCACGATCCTGAGCGTAGCACGCTCGGCTTGGAGGTGACGGAGCTCTGACAACGCTCTCCTGCGTCTCTCCCGTCTCGGTGGCCTCGCTGTGCAGCCCTGGCCTCTCTTCAGGCCTGCCAGCGCTTGAAGAGGAAGAAGAGCACGAGGCCGAGGGTCGCCTTCTCAAGCAGCATGCAGAGCCACAGGCCGGGGCTGGACAGGAGATGGAAACCTGCAGGAGCAGGGCAGTGAGCGCGGGGCATGGGGAACGCAGCCCCCAGCCCCACAGCCCCAGGGTGCCGGTACCTTCCGAGCTGGGTCGGCACCACAGGACCCTGCAGCCTTGCAGCTGGGGTCGGTGCAGAGACGCTCTAAGCAGCAGGGACAGGATTTGGGTTCCCAGCAGCACCCCCCAAGGACACAAAGACCTTGGACTGAATTCTCGTGGGACTTCGAGCTCTCCCAGGGGGGTGACATCCCACAGCCTTGCCCTCAGGGGCCACACGCACCGTTTGTGTAGGGGGAGTTGGATTCCTTCTGGCCTGAGGCGGCGACCCACAGCGTGGCATTCCTGCTGAGGGGGTCCTGGCCCTCGTGCACCACCCGGCAGGTGAACACGGAGCCGTTCTTCTCCGGCATAGCTTGCACCGCCACCGTGCTCCTCAGCTCGAACAAGCCCTCAGGGGTCTCTGTCGGCTGAGGAGTGCTCCCCGTGTTCATCTCCTTCCCATTCTCCAGCCAGGTGATGGTCACGCTTCCCGGGTAGAAGCCCTGCACCTCGCAGGTGAAGCTCACCGTCTCGTTCAGCCCCACGGGACCTGGAGGCTCAGCCATGACCACTTTGGGGGGAACTGGGAAGAGAAGAAGCGGCTGGAACTGGTTTCCTCCAGCCCCATGCCTGCGGGGGCCCTGTCCCAGCCGCGGGGCCGTGAGCACCGGTCCCCACCGAGCCCTCACCTCTCAGGACCTGGCTCAGATGGTAACTCCTCGTCAGCGGGGCCGTCAGCGTGGTGTGCAGCACCTGGCAGGTGAGCTCTGAGCGGATGTCGTCCTTCTGCAGCGTCACCGTCACGGTGCTGGACAGCCTGTAGGTGAAGTTCAAGGGCCCAGGGGTAATGAGGTTTGGCTGAGGCTGAATCAGGGTCCTGTCCTTGTACCACTTCACGCGGATGTCACTGGGGAAGAACCCCCAGGAGTTGCAGGTGAAGGATGCCATATTCCCTGGCTCCACTCGGTCACTGGGCCCGGACACAGTGGGGTTGGAGGGTCTGGCTGTGGGAGAAGCGTGGGTCCATCAGCCAGGCTTTGACCCTGTGGCCCCGGGACCCTCTCCCTGGGCCGGCTCCTGAGCCCCTGCCCCAGAGCAGAGCCCAGGGGACGGGACAGGGGCTGAGCCGGCAGGGCTGGCTCCTGCTGGGAGCTGTACTGGGAGCCCCACTCACCCTGCACCACAACCACCGTGCCCTCGCCACGCCGATACAACTCTTCACCGCTGACTGTTTTGCGAAACTTCACACAATAATAGGTGCCGGCGTCCTCGGGGCGGACGTCCCTGATGAGGATGGTGAAGTCTGTGTTGGACTCATTCACTGCCATTGTCCCCCAGGATGAGGAGGGGTCTTTTTGGTCGTAAATGGTCTTGTTGTCACTGCCCCAGCCCTTCAGCCACTTCACGGGGCCGATGGGACCCCCTTCAGTCACGGTGCAGCTCAGGGTCAGCGTCTCCCCCACTCTCACCGACACCTCCTTCTGGGGCTGTTGCAGCTGAAAGCCTGCCTGGGCATCGGCACCTGGGGACAGCGAGAGGAGGGTTTGGGGCTGCTGAGGGGCCCTGGAGCCAGGGCACAGCATGGGGCCTCCCCAGACCCCCAGCACAAAGCTGGGGGCAGTGACATCCCTGTCCCTTGCCCCCCAGGGCAGACGGCTTTGTGAGCCTGCGCCTGCCACCGGGCTGCAGTGTGGGATGGAGAAAACAGGGGCCTGGAGATGCTTGAATAAAGCAAAAATAAAGCAAACCTTTGAGCTGGGGATAAAAGCAAGCTGGAAGAGGGCAGGGAAGAGCCCCAGATCCCTGTGAGCAGAGGGAAGGGTTGCTCTGCCAGCAGCAGGGGGGAGCAGGCCCTGGCAAAGGCGCCGGGGCTGTGCAGGGCTGGGCACTCACCCGGGGCACTGCCGAGCAGCAGCAGGCAGGCAAGAGGCAGCGCCTGTGTCACCGGAGCCATGGCGAGTGGCTTCGTCCCCCTCCAAGGTGCGGCTCGGTGTGCCTCAACTTGGTGGGGCCCTGGGAACCCTTCCTACTAAAGGGGAAGGAAGCGGTTTGGGTTTAGCCTCTGGCCGTACTCCTCTGCATTGCCCTGCGCAAGCCCAGAGGCTTCCCACTCCCTCGGTGTTTGTGCCATCGTGAGGTTGAGATTGGGTCCAACACAGATTTCACCATCGTTGTCAGAGATGTCAGCAGTGAGGACGCCGGCACCTGTTGCTGTGTGAAGTATTGGAAAAGGAACGCTGGCGATGAGTTGTATCGGAGTGGTGATGGCACGGAGGTGGTGGTGGTGGTGCAGGGTGAGTGGGGCTCCCAGGACAGCCCAGCACGACCCCACTGTGACCACCCCAGCTTGGCCCCAGCCCTGCCTGCGGCCAGACCCACGCTGCCCCGCGCCCACCACCCTCTCTGCACTCTGTGTTGTGTCTTCACAGGGACTTCTCCATTTCCCTGCATGGAGGTTGCAGCTGCCGTGCTCTTCTTCCTCCTCCTTATCTTCATCCTCATCTTCTGCGTGTACCACATGAAGTGTTGAGTTGTGGGGCAGAGCCAGGGAGCAGCCGGGGCATGATGCTCAACCATCGCCATCCCGTGCTGTGCAGGGAGCCCAGGGACCTCCTTGCCCCCAGCAGCAAAAGCTGGGATGCAGAGACCCCGAGGCCGCCCCAGCAGGTAGGAGCGAGCTGTGGGTACGGGGCAGGGCTCCCAGCACTGATGCCCTGACGTGGGGGAGCTGCTGGGCACCTGTGCCTTTGGCCGGGAGCCCCGGGGATGCCGCGGCCCCAGGGCCAGGGCAGGCGCTGGGCGAGCAGAGGCTGCTGCAGGGGGGCTGTGAGTTGTGGGGAGGGGAGTCCATGGGGCTGTGGCATGGCCGACCCATTATGAAGAAGCCGTGAGGGTGCTTTTTTGAAGGATTTGTATTTTTGGTGATAACCATGTACGGAGCAGCGCAAGGAGGGGATGGGGACAGTGGGGGGGTCCGGGACCCCTGGCCTAGGGAGCTGCCAAGGGACGGTCCCTCGCCGGATGCTGAGGAGGCAGAAGAACGAGCCAGCAGGGGAGGTGGTGCAGGACCCCCGAAAGAATCAGCGGGTCTGCTTGTGCAGCACCACGATCCTGAGCGTAGCACGCTCGGCTTGGAGGTGACGGAGCTCTGACAACGCTCTCCTGCGTCTCTCCCGTCTCGGCGGCCTCGCTGTGCAGCCCTGGCCTCTCTTCAGGCCTGCCAGTGCTTGAAGAGGAAGAAGAGGACGAGGCCGAGGGTCGCCTTCTCAAGCAGCATGCAGAGCCACAGGCCGGGGCTGGACAGGAGATGGAAACCTGCAGGAGCAGGGCAGTGAGCGCGGGGCGTGGGGAGCGCAGCCCCCAGCCCCACAGCCCCCGGGTGCCGGTACCTTCCGAGCTGGGTCGGCACCACAGGACCCTGCAGCCTTGCAGCTGGGGTCGGTGCAGAGACGCTCTAAGCAGCAGGGACAGGATTTGGGTTCCCAGCAGCACCCCCCAAAGGACACAAAGACCTTGGACCAAATTCTGGTGGGACTTCGAGCTCTCCCAGGGGGGTGACATCCCACAGCCTTGCCCTCAGGGGCCACACGCACCGTTTGTGTAGGGGGAGTTGGATTCCTTCTGGCCTGAGGCGGTGACCCACAGCGTGGCATTCCTGCTGAGGGGGTCCTGGCCCTCGTGCACCACCCGGCAGGTGAACACGGAGCCGTTCTTCTCCGGCATAGCTTGCACCGCCACCGTGCTCCTCAGCTCGAACAAGCCCTCGGGGGTCTCCATTGGCCTGGGGGTGCTCCCCGTGTTCATCTCCTTCCCATTCTCCAGCCAGGTGACGGTCACGCTTCCCGGGTAGAAGCCCTGCACCTCGCAGGTGAAGCTCACTGTCTCGTTCAGCCCCACGGGACCTGGAGGCTCAGCCATGACCACTTTGGGGGGAACTGGGAAGAGAAGCAGCGGCTGGAGCTGGAGTCCCCCGGCCCCATTCCGATGGGGGCCCTGTCCCAGCCGCGGGGCCGTGAGCACCGGTCCCCACCGAGCCCTCACCTCTCAGGACCTGGCTCAGATGGTAACTCCTCGTCAGCGGGGCCGTCAGCGTGGTGTGCAGCACCTGGCAGGTGAGCTCTGAGCGGATGTCGTCCTTCTGCAGCGTCACCGTCACGGTGCTGGACAGCCTGTAGGTGAAGTTCAAGGGCCCAGGGGTAATGAGGTTTGGCTGAGGTTGAATCAGGGTCCTGTCCTTGTACCACTTCACGCGGATGTCACTGGGGAAGAACCCCCAGGAGTTGCAGGTGAAGGATGCCATATTCCCTGGCTCCACTCGGTCACTGGGCCCGGACACAGTGGGGTTGGAGGGTCTGGCTGTGGGAGAAGCGTGGGTCCATCAGCCAGGCTCTGACCCTGTGGCCCCGGGACCCTCTCCCTGGGCCGGCTCCTGAGCCCCTGCCCCAGAGCAGAGCCCAGGGGATGGGATGGGGGCTGAGCCGGCAGGGCTGGCTCCTGCTGGGAGCTGTACTGGGAGCCCCACTCACCCTGCACCACCACCACCGTGCCCTCGCCACGCCGATACAACTCGTCATCACCGGTGGGTGTTTTGCGAAACTTCACACAGTAATAGGTGCCGGCGTCCTCAGGGCGGACGTCCCTGATGAGGATGGTGAAGTCTGTGTTGGAATCATTCACTGCCCTCTTTCCCCGGGTTGAGGGGTCTTTTTGGTCATAAACGGTCTCATTGCCACTGCCCCAGCCCTTCAGCCACTTCATGGGGCCGATGGGACCCCCTTCAGTCACGGTGCAGCTCAGGGTCAGCGTCTCCCCCACTCTCACTGACACCTCCTTCTGGGGCTGGTGCAGCTGAAAGCCTGCCTGGGCATCGGCACCTGGGGACATCGAGAGGAAGGTTTGGGGCTGCTGAGGGGCCCTGGAGCCAGGGCACAGCATGGGGCCTCCCCAGACCCCCAGCACAAAGCTGGGGGCAGTGACATCCCTGTCCCTTGCCCCCCAGGGCAGACGGCTTTGTGAGCCTGCGCCTGCCACCGGGCTGCAGTGCGGGATGGAGAAAACAGGGGCCTGGAGATGCTTGAATAAAGCAAAAATAAAGCAAACCTTTGAGCTGGGGATAAAAGCAAGCTGGAAGAGGGCAGGGAAGAGCCCCAGATCCCTGTGGGCAGAGGGAAGGGTTGCTCTGCCAGCAGCAGGGGGGAGCAGGCCCTGGCAAAGGCGCCGGGGCTGTGCAGGGCTGGGCACTCACCCGGGGCACTGCCGAGCAGCAGCAGGCAGGCAAGAGGCAGCGCCTGTGTCACCGGAGCCATGGCAAGTGGCTTCGTCCCCCTCCAAGCTGTGTCTCGGTGTGCCTCAACTTGGTGGGGCCCTGGGAACCTCCCGCTAAAGGGGAAGGAAGCGGGTTGGGTTTTGCCTCTGGCCGTACTCCTCTGCGGTGCCCTGCGCAAGCCCAGAGGCTTCCCACTCCCTCGGTGTTTGTGCCATCGTGAGACTGAGATTGGGTCCAACACAGATTTCACCATCCTCGTCAGAGATGTCTGCCCCGAGGAGGCTGGCACCTATTATAGTGTGAAGTTTTGCAAAACAGCCACCAGTGAAGAGTTTTATCGGCGTGGTGAGGGCACGGTGGTGTCAGTGCAGGTGAGTGGGGCTCCCAGTACAGCCCAGCACGACCCCACTGTGACCACCCCAGCTTGGCCCCAGCCCTGCCTGTGGCCAGACCCACGCTGCCCCGCGCCCACCACCCTCTCCGTGCTCCGCCTTGTGTCTTCACAGGGACTTCTCCATTTCCCTGCGTGGAGGTTGCAGCTGCCGTGCTCTTCTTCCTCGTCTCTTTCTCCATCCTCATCTTCTGCGTGTACCACATGAAGTGTCGGGCTGTGGGGCAGAGCCAGGGAGCAGCCGGGGCATGATGCTCACCCATCCCCATCCCGTGCTGTGCAGGGACCCTAGGGACCTCCTTGCCCCCAGCAGCAAAAGCTGGGATGCAGAGACCCCGAGGCCGCCCCAGCAGGTAGGAGCGAGCTGTGGGTACGGGGCAGGGCTCCCAGCACTGATGCCCTGACGTGGGCGAGCTGCTGGGCACCTGCGCCTTTGTCCGGGAGACCCGGGGATGCTGCGGCCCCAGGGCCAGGGCAGGCACTGGGCGAGCAGCAGCTGCTGGAGGGGGGCTGAGCATCATGGGGAGGGGAGTCCGTGGGGATGTGCTATGGTTGACACATTATGAAGGTACCGTGAGCATGTTTTTTTCCAAGGATTTGTATTTCTGTTGATAACCACGTGCAGAGCAGCACAGCGAGGGGATGGGGACAGTGGGGGGGACTGGGACCCATGGCCTAGGGAGCTGCCAAGGGACGGGGCCTCGCCGGGTGATGAGCAGGCAGTAGGGAGAGGCAGCAGGGGCGGTGGTGCAGAGCCCCCGAAAAAAGCAGCAGATCTGTTCATGCAGCACCACCGGCCTGATCTTGACACACTCAGCTCGGAGGTGATGGAGCTCTGACAACGCTCTCCTGCGTCTCTCCCATCAAGGTGGCCTCGCTGTGCAGCCCTGGCCTCTCTTCAGGCCTGCCAGCGCTTGAAGAGGAAGAAGAGGACGAGGCCGAGGATCGCCTTCTCAAGCAGCATGCAGAGCCACAGGCCGGGGCTGGACAGGAGATGGAAACCTGCAGGAGCAGGGCAGTGAGCGCGGGGCGTGGGGAGCGCAGCCCCCAGCCCCACAGCCCCCGGGTGCCGGTACCTTCCGAGCTGGGTCGGCACCACAGGACCCTGCAGCCTTGCAGCTGGGGTCGGTGCAGAGACGCTCTAAGCAGCAGGGACAGGATTTGGGTTCCCAGCAGCACCCCCCCAAGGACATAAAGACCTTGGACTGAATTCTGGTGGGACTACAAGCTCTCCCAGGGGGTGACATCCCACAACATTCCCCTCAGGGGCCCCATCGCATGGGCTCTCACCCACCGTTTGTGTAGGGGGAGTTGGATTCCTTCTGGCCTGAGGCGGCGACCCACAGCGTGGCATTCCTGCTGAGGGGGTCCTGGCCCTCGTGCACCACCCGGCAGGTGAACACGGAGCCGTTCTTCTCCGGCATGGCTTGCACCGCCACCGTGCTCCTCAGATCGAACAAGCCCTCGGGGGTCTCTGTCGGCTGAGGAGTGCTCCCCCTGTTCATCTCCTTCCCATTCTCCAGCCTGGTGACGGTCACGTTTCCCGGGTAGAAGCCCTGCACGTAGCAGGTGAAGCTCACCATCTCGTTCAGCCCCACGGGGCCTAGAGGCTGAACCACAACCTTGCTGGGGGGAACTGGGAAGAGAAGCAGCGGCTGGAGACGGCGTCCCCCGGCCCTGTGTCCACGGGGGCCCTGTCCCAGCCGCGGGGCCGTGAGCACCGGTCCCCACTGATCCCTCACCTCGCAGGATCTGGCTCAGATGGTAACTCCTCGTCAGCGGGGCCGTCAGCGTGGTGTGCAGCACCTGGCAGGTGAGCTCTGAGCGGATGTCGTCCTTCTGCAGCGTCACCGTCATGGTGCTGGACAGCCTGTAGGTGAATTTCGATGGCTCAGGGGTGACATTGGGCAGCTGAGACTGAATCAGGGTCGTGTCCTTGAACCACTTCACACGGATGTCACGGGGGAAGAACCCCCCAGACTTGCAGGTGAAGGATGCCGTCTTCCCCGGCTGCACGCGGTCACTGGGCCCGGACACAGTGGGGTTGGAGGGTCTGGCTGTGGGAGAAGCGCGGGTCCATCAGCCGGGCCTTTCCCCCCTGGCCCCGGGACCCTCTCCCTGGGCCGGCTCCTGAGCCCCTGCCCCAGAGCAGAGCCCAGGGGACGGGACGTGGGCTGAGCCGGCAGGGCTGGCTCCTGCTGGGAGCTGTACTGGGAGCCCCACTCACCCTGCACCACCACCACCGTGCCCTCGCCACGCCGATACAACACGTCATCACCGGTGGGTGTTTTGCGAAACTTCACACAGTAATAGGTGCCAGCATCCTCGGGGCGAACGTCCCTGATGAGGATGGTGAAGTCTGTGTTGGACTCATCCACTGCCCTCGTCCCCCGGGATGATGAGGGGTCTTTTAGGTCATAAATGGTCTCGTTGCCACTGCCCCAGCCCTTCAGCCACTTCACAGGGCCGATGGGACCCCATCCAGTCACGGTGCAGCTCAGGGTCAGCGTCTCCCCCACTCTCACTGACACCTCCTTCTGGGGCTGCTGCAGCTCGAAGCCCTGACCCGCCTGGGCATCGGCACCTGGGGACAGCAAGAGGAGGGTTTGGGGCTGCTGAGGGGCCCTGGAGCCAGGGCTCAGCATGGGGCCTCCACAGACCTCCAGCACAAAGCTGGGGGCAGTGACATCCCTGTCCCTTGTCCCCCAGGGCAGGCGGCTCTGTGAGCCTGTGCCTGCCACCAGGCTGCAGTGCGGGATGGAGAAAACAGGGGCCTGGAGATGCTCGAATAAAGCAAAAATAAAGCAAACCTTTGAGCTGGGGATAAAAGCAAGCTGGAAGAGGGCAGGGAAGAGCCCCAGATCCCTGTGGGCAGAGGGAAGGGTTGCTCTGCCAGCAGCAGGGGGGAGCAGGCCCTGGCAAAGGCGCCGGGGCTGTGCAGGGCTGGGCACTCACCCGGGGCACTGCCGAGCAGCAGCAGCAGCAGGCAGGCAAGAGGCAGCGCCTGTGTCACCGGAGCCATGGCGAGTGGCTTCGTCCCCCTCCAAGCTGTGTCTCGGTGTGCCTCAACTTGGTGGGGCCCTGGGAACCCTTCCTGCTAAAGGGGAAGGAAGCGGTTTGGGTTTTGCCTCTGGCCGTACTCCTCTGCGGTGCCCTGCGCAAGCCCAGAGGCTTCCCACTCCCTCGGTGTTTGTGCCATCGTGAGGTTGAGATTGGGTCCAACACAGATTTCACCATCGTTGTCAGAGATGTCTGCCCCGAGGAGGCTGGCACCTATTATAGTGTGAAGTTTCACAAAACATCCATCAGTGAAGAGTTTTATCGGCGTGGTGAGGGCACGGTGGTGTCAGTGCAGGTGAGTGGGGCTCCCAGTACAGCCCAGCATGACCCCACTGTGACCACCCCAGCTTGGCCCCAGCCCTGCCTGCGGCCAGACCCACGCTGCCCCGCGCCCACCACCCTCTCTGCACTCTGCCTTGTGTCTTCACAGGGACTTCTCCATTTCCCTGCGTGGAGGTTGCAGCTGCCGTGCTCTTCTTCCTCCTCCTTATCTTCATCCTCATCTTCTGCGTGTACCACATGAAGTGTTGAGTTGTGGGGCAGAGCCAGGGTGCAGCCGGGGCATGATGCTCACCCATCGCCATCCCGTGCTGTGCAGGGAGCCCAGGGACCTCCTTGCCCCCAGCAGCAATGTCCAGGATGCAGAGACCCCGAGGCCGCCCCAGCAGGTAGGAGCGAGCTGTGGGTACAGGGCAGGGCCCCCAGCACTGATGCCCTGACGTGGGCGAGCTGCTGGGCACCTGCGCCTTTGGCCAGGACCCTTGGGGATGCCACGGCCCCAGGGCCAGGGCAGGCGCTGGGCGAGCAGAGGCTGCTGCAGGGGGGCTGAGCATCGTGGGGAGGGGAGTCCGTGGGGATGTGCTATGGTCGACACATTATGAAGGTACCGTGAGCATGTTTTTTCCAAGGATTTGTATTTCTGTTGATAACCACGTGCAGAGCAGCACAGCGAGGGGATGGGGACAGTGGGGGGGTCCGGGACCCCTGGCCTAGGGAGCTGCCAAGGGATGGGGCCTCGCCGGGTGATGAGCAGGCAGTAGGGAGAGGCAGCAGGGGCGGTGGTGCATGGTCCCCAAAAAAAGCAGCGAATCTGTTCATGCAGCACCACCGGCCTGATCTTGACACACTCAGCTCGGCTTGGAGGTGACGGAGCTCTGACAACGCTCTCCT
Organism: Aythya fuligula; assembly: GCF_009819795.1. Lineage (NCBI taxonomy): Eukaryota > Metazoa > Chordata > Aves > Anseriformes > Anatidae > Aythya > Aythya fuligula. The sequence goes on along the minus strand of NC_045574.1, from coordinate 15,005,591 downwards.
GCGTCTCTCCCGTCTCGGCGGCCTCGCTGTGCAGCCCTGGCCTCTCTTCAGGCCTGCCAGCGCTTGAAGAGGAAGAAGAGGACGAGGACGAGGATCGCCTTCTCAAGCAGCATGCAGAGCCACAGGCCGGGGCTGGACAGGAGATGGAAACCTGCAGGAGCAGAGGAGTGAGCGCGGGGTGTGGGGAACGCAGCCCCCAGCCCCACAGCCCCCGGGTGCCAGTACCTTCTGAGCTGCGTCCCTGTTGGCCCGAGGCATCCACCCACAGCATGGCACTGCTGCTGACGGGGTCCTGGCCCTCGTGCACCACCCGGCAGGTGAACAAAGATATGTTCTTCTCCTGAATGGCTTGCACCGCCACCGTGCTCCTCAGCTCGAACAAGCCCTCAGGGGTCTTTGTCGGCCGGGGGCTGCTCCCCCTGTTCATCTCCTTCCCATTCTCCAGCCAGGTGACGGTCACGTTTCCCGGGTAGAAGCCCTGCACGTAGCAGGTGAAGCTCACTGTCTCGTTCAGCCCCACGGGGCCTAGAGGCTGAACCACAACTGTGCTGGGGGGAACTGGGAAGAGAAGTAGTGTCTGGAGACGGCGTCCCCCGGCCCCATGTCCGCGGGGGCCCTGTCCCAGCCGCAGGGCCGTGAGCACCAGTCCCCACTGATCCCTCACCTCGCAGGACCTGGCTCAGACGGTAACTCCTCGTCAGCGGGGCCGTCAGCGTGGTGTGCAGCACCTGGCAGGTGAGCTCTGAGCGGATGTCGTCCTTCTGCAGCGTCACCGTCACGGTACTGGACAGGCTGTAGGTGAAGTTCGATGGCTCAGGGGTGACATTGGGCAGCTGAGACTGAATCGGGGTCTTGTCCTTGAACCACTTCACATTGATGTCACTGGGGAAGAACCCCCAGGAGTTGCAGGTGAAGGATACCGTATACCCCGGCTGCACGCGGTAACTGGGCCCGGATACAGTGGGGTTGGAGGGTCTGGCTGTGGGAGAAGCGCGGGTCCATCAGCCAGGCTCTGACCCTGCAGCCCCGGGACCCTCTCCCTGGGCCGGCTCCTGAGCCCCTGCCCCAGAGCAGAGCCCAGGGGACGGGACGGGGGCTGAGCCGGCAGGGCTGGCTCCTGCTGGGAGCTGTACTGGGAGCCCCACTCACCCTGCACCACCACCACCGTGCCCTCGCCACGCCGATACAACTCATCACCGGTGGGTGTTTTGCGAAACTTCACACAGTAATAGGTGCCGGCGTCCTCGGGGCAGACGTCCCTGATGAGGATGGTGAAGTCTGTGTTGGACCCAGCCACTGCCTTCGTCACACGGGATGAGGGGTCTTTTTGGTCATAAACGGTCTCATTGCCACTGCCCCAGACCTTCAGCCACTTAACGGCGCCGGGGGGACCCCCTGCAGCCACGGTGCAGCTCAGGGTCAGCGTCTCCCCCGCCATCACTGACACCTCCTTCTGGGGCTGCTGCAGCTCGAAGCCCTGACCCGCCTGGGCATCCGCACCTGGGGACAGCGAGAGGAAGGTTTGGGGCTGCTGAGGGGCCCTGGAGCCAGGGCTCAGCATGGGGCCTCCCCCGACCCCCAGCACAAAGCTGGGGGCAGTGACATCCCTGTCCCTTGTCCCCCAGGGCAGACGGCTCTGTGAGCCTGGGCCTGTCCCCAGGCTGCAGTGCGGGAAGGAGAAAGCAGGGGGCCTGGAGATGCTCGAGTAAAGCAAAAATAAAGCAAACCTTTGAGCTGGGGATAAAAGCAAGCTGGAAGAGGGCAGGGAAGAGCCCCAGATCCCTGTGGGCAGAGGGAAGGGTTGCTCTGCCAGCAGCAGGGGGGAGCAGGCCCTGGCAAAGGCGCCGGGGCTGTGCAGGGCTGGGCACTCACCCGGGGCACTGCCGAGCAGCAGCAGGCAGGCAAGAGGCAGCGCCTGTGTCACCGGAGCCATGGCGAGTGGCTTCGTCCCCCTCCAAGGTGCGGCTCGGTGTGCCTCAACTTGGTGGGGCCCTGGGAACCTCCCGCTAAAGGGGAAGGAAGCGGTTTGGGTTTTGCCTCTGGCCGTACTCCTCTGCGGTGCCCTGCGCAAGCCCAGAGGCTTCCCTCTCCCTCGGTGTTTGTGCCATCGTGAGGTTGTTCCTCACCAGCCATGGCAGCCCACAGATGGGCGGCACTGCCACGACCACCGGCACGGGGCAGCAGGAGCGAGGGGCCCAAATCCACACACACCCCGGGCTTTGTTGGAGCCTCCCTGCAGCCGGGGCTGTCCTGCTGAAACCAGGGGCACCCCGTGCCCACCGCAGCCCCTCCAGGCCCTGTCTCTGAGCAGGCATCGGGGTGAGCGCAGGGTGGCTACCAGCCAGGACGCGTTTCAGGGGTTAAGTCCCGCTGTGCTCCTGCCCAGCTCGGCCTCCCGCTGCCTGCCCCGTCCGTCCGGCAGAGGGGCAGGCACCAGAAGCGTTAACAGCACGCGCCCGTGTCCATTTCCTGTGCAGCTTCTCGTTTTCCTTCTGCAGTTGGAGCGCAGATTTTCGGCAGCACCGATGGCTGCGCTCCGCGCCGCGCTGCTGCTGGCTCGGCTCCTGCTGGGGCAGCTCAGCCTCGTCCCGGTGTGGCTCTCGGGTGAGTACGGGGCAGCGGCACGGCAGGGGCCACGCATGGGTGTCCTGCTTCCCAGCCCCGCTGCCTGCTTGCTGCCTCTCGGGGGGCCGGGGTGGGTGACCCGGCCACCACCGCAAACCGCTGCCACGTGCACGGCTGCAGAAACCTTCCCCGTGCGGGGGTTTTCCTCCTCCGACCACCTCCGGGCTGGTGCGGGGCTGTCTGGGGCACGGTGGTCTCCTGAAGTGCCCGCTGCCTGCTCGGGAGCCCCTTGGCCATTTCCCCCAATGCCGGGACGTGGCGCTGGGCCCCGGGGATGTGCCCGATGGTGAGGGGTGTGCGAGGTGCCGGGTGCTGCGCTTTGCTGCCCTGGGGGGAGCTCGTGCGGAAAAGCAGCCGGGGGCTTTGGGCAGGAGGGACCACGGGGCGGGATTCGGGCTCCTGTTGCACAAGTTTCGCAGCACTGGAGAGTTTTTCCTGCCTGGAATTCCCCCGTCTCCCTCTGGCGCCTCGCATCAGTGGCACAGTGGGAAGGGATCTCTCCCCGTGCCCGTTTTGAAGCTGGCTTCCACCGCTCCCGTTTAGCGCTGCTTTCTCCCCCACACCCTGCACTATTTCTGGGCTAAAGCGCTGAGCAAGCTGCGGGTGCTGTGCCTGTGCCGGGCAGGGGGGACAGAGCAAGCTCTCGCCTCCTTCGGGAGCTCAGCCCCTGCTGTGCTGTCGCTGTCCCCAGGTGCAGATGCCCAGGCGGGTCAGGGCTTTCAGCTGCACCAGCCCCAGAAGATATCAGTGATGGCAGGGGAGACGCTGACCCTGAACTGCACCGTGACTGCAGGGGGTCCCATTGGCCCCGTGAAGTGGCTGAAGGGCTGGGGCAGTGGCAATGAGACCATTTATGACCAAAAAGGCTCCTCATCCCGTGTGACGAGGGCAGTGAATGGGTCCAACACAGACTTCACCATCCTCATCAGCGACGTTCGCCCCGAGGACGATGGTACCTATTACTGTGTGAAGTATCGCAAAACACCCACCGGTGATGATGAGTTGTATCGGCGTGGTGAGGGCACGGTGGTGGTGGTGCGGGGTGAGTGGGGCTCCCAGTACAACCCAGCATGACCCCACTGTGACCACCCCAGCTTGGCCCCAGCCCTGCCTGCGGCCAGACCCACGCTGCCCCGCGCCCACCACCCTCTCCGCGCTCCGCCTTGTGTCTTCACAGGGACTTCTCCATTTCCCAGCGTGGAGGTTGCAACTGCCGTGCTCTTCTTCCTCCTCCTTATCTTCATCCTCATCTTCTGCGTGTACCACAAGAAGTGTCGGGGTGAGGGGCAGAGCCAGGGTGCAGCCGGGGCACCCGCAGGCGGCTGCTCACCCATCGCCATCCCGTGCTGTGCAGGGAGCCCGGGGACCCCCAGGTTGGTACCCCCACCTCCTTACTCTGCACGCTGAAGGCAAGCAAACAGCCTCACACCTCTGGCTCCTGCTTTCTGCTCCCCCCAGAGCACTGATTTGACCCAGAAAAGATCCTTCATTCATTCACTGGTGCCTCGCTGCGCTGCACTGCATCCCTCATGTCCGTGGCCGGCTGGTGTTTTGTGCCCCAGTCCCTGCAGGGCCTGAGGCCAGCCCGGGCACTGGGAGCATGCTGGCCCTCTGCTACACATCCAGTTTTGGCACAGTGCAGCTGTGTGCTGGGGAGCTGAGCTGAAATTCGGGCGAGAAATCGTACCCTTCTGTACTGTCCACGCGTGCTGTGTGCCGTGGGTGCGGTGGGGAGGGCGGCTGCCTGGCCCTGGCTCTAACATCCTCCTTTCCCCCAGCAGCGATGTCCGGGATGCAGAGACCCCGAGGCCGCCCCAGCAGGTAGGAGCGAGCTGTGGGTACAGGGCAGGGCCCCCAGCCCCGATGCCCCGACGTGGGGGAGCTGCTGGGCACCTGCGCCTTTGGCCAGGAGCCCCGGGGATGCCGTGGCCCCGGGGCCAGGGCAGGCGCTGGGCGAGCAGCAGCTGCTGCAGGGGGGCTGCTCCTTGTGGTGAGGGGCATCCGTGGGGCTGTGGCATGGCCGACCCAATATTAAGGTGCTGTAAGGGAGCTTTTTCCAAGGTTTTGTACTGAAGGTATTAACCATTTGCACAGCAGAGCAGCGAGCAGAAGGACATCCACTACGCCGACCTGCAGCCCCTGCACGAGGCACCGCAGCGCAGCCAGAGCCCCGGCACCGACCGCTCCGAGTACGCCAGCATCAGGGCAGCTGCCAAGTGACGCACGGCCCCGCCACGGCCCCGCCGGGGGCTGAGGAGCCAGCGCCGGGGGAGGAAGCCAAGACGTCCCTGAAGGGCACCCGAAAGAAGAAGTTTATCTGTCTGCACAGCACAGCCGGCCCGAGCTCGGTATCCGAGCCTCAAAGCTCTCCTAATTCATTCCCATCTCGGTGGCTGTGCCATGCAGGGGGAGGCTCGGTGCCCGAGCTGCCCTGCCCGGGCTCGCAGCAGCCACCCCGAGGGCCAGCAGCCACCTCGAGTGCAGGATCGGGGCCCCGTGCTGAGCAGCTCTGCCTCGTGCGAGCGCCGTGTGGTGCCGATGGCTCCGCGAGGACTTTGTGCACACCAAACTCTGCCAGAACAGGCAACTGGAACTTGCCCAGCCCGGCAGATCCATGATTTGTGTAGTGTCTGAGCCCGTCCTCATTAAAGCCTGCTAGCAGCCGTGCTGCCCAGTCCTGCCGTGTGAGAGTGAGAGCGAGAGCGATGCGCCTGGCCTGCGGGGTCCGGGGAGATGTGAGGCTTCCACAGCCCTGTGCCCACTCACTGCTGTCAGCTTTGTGCCAAGCTGCCACCACCCCAAGCCCCCCTGGGGGCAGCTCCCAAGCCCAGCAGGGTTGGGACAAAACGGAGCAGGCTGGGGACAAAGAGCAGGACCCCAGCTCTGCTCCGACCTGTGCCCCAAGTGCCCGGCTGCTGGGCGAGGGGCAGGCTGGACACCCCAACCCCGCAACCCCAGCACTTGTGATGCTGATTCCTCAACCCACTCCTTCCCTATTCTTAGCCATTTTTAACCTCCTTCTTCTGACCACGCGCCAGGAGAAGGAGGACGGGGTGAAGCGAGGCAGGAAGCCGCGTGGCGAGCGCTCCATGGCGCAGCTGCAGCAGCCGGGTGTGCCTTGGCACGGATCCCCCCGGCGCAGGCACCTCAAACACTTGGGTTAGGGGCTCAACACACTCCTCCCGCAGAGAAACCATCGCTGCTGCCTCTCCGGTCCTGAGATTTGTTCGCAGTTGCCAGCTTCCAACTCCCTTTGTCTGTTGTTCTCTGTGAAATCAAAAAAAAAAAAAGGAGAACCGAAAGAGGACAGCGCGACGTGTCTGCGAGCCTGGGTGCGCGGGGGAGCCTTATCTGCTCAGAGCTCCTGTCAAGGGGCAAGTTGTGGTGGGGGGAGAGAAGCCACTTGTGAAATGAATTTGCATGGCTGAAGCAACATCCCGTGCACCAGGGGACATGCCTTGGGGGACAGTTTGAGGACATTTCCTTCAGGAGCACTGCTGGAGGCACTCAGCACCCAGCGCCAAGCGCTCGGAGCACGGTTTGGGGGGATTTTACCAGGCAGGGGGCTGCCACCAGCACAGCCCCCTCTGCCCAAGCCCCCGGGGGACTCGGGGCGGTGGCACCAGGTAAGTGGGGAGCCAGGACAAAACTCTGCGGTCCAGTGGAGCTCACGCAGAGGCAGCAGCTGCTGCAGCCAGGGCTGGGAGATCTGCCTCGTCCCCTGCTCGGGGAGAACCGCGCGGGGACGGTGCTGAGAGTCCCGAAAACGATCGCGAGCAGGAGTATGTAAAACGTGTGGGTGAGACTGAAACCGGGGAGAGACCTCGCAGACAAGGGGAAATGAAATCTGAGGGCACGCAGGGCTTTTGAAGCACCGGGCTGGGCCGGGAGGGGGGAAATCCAGTTTGACTCGAGCATATGTGAGGCGGCGAGGAGCACAGCGCCGCGGAGAGCCGTGCACCTAGGAAAGGCCCAGGTCTGCGGCTTACAGCCCAGGAGAGGGATTTGGTGGTTATTATAGGAAAATCCTTTAAGCCAGCAGCCTGGGGTGTGCCGGCAGTGAAAGCACAAACAAGCACCCGAGCGTGGCACCAAGGTAGGACCGTGCTGGGCAGCGCCTCGGGGGGCGGCAGCGGGGGTCCAGCGCTGCCGGCGGTGGCACGGGGGGGGGGGACACGAGGGACTTGTTGCTCATCCTTCCTCCGTTTGGTTCGTGGTGCTGCCGGGTGTCACGTCCTGCTGGGTCACACGCTGGGCGCTGGGGTGAGAAACGCAGGTGCTGGAGCCAGCCCGAGAGCTGCCGGGGGCTGACGCAGTTCGGCGGGTGCAGGCGGTGCCGGAGGGGGGGGCTGAGAGGAGGCAGAGCAGAAAAGCTGGTTGGGTGCAGGGTGGGGAGCAGCTCCCCCAGCCCCAGCTCGGGGTTGTGTTGTGTTGGGGTGAGGGTGCAGGGGGGGACAGGGGGCCTGGTCATGGCCCCACCACGTGTGTGCGCTTCAGTTGAGCACAGGAGCGCAGCGCGGGGCTGTCTGCATGGAGGTAAAGCCCAGCAGAGGGGCTGGGGAGAGGCTGAGCCGTGGGGAGGGGTCTGCAGAGCCCCCCGCTCGGAGGAGAAGCAGAAAGCAGCAGTCAGAGAAGGGCTGAGGGGTGCTCAGGGGCTGCCCCAGCATCTGCTCCGCGCCTGTGCCGAAACCAGCAGGGAGCACGGGCCTCCGGCAGCAAGCGTGCAAAGACAGCGAGCGGGCTGGGGGAGAGCTGATAGACGAGGATGGGCCAGCACCCAAAAACACAGGGCGCCCTGCCATCGGGTCCCAGAGGTGTTTTGGGGTCCCAGTGCTGTCCTGGGGACCCTGCGGTGCCACGGGGACCCTGCAGTGCCCTGGGATTGCTGTGCCAGGACACCGACGACGGGGAGCAGCACCAGGAGCTGGAGGAGTGCCTGGGGTACCCTGAGGGAAAAGGAAAGGGCACCAAGATCTCAGGGACATTTCAAAGGGCCCCAGGAAAAACCACGCGGGTCTCGTTTGTGCCTGCTGCCTCTCCGGGGCCATGCTGCTGCCGGGAGAAGCGCGGGGATGCTGCATGGCCAGCACCCTGCACACACCGATGTCCACGGGACATTTTGGGGTGCCAGCACTTACTGGGGAGCAGGAGCTGGCCGCCCACCGGGACGCATTCAAGCCTTGGCTCCTTTTTGGGGCCAGGCTGGCAAGAAGAGGCAGGTGGGAGCGATGCTGGGAGCAGGGCTGGGATCCAGCCCGGGGCTCAGCGCCGACGATGCCGAGCGCAGGCTGCCCAGGCGTGCCTTCGTGTGACGCCGCTGCCTGTCCCCACGCACCCGCCGGGCTCCGTTTTTGCCGTCTCAGGGGGCAGAGCAACTCGAAACCCCGCCAGCTCGCCATTTATCAGGGCAGCACTTTAATTGGAAAGCGAGGGCTGGAGCAGAAGCAAAGCGGTGACACGCTTTGTGCTGGTCCTGATTTATTTCGCGTCTTACTTATTGAATCTTATTCCCCAGTTTCATGGTTATTGTGGATTTTTATTAAAGGGGATAAACAGGGCTGGGATTTGGGGTTGTCATAGGAACCGCTTCCGTGCCGCAGCCTCGGTGCCAGCTCCATCCTTCCCCCCAATTTCCTGAGATGGGGGGGGGGCTCAGCTCTCTGTGGCACACCAGATATTTTTCCAGCCCCTAAGCTCAGCCTCATCCATGGGGACATCAGCGGGACCCCAGGGCTGCGAGCTGAGCAGAAGCATCCCGTGGATGCTGCTCGTCCCTGTGGATTCTCCGGTGTCTGATAGGAGGCTGTGCCATTGCAGTTATCACTGCTGGGAACCTCCCTGCCCTACCTGCTCGCAGTTTTTGTGACACCCCTGGGGACAGCACAGGGCAGGCTGGGGACTGCCCTTCTGGCCGTCCTCCGTCTTTCCTGCCACAGGCACGAGGGGACAGAGAGTGAAAACGAAAGCTGTCAAACCCCTTTAAACCCAGCGATGGAAGGAAATCCTTCACACCCAGCGCTCGTTTAGCCCGCTGCTGCTTCGCCATAGGATGTCGGTGAGGCCACGAAGTTGGCAAGGATTACGGAGGGATTTCCAGGGCCGTGGGACGAACAGGAACATCCAGTGCTGAGGGAAGACTCGCTTTGTGCTCTCGGCATCTGACGGGCCGCTGCTCAGGGACCGCTGCCAGCCGGAGCCGGCACGGGGAGCGCAGCCCCTGCATGGGGCCGGCACCCATGGGGGTGGCAGGGTGGGCAGGGGGTGTCCCACCGGCTCCAGTGGTGCCCCTTGTGTCAGACCAGCTGAAGGTGGCACAATGCTGTGGTCCTTGTCCCCCCCCCAGCACCCCCACGTGCATCGTGCCCCAAAGGAGCCGCGCACAGGGGCTCGGCTCAGCTCAGCCTCCCGGGGATGCTCTGGTGGGGCTGCAGCACCGTGAGCAGGATTTACGCAGGGAAAAGAGCCCAGGGCTGCTGCTCGGACTGGGGAGATGATTTTGGGTCACCCACGGCGAGGGCAGGGTGAGGGGGGGACTCCAGAACCCAGCTCCTCCCGGCACAGAGCGACCTTAAAGCTCGGCTGCGCTTGGCCGCGGCCGCGGTGCTGGCAGCGCCCCGAGCCCAGCACAAGTGCCCCTCTCAGGAGAAGTGCAAGGGGAAGAGAAAAAAAATATTTAGAGAGGCAGGAGAGCTGCGGGAGGCAGCCAAGGCACAGGCTGAAAGCGCTTTCTCCGTGGCAGCGGCCACCCTGGCCAGGATGCTCTTGGCTGTGGATGTGCCCGGGGGTGCTGCCAGCCCCCAGGGGCCGTGCCGGCGCCGGCAGCTCCCGGCACGGTGCCGGTGGATGAGCTCGGTGGCGCCTGGACGTAGGGATGCAGGAAGAGCATCGTGGGCAGGATGCAGCCCTGAAGGGCCCTCGGTGGGGAGCACGGCCCTGCTGGGGCTGGGGGCGCGGCAGGGAAAGCAAGGCGCCCTGTAAAATAATTGCTCCTGACAGATGCGTTTCTTCCGCGAGGCTCGGGCTTAATTTTATCATGGTATCCGTAACCATGGCGACGTGTAAAAATATAACGTCTCCCCGAGCAAGGCGAATTCCCCGTAAACATCGCCCGTTTCCAGGAGCCACGGGAGTGTGGATGGGGGACTCCCGGCCCTGGGGTCAGCACAGCATCGCCCAAAATCCACCACCACCACCATCACCGTGCTCCCATGGGTGGCAGCACCCCGGGGCCTGATGGTGCTCGCGGCCCCGCTCCGGCCTCCCCGGCTGCTGGGACGGGTTCAGTGTTTGGGTGAGGGATTCGCTCGCTGACTAATTAACGGTGTTAACTGCTTACGCCTCTCGATGATGATTTCATTTGCTAATCCTTCGGGCTACCCGGGGCTCGCAGCGGCTAATTGGGTGGATGTCATTAACGCTCGCGGTCAGGAGCGGCTGCTGAAGGGCTGCGCTGCGATGAGCACCGGAGCGCTTCGTCGTGCTGCACACAAGTGGATTTCGCTCCTCGGGACTGAGCTTGGTGCCCTGGTGATGTCCCTCCTGTCCCCACAGCAGGGCAAGGACCCAAAGGTGCGCTTTTGGTTGCCCTTTGGCTTCGGGGAAAGAAAAACAAAAAACAAAAAAAAAGGCAAAACAAACCAAAGCCTTGCAGAAGCATTTTCCTCACGCTCCCGGCAGCAGCACGGATGTGCCTGGCGTCTCTAGGGCCAAAGCAAACAGCCCCGAGCTGCAAGGCCACTGTGGGGACATCGACCGCGGGGACGGTGAGCGCAGGGACAGCAGTGCCAGGGCTGGTGGCAGTGCTGGTGGTGCCAGGGGCTGTTCGAGCACCAGTTTGGGGGGGTGCAGCCACGAGCAGCCCTGCTCAATGCTGGGCTTGGCCGCTTTGGGCAGGCACAACGCCGTCCATCCCGGCTGCGGAGCGCTTCCCATCTCCACCACGATGCCTTGGACGTGGCCGTGGGCTCAGGAATAACCCTAACAGCACCCAGCACCACGCCGGGGGGGCACAGCGGGTCTCCAGCCCCTCACCAGCTCCCCATCGTGGCCGGAGCTGCCCCCTAAACCTCCACCAGCACAAATCCACCACCAAGCCCGGCTCCGAGTCCTGCAGCAGTCCCGGCACCTCCAGTGAGGGCTCTGACAAGCAGGAAGCGATGGGCAGAGATAGCCCAAGGTGATCAATCCCCCGGCGTTCGCAGTTTTCTTTTCCTCTGAGGGATTTTGCCAGGCAGCCCGGCCAGCAAGGAGTTACAGCAGCCGTGCCTGGGAGCGCGCTGAGCATTTATCTGCCGCTGCAGCCTCGGATGCGCTCTCACGATAACAATTTGCAATCAACAAAGAACTTTGAGGGGATACAGAAACAAAAAAGGCAGAAGAAAATCAAGATAATATTGCTCCTCCCTCGGCCGCATCCTCACCCCGTCGCAGATATCGTGCCGCCAAGGGGGGACCAAGGTCTTCTCCAGCATCTCTCCAAGGGGCAGTGGGCTCAGGGACCCCCGATGTCCCCATGGGCACCCCGTCTGCACCCCATCCACCCACCCGCAGCACCCAGGAGCCTTCGGCCTCAGAGCCTGACCCTTTGGCATCCCCGGGGGGTTTCAAGATCAGCCCTAGATGCAGACACCCCCCAACATCTTTCCATGGCCCCCTGAGCCTTGCAGCCGAGGGGTGCAGGATTGGGGCCCCCCTGTGCCCTCCTGGTGAGCTGCCCTGGCTTTACGGGGTGCAGGCAGGGCTCTGTGGCATCGCAGCACCCCCAGCCAGCGAGCAAAACTTCCTCCAGAGCAAGGGGCAGGATCCTGCCCGCAACCCAGCACGACCGAGGGCTCCCGGCAGCCAGCCAGGCAGCGAGTGTTTTTCCCACCGTGTCAGCATTTCCACCCCGAAACCCTGCGTCCCTCTGTCCAGCTCCCGGCCCTATGGCCTCCAGGTCTGGCCGGGGGGGGGCAGGCAGGCTGCCAGGCCAGGCACAGGATATAAAACCACCTTTCCTGCCGTGACACAGCCTGGCAGGAATTCCCCGTAGGAACCGTGCCGGGCTGCGTTAAGGACGCCCGGTGGAATTACCCGGCTCCGGCACCCACTGGGTGCTGCTCAGCATCCCGTGGGGGCTGCATTGCCTGGGAATGGGTGAGCCCCAGCACGGCACCGGGGCACGGGAGCACTGCTCCCCCTGCTCGCAGCCAGCCGTGGGGATGATCCGTCACTGCTCCGCATGGGGTGAGGGGGAATAAACCCCACAAATGCTCTCAGAGCATCGCTCCCTGCACCGGCATCCCTGCCTCCTTCCCTCTTTCTCCCGGCGCAGAGAGCAGCAGGAATCAATCAGAGCTAAACTGGTCCATAAACGGCGTTTTATGGGTTTCAAGGGCACCCCCTGATCCTGGCAGAGCGCTTGAGCAACGCTATAATTAATCGGGCCGTGATGAGAAATGTGCCCCGGCCCCGCTGGGCTGGGAGAGCGCTCAGCCCCGGCACCACCACAGCCCCTTGGCGCAGGGAGCTCGGGCTGCGAGGTCCCAGCTGAGCCCTAAATCACACCCTAAAAGTTTAACCAAAGCAGTAGCAGATCCCACAAGGTCCCTGAGATGCTTTTTGGGCACGGCCAGGCTCTTGGCACTGGGAGGAAGCCGCCCCCGGACTCCACAGCTGCTCCCGGTGCCCTAACGAGGCACCTGCAGCTAATTGCCCCTGGGATAATGGGATGCCTGGGGGCTCTCCCCTCCTTTTTACAGCAGTGTGGTGCTGGTGGTGGATGCTGCAGCAGGAGCAGGCAGGTACGATGCCCCCCTCATCCCTTATATGATGTTTGTGGGGCCGGGGTGCTTCCCCCACTATTTTTGCTGCCTTTGTCCCTTCCCCGTGGTCCAGCTCAGCTGGGTTTGTGTCCGTGGTGCCCCGTGAAGCAGGCTGAAGGTCGCTTCCTTCCACCCCTGTGTTGGCGTATCGCTCGTTAGAAGTTAACATCAGATAAACTAATTTAAGCTCTTTCTGTACTGGATGTCTTGGGCTAAGTTGGCAGGGTACCTAATGAAGCTGAAGCTCCATTTGTTGTGCTGGAAGCCCTAAATATCAGCGGTGTAATTGGAGCTACCTACTTTAGAAGCCATTTGTGTGTTTTTTCTTCCAAGCTGGAAGAAAAGCCCGGGGAGGGTGCTGGATCCGAGGCTCAGGGGGTCTGCAGGACGTGCACCCTGCCTGGCGAGCTGGAAGGGGCTCGATTTTTGGTGCTGGAGCTGGAGGACGGCGGTGCTGAGCGTGCTGCGGGGTGGCTGAGCTCCTCGTTTTGCTGCAGGAGCATGAGGCGGTGTCGTGGCATGGTCGGGTCACTGTAGGGCTGGGATGTGATGGAGCAGGGGGGGGTCCCTGCAACCCTCAGCACCTTGCTGTGGGGAGCTGTGCGCGTTATCGGTGGCTGTCACCTGCCTGGGGACAGTTCTGAGCCCACACCCTGCTGCTGGATGTTTGCTCAAGGTGTTTTCTAATGGTCTGCTGCCACCTCCATCGTCGGGCTTGCTACCAAGCCTGTGTTTGGCACACATTTGGGAACTGAAACCTCTCCCACCCTGGTCACCTTTGAATTCCCCTCCAGCCAGGCAAGCTGCTGCCATGCAGACGGAGCAGAGGGGATCTGACAGGCTGATGGGGGAATAAAAGAGCCTGGGCAAAACCAGCGCTGCAAAACCTTTGTCTGGGACTGCCCCGTTGGGTGCTGCCGGGCTCTGATTCACCATCTGCCCCAAACCCTCCCCGCCAGGCGCTGCCGCCCAGCTGTGGCTCACCTCAACCCACGCAGCCCTTTGAGGAAGCCACCCGCTGCCTCGAAGCCCCAGAAGAGCACCGATCCCCCCCCCAAAAAAAAAAGCCCTGCTCAAACCCTTCCCCAGCCCTCCACCCAGCTCCGGGGTGGGATGCCGGAGCAGGGGCTTCTCCTGGAGGCGCGTGGGTGCTGGAGCAGACGGAGCTGTGCGTGATGGTGCCGTGCATCCGACACATCGTGCTCCTGCTCCTCTCCCCTCGCTGCAGGACGGGGGCTGCCCACCCGGGGTGGCTCCTTCCAGGCCCCCCAGCAGCGAGCGGAGGGGCCGTGGGCAGGAGGCGGGTGGTGGTGGTGGGGGGGGGGCGCAGCGCAGCCTGCCCATATGCTCCCTGATGGGGAGCACTCGCAGCTCTTCCCGGGAAGCTCGAGCTGCACCATCTGCTCTGCCTCGGTGCCTTCTTCTCGCGGAGCTTTTTTTTTAAGCCCCAACTTCTCCTTCCCCGGCGCTCCGTGGTGGCGGCTGCCTGCGCGCGGGCTGTCTGCGCTCTGCCATCGCCTCCCAACAGGTTGTCTGAACCCTCGGCGCCGGGCTGAAACCCAGCAGGCCTTCAAGAGCTCTAGTTAAAAATAACCTGGGAAGCACAGAAGGGCTGCGGGGCGTCCCGACAGCACCTATTCTCTCTCTGGGTTCCTGCTCCCAGAGGTGGTTTGGGAGGGGATGCACGGCGCCGCAGGGTTTCCACAAACCCGCAGCTAATCCCGTGTCCTCTCCCCCCATGCAAAGCCATTATTTATCCCCACGCCTCGCTGCCTGTGCAGCAAGCCAAAGGCCAAACCAAATGGCTCCTCCGGGCCCCTGCTGCTTGCTCACGTGCTCGCCAGATGTGGGAAGGGGAAATAAAAGCAGCAGCTGCCCTGGGCTCCTGGGGACGGCGGTGGCCGCGTGTTAGATCTCTCCTGGGCTCCCTGGGAATTGCAGGGGCCAGAGCAAAGGAGCGCAACCCCCAGCTGTTCCGGGGAGGTCCCTGGGGTCTGTCCTGGCTCCTAACCGAGTTAAATCAGGGCTGGATGCAACATGTGGGTGTAGCTGCACCCGGCAGGGCCGATGGGGAAGCTCACAGGGACGGGGACGAGAACGCGCCTGGGCTGAGACGTGCGCAGATTGACGGTGCCAAGTCACTTCAGCTATCTTTGCTGGTTGTTTATGGGAAGCTCTAAATAAAGCCGACAGCCCCAGCGGCTGCCGGGGAAGGAGGCAGGAGCTGCTGGTGCCTGTAGTGGTCCCGGCACAGCCCCGGCTGCTGCCCTCGGGTCGAGCTTGGTGTGAGAGACCCCTCGGCTGTGATGGGTGCTGCGGAGCTGAGGCCGGGTGCTGCTGCTCAGCTCCTGCCTGCAGAGCTCGTACCTGTCCCGGGGGGGCTGAATTATCTTCAGGACCTGCTGCGGCTCCTGCTTGGAGCTGCCGGTGTCGTGTGTGGCTGCCCAGGGTGCTGGGGACCGAGCTGGTCCCCGGCCTTGCTGAAGCACCCACGGGTGCTGGGAGAAGCTGCGGCAGGAGCAGGCTGTGGAGGACGTGTCCTTGTGCCTCCCCTGGGAGGGACTCTGTGCTGGTTGAAGCAGGGAGCTGCAGGGACACGCATCCTGGGGATGCTCACGTCCAGGCGCCCTCTTCCTTTGCTCCCTCCCTCGTCACCATTTCCCATCGCTGCTGTTCCCGTCCCCTCCCAGCAGCTGGGCTCACCCTGCTCACCCCATTTCCCCGCTTGGGGGGGTCCTGGGGGGGCTGTCCTGCTGTCCCCAGGAGCCCTGCAGGGCTGGCTGCAGGCACCTCCAGGAGGGTCCCCATCCTGACCCCAACGCGCACCTCCGGACCCCCACTCGTGCACCTGCAGCGGGTCCTGTGCAGCCCCTTGGGAGCCCCCAGACCCCTCGTGCAGCCCCCAAGGGGCTTTTCCCCCCCAATTCTACCCTGGGCTGCGTGTTGAGGGTGGGGGGGCTCCAGCCACCGACCCCCGATCCTGGATGTGCGCCCCTGCTTCTTCCCGTGCGCCTTGGCCAGGGGGGCTCGGGGGGGGGGTCGGATCCTTCCGTAGCCCACCTTAAGAGGGCGGCGTGCACCCGGGCTGCCCCCCGCAACTTCTCCGGGAGCCAGGCGGGGCCGGGCAGCTCGGAGCCCCCCCCCCACCCCTCCCCAATCCTCCGCCACCGGGGCCGGCCCCAGTCCCGGTGCCAAGCAACGGAGGCGGCGCCGCGGCGGGGCAGGGGCGGAACGGGCTCGGCACGGCTCGGAGCGGCTCGGCACGGAACGGAACGGCCCGGGGGGGGTGGGGGGGGCTCGGCCAGGTCGGTGTCCGTGGCTTGGGGGGGGGGTTGGATACCGGGAATGGGGGGGTACAGGGGTTGGGGGGGGGTGGGTGCTGCGTGGGCGCAAGCCGGCCGTGCGCCTGCAGCGGAGCGCGGAGGGGAGAGGGGAGGGGGGAGTCGCACGGCCATCCTTCCTCATTTTGGGGCTGCGAAGTGCAATTTCCTTCTCCATCTGCAATTCTGCATTTTAAAGGGGGAAGGAGAGAGAGGGAAGAAAAAAAAAAAAAAAAAAAAAAAAAACGAATAAAAACCAAAACCAATCAACGAAAGCCAAGCCCCGGGGGTGCGCGCTCTGAAACCTTCTCGTGTCTGTTCCCCCCCCCCCTCTCAGGAAGAGCCCGGCCATGGAGCTCCTGCCCCGCCGCCCTGCCTGGCCGCTGACCTGCCTGGTGCTGCTCAGCCTGCGCCCCTGGCCAGGTAAGGTGCTGGGCCTGCTCCCTGCTGCTTTTTCCCTGCGTCCTGCCGGGTGCTGCCCGCTCCCTGCTCCCCAACCTTCCCCCACCGTGTGCCGTGCGCTCCCCGCGCCGGCTTTGACCTTTTTCCTGGGTGACCTAGAGCGTGCCAATGGCGAGCGAACTTGCGGGGAGAGCGTGGTTGCTTTTTTTTTTTTCCCCTTCCTTGGGGAAAAGATGCGGGGAGCAGGCAGGGCTGGGAAGAGGCATGGTGATCCCAGCCGTTTGCCAGCACCCCCCCCTTGCCAGCCGTGGGAGAGGCGAATCTCGGCGAGCAGCCGGCGCTGCTGCTCCCAGGCTGCCCCGAGCGGCACAGCAGCGTGGTGGAGGTGCTGGGGAGGCTCCACGCCAGGAGCTCGTTTTCCCTGCTGCCCCCCAGGCTCCCCCCCCGTGACTGCGTGCACCTCCTGCTGCGCTCTGCCCAAGCGTTGAGCACCGGGGTTGCAGGATTGTGCCATGCCGGGCACCCCACGCCTCCCAGCCCTCCTTCCTGGGCCACCTTTGGGTGCCCCCAGGTTGCTGCAGCCTGCCCGGGGGTGTCTCTGCCCTCCCCAGGGCTCACGGCACTGCCAGTCCCTGGGAGAAGCTCGGGGCTGCAGCATGGGAAGGGCCAGCGGAGCAGAGCTCGTGCCGCTCCCTGGCTGTTTCTCTTCCCTCGTGCGAGTGGGAAGTTTCTTGTCCTGCCAGGAGGAAGCCCTGTGGTGGAGGCTGCTTTCAAGGATGTTTCATTTCTAGAATATTTAATTTCGGTGCTGTTTATCTCGAGCGAAACTGCTGAGGAATCACTCTCCTGGCCCGGTGTCTTCTGCTCCTCTGGGGAGGAACGGGGCGTTTCGTGCGAACCTCGTGGGGCGAAAGCGGTGCGCCGTGTTCAGGAGCGTCTCCCCAGTGGGCGTTTTGCCTGCTCCGTCCAAATTTTTGCACCCCTCAGCTGGAGCCCCCTGCGAATTGCCCACCTCCAGCTGGGCTGAAACGCCTCGGTGCTGTGCGGGGGGAGCTCCCCAGGGCCTTTTGGAGACGTTTGCTGTCGGAGCTTCGCTTCGGCGGGGAGTTGAGCGCAAACTCGAACAGAAAGCAAATGCTTTCGCCACAGCGCTGCTTGTTTGCTCGATTGCCTGATCACGACTGAGGAGTGTTGGCCCCAAGCTGGAAACTCCTGGTTGCTGAAAGCCAGCGAGGCTCTGGCTGTGAGCTCCGCTTCAGTGAACCGCTGCGATTTCCTGCCACAAATGAATGGCTCAAGCGAAGCTGTCGAGCTTAATCAAATGTCGCCCCGGAGGGAGAACCCCTTTTTTCCAAGCCAGTGGTAGGGAAAAAAAACAAAAAACCATCCTGGCCTCCCAACAGGGCAAAAGGTGCTGGGTTGCCAGCTGGTGAGAGCGGTGGTTTGTGCGAATGGTTTTGGGTGCAGGCATGCAAATCTCTTTCCACGTGGGTTTGGTGGAGACGCTGCAGGGAGCTCTCCTGCCCCCGTGGTCAAACCCAGCCTGACCTCGAGGAGCTGGCACGGGCTCCTGCTGCTGCAGGAAGCCATCGCCGAGCAAAGGGGAAAAGAGATGAGGCTGCAGGATGCCTTTCTGTAGGGCAGAGGGGAGCGATGTGCTGGAAAACCCAACTGCAAAGCCCCCTTGTGAAACCTCCGCTGCTCCCAGCCCTTGGCTGCAGGCTCTGCTCAACGAAGGGCTTTGGGGGCGCTTCCCGGAGGCTCCGAGGAGGAGGAAATCTGTTCGGTCGCGGGGCTCTGGCTTGAGATCTGTTAAATTTCTGTTAACGCTGTAGGAGGGGAGCTCGCAAGTGGTGGCTGTGCGTGATCCGAGGCTTCCTCTGATGTCATTCTGTAAAATATAGCCCTACTACGGCCCTCCCCGCGCCCGCCTGGGATCCGCGCGGCGCTGGGTGACTATCTCGCTCCCTTTTTCTTCCCCCCAAACTGCAGCTTCCAGGCTCTTTTTATAGCCGGCACCTGTTAGTTTCCCCGGCAGCCTCCCTGCTGCAGGTGAAATTCCAGGAGGATTATTTTGGGGTGCCTCTGCCCATCCGCGCCCGGATGCCGGCGGCCAGCTGCACGGCGCCCTCCCCTCGCCATCCCCAAACTCCTTCCCCGGCGCCTTCTGAAGAAAATCTATTTTTACCGGGACTCATTCGAGCGCTCTCGCTCCAATTCAAACCCTGGCCTCTTACAATCTGTGCGCTATCAAATACTTCAAAAAGGTGGAGTTAGAGGGGAAAAAAAAATGTGTCACCGAGATGGAAAACTTTCACCGCAGCGGGAGAGCGAGGTGGTGGTGTGCTCTTGATTGAAATCGAATAAAGGACGAGGGCTCCAGCAGCCCGGGCAGCATGGTGCCTGTGCTCCTGCCCTCTCCTTGGGCCTGCAAAAAGCCCTTTGGTAATTTGGGAGTGTAGGGCAGAGCAGGTGACAAGGGCAGAGCACCTGAACTCCCCTCGACCTTGGTGGCAAGAGGGAGAGGGCTGCGCTCCCTCCCCAGGAGGTTTGGGGTCTGGCTTGTCTGTCCTCTAAGAAAAGAGCTTTATGGGGTGGCACTGCGGGATGTGGCAGGTAGGAAGCTGGCTTTGCTGGGCTGTTGCTCGTTGTGGGGCAAAACACGGTGGGAAGAGGTAAAGGCACGGGGCGGCACGAGGAAGAGGAGATGTGAAAGTCTGAGATCTCGTACATGATGCGAGGGGAAGCTGCCCTCAGGGGGAGGGAGAGAAGGAGCCTCGGTGGAAACTTTGCATTTTTCAAGCTTGCATGTTCTGGGGTTTTCAATCAACTTCCCCTTTGTGATTTCCCATCACGAGGGGGGTGGGGGCATGGCTCTGTGGGGTGCTGCCGATGTTGGGAACCGCTTGTGCCCGACCAGGGGATGTGGGGCAATGAGCAGGGGACGTGGGGAAGCCTGCACGGTGCCTCGAGGGGCTGCCGGGGGGGCTCCCAGCACCTCGTTAGGGCAGCGTGGTGTTAACACGACGTATCATGGCTGAAGCTCATGGATAATAAATCTCCTGCGAATCCCGAATGTGGCGATCCGAGCAGAGCTGCGTGAAAAATCTCTGAATTAGCACAGTGCCTCACAGCAGAACTCACGGGGGGGGGGGGGGGGAAATAGCCAAAAAGCCTCGTCTCAGCCCGATCGGAGGGGCTATTTTGGAGCCGTGAAATGTTTTATGTAACGACCAAGACCGAGAGCTGCCAGCACCCGAGGCAGCACAGAGCCCCGTGCTCCCTGGCTGCTCTCGGGTGCCGGGGCCAGCAGCAGCCCCTCGCCTCGCTGCCCAGCGAGGAGGCAGAACCGAGAAATACTCTCAGCAGCTGAGCGGTGCTTGTGCCTTGACCCTGTTCTGAAACCCCTCTCAGAGACCCCAAAGCGGGTGTTTTTTCCCCCCACCGCCTTCCTCCCCTCCGGGCACGACGCGTGCCTCGCCGAGAGCTCGACAGATGGAGAGAGGGAGGATGCAGAGGGAGCGCGTGGCTCCGCGCGGGCTGTGCTGGTCCCCGGGAGCTGGGCAGCTCCTGCAGCGCACGGGGCCCTCCGGGTGCCCATGGGGATGAGGCTGAGGATGCTTTTAGGCAGGATTGCAGCGGGGAGGAGCGAGCAAAGCTTTTGTCACGCGGTGCAGAGGGGGCCCAGCTCCGGTCCCCGCTTCCCGCAGCCACCCACGGCTGTGCCCGGCCCTTTTTGCAGCACCCCGTGCTGATGAGCCACGGGGCAACGTGGGTGTTGTTGGCCAGATGGGGCAGGAAGCAGATAGCAGCACGCATCCTGCAGCCAGGCGGCTGCCCTGGGTCTGCAAAGGGGTCGTGGGTTTGTGCTGGGGGTGGCGATCCCGGTGCCTGGAGCTGCCCCATCCCCTGTCTGTGCTCCGTTCCTGCTCCACTGGAGGCTTTCCAACTTCTGTGCCATGCTCAGATGCTCTCAGGAGAAGCTGCACCAGAAGTTGTGCCGCGTATTGGCCCTCTCTGGGTTCAGGGTCTCTGCTCTGGGGCTGCTCCCCCCCCTCCCCAGCCACGCATCACCCCAAAATCTCAGGCTCTGCTTGCAGAAGCCCAGCCCGTTGTGCACAGGCAGGAAATGGAGGCTCAGCCTGAAGGGCGCGCTCAGGTGTGACACAAACCTGTTTTCCACCTTTCCACACCTGTTTTTTGGCACAAGCTTGTTTTGGCATTGTGTGCTGCTACCACACTGGCCTTGCTGTGGCTTGGAAGGGAAGTGCTGAGGCCTGAAGCTTTTGGCTGCGAGCGTCGGCCCGCGCAGAGCTTCAGCGAGCTGCTGCCCTGGTCAAAAAGCCTCAAAGATGAGATCTCCATGCCTGTCTCTTCCTGTGGCTTGGCACGGAGCTGCCCCCGCGTGGGACTGAGGTGCGTGGGGCTGCAGGGTGCGTGGGCAGCCTCGTGGGAGCCCCTGCCCTGGGATTTTCTGGTTCAAGAGTCGGGGCGCAGCCGCAACCCAAACGGAGCTGAGGAGCAGGCTGGGCTGGTTGCACCACAGCTCGTACAAAGTCCTTTCTGGAGGCCCGTGGCCTTCATCCGTGTGCTCCCAGTGCTGGCAGCTGCAGCAGGAGCTGCCTGCCCAGGTCTGGCAGCCTTCACACAGCCGTGGCACCGCTCCTGCACGCCGCTCACCAGCCCCGGGGTTACGGCGTGGTCAGCAGCACCCGGCTGTCCCTTATCAGCAGGGGAATTCAGGCAGTGCTCCCACCTCCACGCTGCTTAAAAACCTTCCCTCAGACGCTCATTGAGTTCAGGTGCAGTAACTACAGCCCTACGACAAGCGTCACCAAAATTAATAGGTGGTAGAGCCGCGGGGGGCTCTGCCTGCGGTGCTGCGGCTCCCTCGCCCCATGGGGAGCGGGGACGTGGCCGGCTCCTGCTGGGCTGAGCCGTGCCTGCTGCAGTCACTGCCCGGCCGTGGGGAAGAGCAGAGCTTTTGCCCTTCCCCTGGAGCCCTCGGGGATTTTGCCCTGCTGAGGGTGCATGCGGGAAGGGGCACGGGGTCGGCTGCATCAGGGCGCCGCGGTGCAGAGCCGCTCGGAAGGTGACGGGTTTCCTCTGCCGGTGGTGAGGAGGAACAGCGGCTGCCTCACGGGCTTCAGCTAACAGCTGGGCTCTGCTGGGGCTGAATTTGGTGCACACGGAGATGTTCAGTGCAGAATGTGGTGGTACAGCCCCAGTCTGCGAGGGGAGACCGCGGCTTGGCGTTTGGCATTGCGTGCCCTTGAGTCCTCTTGGCTGATGGCAGCGAGATGCGCCAGGAGGGGGAGGCAGCGGGGCTCGGCTCGAGGTTTGGGCTGCGCAGAGCGTGAAATGCGTTTGTGCAGCTGGGCTCTGGTCGACTCCCCAGCTGAGACCTGCAGGCACGGGCTGTGCCTGCTCCTGACCTTCTGCCTCGGGGTGTCGGCACAGAGCTGCCCACGAGTCCTGTGTCGTGGGGACAGGCACGGAGCCGGGGCTGGCAGATGCTGTCGGGGGGACAGGCACTGGGATGGGGGCCACGGGGCTGCTTCTGCAGTTGGAAGGGACCTGATGGAGTTTGGTTTGTCCCCAGGTGCCGATGCCCAGGCAGGCTTTCAGCTGCACCAGCCCCAGAAGGAGGTGTCAGTGAGAGTGGGGGAGACGCTGACCCTGAGCTGCACCGTGACTGCAGGGGGTCCCATCGGTGCTGTGAAGTGGCTGAAGGGCTGGGGCAGTGGCAATGAGACCATTTATGACCAAAAAGACCCCTCAACCTGGGGAAAGAGGGCAGGGAATGATTCCAGCACGGACTTCACCATCCTCATCAGGGACGTCCGCCCCGAGGACACCGGCACCTATTACTGTGTGAAGTTTCACAAAACAACCGCCGGTGAAGAGTTGTATCAGCGTGGCGAGGGCACGGTGGTGGTGGTGCAGGGTGAGTGGGGCTCCCAGTACAGCTCCCAGCAGGAGCCAGCCCTGCCGGCTCAGCCCCCGTCCCGTCCCCTGGGCTCTGCTCTGGGGCAGGGGCTCAGGAGCCGGCCCAGGGAGAGGGTCCCGGGGCCAGGGGGGCACAGCCTGGCTGATGGACCCACGCTTCTCCCACAGCCAGACCCTCCAACCCCACTGTGTCCGGGCCCAGAGACCGAGTGGAGCCGGGGAAGACGGCATCCTTCACCTGCAACTCCTGGGGGTTCTTCCCCAGTGACATCAATGTGAAGTGGTTCAAGGACAAGACCCTGATTCAGTCTCAGCTGCCCAATGTCACCCCTGAGCCATCGAACTTCACCTACAGCCTGTCCAGTACCGTGACGGTGATGCTGCAGAAGGACGACATCCGCTCAGAGCTCACCTGCCAGGTGCTGCACACCACGCTGACGGCCCCGCTGACGAGGAGTTACCGTCTGAGCCAGGTCCTGCGAGGTGAGGGATCAGTGGGGACCGGTGCTCACGGCCCCGGGGTTGGGACAGGGCCCCCGCCGGCACGAGGCCGGGGGACGCCGTCTCCAGCCACTGCTTCTCTTCCCAGTTCCCCCCAGCAAGGTTGTGGTTCAGCCTTCAGGCTCCGTGGGGCTGAACGAGACGGTGAACTTCACCTGCGAGGTGCAGGGCTTCTACCCGGGAAGTGTGACCATCACCTGGCTGGAGAATGGGAAGGAGATGAACACGGGGAGCACTCCTCAGCTGACGGAGACCCCTGAGGGCTTGTTCGAGCTGAGGAGCATGGTCGCAGTGCAAGCTGTGCAGGAGAAGAACGGCTCCGTGTTCACCTGCCGGGTGCTGCACGAGGGCCAGGACCCCCTCAGCAGGAATGCCACGCTGTGGGTCACCGCCTCAGGCCAGAAGGAATCCAACTCCCCCTACACAAACGGTGGGTGAGAGCCCATGCGATCTGGCCCCTGAGGGCAAGGCTGTGGGATGTCACCCCCCTGGGAGAGCTCGAAGTCCCACCAGAATTCGGTCCAAGGTCTTTGTGTCCTTGGGGGGGTGCTGCTGGGAACCCAAATGTTGTCCCTGCTGCTTAGAGCGTCTCTGCACCGACCCCAGCTGCAGGGGCTCGTAGTGCTGCCATTGCCTCTGGGCCCATGGTGATATTTTTGACCTGTGATTCACGTTTTAGGCAGTTCACTCTTCATCTACGTTGCGGTGGGAGTGGTCTGCACTGTGCTGGCGCTGCTGGTGGTTGCAATTCTCTACCTCATCCGGGTGAAGCAGAGCAAGGGTAAGGGAAAACACACGTGCGTGGCAGGGAAGCAGCTGCCTCCAGCCCCTTCTTCTCGAGCATCGGAGCTTTGATGCTGAAATTCACGGCTGCAGCTCCTGCAGATAGGGGAGGACAGAGCAGAACTCGCAGGGTGTTTGCAGGCTGCGGGGAAAGCTCTGCCTGGTGCAGAACCAAATGCGCTCAGTTCTCCTTGTGCCCAAAACACCTGATGCCACCCCGCATCTCCTGCTCTGCACCAGGAAAAGTTCTGCACCAAATGAAGTCAAACTTCTGAAAAATGCAGCCGCTTGTCTCTAGGAAAATATGCATCTGCTCTTGATTTATTATTTTTTTTGTGCGTGTGGGCTAGCATTCCTTGGGAAGTGGGGGTTACTTCATTTCCTGAACCATTTCTTTCCTAACCTATTTCTCTTCTGGCAGGTAAAAGCTCGCCATCTGCTAGGTAAGTGCAGATCTTCTCCCCTCACTGAGTCACCCATCGCCCGCTCCATCTCTAGAGAAGAGGCAAACGGGGTGCTCGGTTGGTCTGACCTGTCTCCTTTCCCCTTCCAGGTTACATGAGCCGGAGAAGAGCAGCGGGACAACCACCCAGGTGTGTCCCTTACCTGTGGCACCCGGGGAGGGGCGAGCAGCCGGGAGCCAGCAGATGTGGGAGCGTAGGGTGGTGGTGGTGGCTCCTGTGTGAAGCATCTCAGTGTCTCCACGCTGTGGCCAAAGAGGGAGAGGGAGGAGAAGCTGCCCTGGGGATGGATGCTCGCTTCCCAGCATCTCTTCTTCTGCCTTTGCCTCTTTTCCTTCTCCTCCTGGGAGAAGTTGGGTTGCGATGACTGGAACCAGCTGCGCGGTGGCGAAGGAGGCTCTTCGTGGAGGAGTTCTGTGTTTGGTGACGTGGTTGTGTGCGATGTCGTGATCAGCAGCAATCTGTCCGTCCCACCCAGCCTGTGCTGGCTCCCGTGTGGGCTGCGTGCAGCTGGTGTCATTAGAAGGGTTGGGGGCTGTTGCGTGAGGCCCTGACCAGGATGGTGGTGACGGGGTTGGCATCAGCAAGGGACCCCTCGGGAGACACCTCTGCAAGGCCTGGTGGTGGCTCTTGGCTCCTGCTGGCTCTGAGCCGTGTCAGTGGCCACTAGTTTGAAGGCACGAGGTGAAAACGTTGCTGCAGGGTTGTCCCAGCTGGCTGCTGGCATAGCTCCTGCTGCATGAGTAGAGGCTGAGCTGTCCTGGGGCAAGCAGCAGTGGGGTGGGCACATGGGGGTCCTCACTTGTGCCCTCAGAGGAAAACCTTTTGGTATCTCGCGCAGGACTCCGACCCCAACAACATGACCTACGCTGACCTGAACTTCACCAAAGAGAAGAAGAACGTCCAGCGGGTCATCGAAGTGAGCCAGCAGTCGGAGTACGCCTGCATCCAGGGCAGCCAGGCGCCCGCCAGCAACGACAACCTCACCTATGCAGACCTGGACATGGTGCACCTCAGCAAGGCGCCCCGGCGGCCTGCCCCGTGCCCCGAGGAGACCACCTCCGAGTACGCCAGCGTCCAGATCCAGCGGCAGTGAGCGGGGCTGCACCGGCTGGGGCTCGCGGGGTCCAGGTCCTCCCCAGGGGCGGCTTTCTCGGCAGCACCGACTGCTACGGTACCTGCGGTTTGGGATGGAAGCGCAGCCTTTGGCACCGCAGCCGCTCCCGGGGGCTGACTTCTGTCCGCAGAGACTTGGTTTTTGGGGCAGCGTTGGGGACTCCTTGCCTGTGGGACTCCCCCTTGGCCGAGAGGGCCCCTGAGCTGTGATGCGTTGGGTTTGCTTGCGAAACCCAAGGATTCATCGCTGGAAAGCGCTGCAGCTCGTCAGGAAACCCTGGCTGGGCTTGGGGGGGGACCAGGACAGTGCCTCCGAGCCAGATGCTGTGGGGATGCTGCTGCCACGGCTTCCTGCAGCTGGGGGGCCCCTGCTCTGCCTTCGGGGGCTCTCTTGCCTGGAAAAACTCTGGCTTTAAAGGAAGGACGTGAGCGTCCACCTCTCTCTTCCCAAGTGTCTCTTTTGCGGGCTCTCACGCCGTGGCCACCGAGGCTGGGGAGGTGTGTGGGGTGTGCGAGGCGAGCCGGGGCTGTGCTGGCTTTCCCATATCGTGCTGCCTGGGGCACTGCAGCTCCCTGGCACCAAACATCTTCCTCCTCCTCCTCTTCCTCAGTCTTGCCCTGCTCCAGGACCGAGCCGTGCTCCCTCCACAGCCACGCAGCCCCAGCCAGGCCTGGGGGGCCGCAGCGAGGCCCTGCTCTCCCCCCCCCTTGGGCACAGCTCCCCCCCCAGGCACTGTTTAACATGTTTTGACTGTTCGACATGTAACTCTTAATTTTTAGAGCTTCAAACCCAATGTTTCTTGTGTCGTACGTGGGTGTACTGCCGTGTTATGTAGCACTAGAATAAGATGTGCAAAATTAAGGACGAGGCCTACGTTAAAAAAAACAAACCCTAAACCCTGTAGAGCTTGAGCGTCTCACATGCCCCCTTCCACCCCCCCCCCAGGCTTGGCTGGGGGGCCAGGCCAGCTCCCTGCAGCCAGGGACGGGGGGGGACACGTGTCTTTGTGTCCCCCCCACCCCAGGACATGGTGTGGGGACACCCCCCGCATGGTACCCACGGGGCCCGCGTGGGGCATTAGGGAGCCTCGATGCTGCTTTGGGATCTGTGTGACTGCTTGTACTGACCACAACTTGTTTCTCTTTTCTTTTTGCTTGCGAGATATTTTTATAATAAAAGTGAAAAGTCCTGCGCCGGCCCTGCGTAGCAGCAGGTCTCTGTGCTTGGGGGGGGTCACTGTGTCACCTCCTGGGGGGGTTACATGGTGGGCTGGGGGGTCACAGTGGGCCTGCAATGGGGGGCAAGGCCTCATCCAGCACTATGAGGAGAGGAGTTTGGGGTCAGGGTGCTGTGCCAGGGCACCATGAGGAGGGGGCAGCTCTGCATGTGGCCCCCCAATGTCTTTAGGTGCTTTGCAGCCCCAGGAGGGGACGTGGAGCAGCCCCAGATGGGTATGGGGTGGTTCTGTGCTGGGGGTGAGCTTCTGCCATGGGGCCTCTCCCCCCCCAACCCAAGACTTTGGGGCTTGGCTGGGGCTGGTGGTGTCCTGCTTGGAACAGGGGCTGAGATGTTCAAAAGGTTGTTTTCTGCCTGGCTTTGGCTTTCCTGGCACGGAGCTGCTGCCAGCGGGGTCATGCTGTCCTGGAAGCACAAGCAGCAAGGGAAAGGCTTCACAGGCAGGGCACGGCTCCAGGGGCAGCAGCAGTGGGGTTTGGGGGCACCCACTGTGGTATGGTGTGTGGAGTACATCAGGTGCTGCCTGCAGGCACTCATGGCCCTCCTGGACCTGGTTTGGGGTGCACGATCACCTCGTGGCAAGGGCCGGATCCACGTGGAGGAAGCAGAGGTTCAGCACCGGGCACGACATCGTTGGCATCTGCCTTTTATTGGCTGCGGGGGGAGCAGGGGGCTGGGGAAGCAGGACTGACCCCTGCGAGCAAACCTCAAGGGTGTTCTCGGAACGGGGAAGGTGACGGGGCTGGGTGGGTGCTGGGATGAGGGGGACACAACGAGCAGCTCCAGGAGGGGATGAGGTGCTCAGCCAAGCACAGCAGCCTGCCCCCATGGCAGGGGTATGGTGTGAGCCCTGCCCAGCTGCCTCTCCCCGTGGATGTCTGCAGCCCCCGTGGGACCTGCTGGTTGCATGGCCATATCCCAGCCTATAGGGCCTGATCCTGCTCCGGCTCATCCTTCCCAGCCCTCAGGAGCTGTTGTCCCATACGTCAGCTGTGATGGTTTCCAGACCCTGCTGTGCTTCTGCAGCCACAGGAGGGCAGGGGATGCATCCCCAGTGGGTTTGCCCCCATGTTACGGGGAGCACGGGGGCTGCACCACCAGCAGCCGGAGGAGTGACAACGTCCCCTGGGTGCACGGGGTCCTGGAGGAGAGGGCAGAGGAGCTGGAGAGGAACAAATGGGGACGGAGACAGGGCTGCCTCCATCGGGTGTGCTGGGCTGGGGCTGGGGGCGGCAGATCCCAGCCCGTGCCCCGTGGTGGGGACGAGGTGGGGACGATGCCAGCCTCGCCAGGCTGGGCAGGGGACAGGGGTTGGGGGGTGATGGCATCATCTGGGCTGTCGGCGTGGGGCCCCGCGGGGTCTCCTGTCCTGTGCTGGGCTCTATAGGTCTAAGACCTCCGCTGAGTAGGCACTGGGGTCCTCGTCCGACCGCGTGGTCACCTTGAACTGCCGCCGCAGGAAGCCCCCATAGCGCTTCTGATTGTCCCACTTCAGCTTGGGCCGGATCCGGCGCATGAAGCCGCCGTAGCGCTTGTGCAGCTCCGCCAGCTCCTGCCCCTCGGCCCCCGGCCCCGCGGACTCCTCGCTGCCCACGTCCCCCGGCCCCGGGTAGTCCTCGGGGGCCGCCCGCTCCCCCGGTTTGCGGCTGAAGCCCCCGAACTTCTTGCTGAGGCTGCCCTTGCTGTGGGCGTTCTCGCGCAGCAGGGACAGCAGCTTCCCCTTGGCCAGCTTCTTCATGAAGCCCCCGTAGCGCTTGGCCGGTGCCAGTGGCAGCTCCCCGGGGCTGAGCTCCTGCTCCGGCTCTGCCTCGTCCTCTGCCTCCGCAGGGGACGGGTCTGTCCCTTCGGCCAGGGCCACCAGCGGGGCCAGCAGCGCCAGCGCCTTCCTGCAGGTCTCCCACTCGGCGCCAGGCGGCGAGGAGCCCTGGCACTCCCGCAGGCACATCTGCAAGACAGCAGCCACGGCGCCTGCTGGCATCACCCTGGCACTCAGGGCCAAAGCTTGTGCACCCCCAGCACCCTTGGGTGCCTGCGACCACCCATACAAGCCCCCAGCTTGACCACGCACCATCACCCTGCGACATCCCCGAGCATCTCCAGCAACCCCCCAACCCTCATTTTTTTCCCTCCCTGCTAAATTCCAGGGGGTGCTCGGGACCTGCACTCACCAGGGGCCGCACGCTGCTCTCGCTGCCCCGTCCCTGGCCGGCGCACAGGGAGCACTGGGTCGCGCAGTCGGCGGAGGCTGCCGCAGCCAGGGAGAGGCAGAGCACCAGCACCAGCGCCCGCCGCGCCATCCTGCCCTGCAGCCGCTGCCTGGGGAGGGCGAGACAGCACAGGGACCGTCACCTCCCCGTGTCCAGCACCCAAAACCCTCACCCCGCCGTGCCCGGAGCCCCTGGTCACCCCATAGTATGGAGCGAGCCACCTGCTGCTTCCACCCGCTCCTGGGGCCGCGTGCCCTCACCACTCACCTCTGGGAGCTGCTCCTGGGCACCAGGAGGGACAGGAGTGACCCGTGGGGACACCGCAGGACGCCTGGACGCTGCACTGCCTGCAGCCTGGCCCTTGGCACAAGCCTCGAGGACCCAAGTCCCACCCCGAGCCCCCCATCACCGCTCGTGCGTTGTCTGCGAGGACGGTCCCTTTTTCTTTTAGCGTCACATTGCTCTGCAACACCGCGAGCGTGCGTTTGCGCGGCGTGGAGGGGATGAATCAGCGCCGCTCCCCTTGGCCTTGGGGAAGAACAACGCCGAGCCGTGGAGCCGCCAGCAGAAGGGGTTTGGGGAGCCGTGGGCAGAACCGGGAGCTGGGCTGTCCTCCGCCAGTACGGCCTCACCCCGCTGCTCCAACCCACGCTGCTTCTGCGTGGGGAGTACAACGGGAGGGAGGGAGGGAGGGGAAAAAGCTGATTTGGGGATGGAGCCTACCTGCCAGCCACGATTGCCATCCACCAGCCTACCAAGAGCCCTGCCACGGGGTGTCTCGCCTCCGTGGATGTGGCCAGGAGGGCTGGGTGCTCCGTGCCATGGCTCGGAGAGGGGCTGTGCCGGTGTCAGCGCCCGGTGCCACCCCTGAACCCCCCCAGAGATGCTGGAGGGGCTGGTGGTTGGCACCAGTGGCAGCAGCTGGGAACGGTGGTGACTTTGGGCCCTCAATGGCCCTGGGAGGGAGAGCTGAACCCGAAGGGGTGAGCTGGCAGCAAGCACCCTCCTGCCTCCGTGGCTGCTTTTATCTGGGGTGGAAAGGCATGACCCAGAGGGATCTGTATCACGTTAATGACGCATGTCAGAGACTATTGTATTCTCCGGCAGCGCCCGCTAATGTACTGTAATTGGCGCTGATGAAGAAATGTTAATGCCACGGTATTAATTCACGCTAAATTAAATTTTAATTTGAATTATCTGCACCATCCTGTGTCAAGCGAGCTGCATTCCTCGGCTGCGCCCACCGCACGCCGGCTCCGCCACCACTCACCCCGGCAGAGCGGTGGGCACGGGGCTGGTGGCCCCCCCAAGGTGGGCACGGGCACGGAGAGGGGCACAACGGGACGGGCTGCCTTGCCCCACACCGCCAAGACCCCACAGGGTGTCCCTTATCACCTCCCTGCCACCGAGACGGGGCTGAGAGAGGAGTCCCCAGCCACCGAGGTAAGCGCGAGCCACGATACCGGGGGAAACGAAGCTCACTAATTGCATCCGTCGGCTGCACGGCAGCGCTGCTGCTGGGATCCTGCTCGCTGGCATCCCCTGAGCAGCCCGGGGAATTTGCCCCACACCTGTCTGGAAGCAGGGAAGAAGCTGCAGCCCCCCAGCACCGCCGCGAACCTACCTTGTCCCCGCACTGCCACCAAGGTCCCCACGGCGCTCTGCCGTGCTCCCGTGCTGCGGGAGGGAGGAGAGGAACGGGGAGGCAGGGGAACGGGGGGAAAAACGCAGAGCTGAAGGCAAAAGTGAAAAAAAGGAGCACGCAAAGGGCAGAGAAAAAAGGAGGATGGAGAGCAGCGGGGTTGGAGCATGACACCGCGGCACCTGGGGGCACCCCGAGGTTGGGCATCTCTGCTCGGGCTCGTGTCCCGGGGCCACGTCCCGTCCACACGATCTCAGCCACCGCTGGAAGTGCCCCTGGTGGCTCCGGGTTCCTGCATCCACCCTCAGCACACCCGACCTGTGTCCCGTGTGCCCCGCATGGCCCCTCCATCTCTGCCCCTTTTTCTGCTCAGGGTTTTGATGCCCACCTGGGCTTTGCTTGTGCGGAAAAGCCCCAAGAGCATCCGTGTACCACGGGGCTGGGTTAGGATCTCGGCTGTACCGGCACCGGAGGGACAGGGAACAGGCACCAGGCAGGCAGCAGGTGACAGAGACCGGCAGCACGGCCAGGAGGAGGCTTTGCTCCCTGCCACCACCCCCGTAACCGTGAGCATTTCTAGCACAGAGACGTCCCCAGCCCTCACGCAGCTCCTCAGGCACGCTCCGTGCACCCAGGCTTGCAGCTTTCTCCTCCTAGGGAAGTCTAACCCGGCCAGCTTGGGACCCTACAGGTGTGTGGTGGAGAGGCAGAACCACCTTCCAGCAGCTCCCATCCTCTCCGTTTTAAAAATCACCCGACGACAAGTTCAGGCCAACGTTTCTCCAAAAAAAAAAAAAAAAAAAAAAAACCAACAAAAAAACAATGACTTTTGGACCAGAATCGTGGCAAAACCCAGCAACGCCGCGGCGCAGCGGGGTCTGGTCGAGGGCGCACAGCCAGAGACACCCCGAGGGCATTTCCCCAGCTGCCCTCGGCTCTGTCCCAGGTTTCGAGCTCTCCACGTGGGCAGGTGGCTGCATCACCAGCATGGAAACGAGCCCCAGAGAGGTGAGGGACGAGCGGGGCACCTGCGCCGAGGAGCCCCGGCCGCGCTTCCGAGCCTCAATAACGCACGGAGCGCGAGGTGCTCCCGGCACAGCAGCTCGGGAGATGGTTTTTAAACACCCTGAGTCACGCTCCTGCGAGCAGAAGCGGTGCCCAGCTGCAGCGAGGGGACCACGGCGAGGCGTGCTGGTGAGGGAAAGGGAGCGAGGCGGCGACCCGAACCCCAAATCCGCGGCCGTGCGCCCCGGCCCTACCTGCTGGCGCTGCCCGTCCCGCCGAGCTCTCCCCCTTGGCCAAACCCTGCGGAGCTGGGGGGCACGCGGAGCCCCTCGCCCGGGCTTTCTGGAGGCTCTCCCGCGTCAAGCTGAGCCGGGCATCGGCGGCGAGGCTGGGCTGGAGGCCGTGGAGCTCTCGGGTGCCCGCTGGACTCGCCGCCCCGTCGGCTCCCAAGCCCGCTTTTATGGCCACCGAGTCTCCTCCTGCTGCGGGGCCCGGCTCCGCTCAGCGCCGCAGAGCCAATCGGGGTGAGGGAAGCTGTGAATAATCAGCCCCGCAGCATCCCCGCCACCTCCCGAGCAGGCTCTCCCGCCTCGCCACGGCCTCGCCAAGAGCCCTGGGGACCGGCTGCGAGCCCCCCGGCCGGCCCCACAACCCCTGCATCCCCCCCCGGGACCTCCGACGGGGTGGGAACGTGGGTCCCCAGCACGGCGGGTGGCAGGCGGGGGTCTCTGAGCTGCATGGGTGTGAATCTCTCCAGGGTGTTCACGCGAACCGTGCCCGAGATGCAGGGCAGCTCGGGGAGCCCTCGGTGCTGCACCCCGTAATTTGGGCTCCGGAGAAGCCCCGTCCTCGTGGCGGTGCCGGGGAGAGGACGGAGCCCACCCGAAGGCACCGGGGGTGGGTTTGTGCCCCCCGGAGAGGCCAAGGAGCCGCTCAGGGCTGGCTCCCCCCACCAAACCCGGCTGCA
Source organism: Aythya fuligula (assembly GCF_009819795.1). Classification (NCBI taxonomy): domain Eukaryota; kingdom Metazoa; phylum Chordata; class Aves; order Anseriformes; family Anatidae; genus Aythya; species Aythya fuligula. The sequence continues at coordinate 14,973,573 of NC_045574.1, read as the reverse complement.
ATCAGGCAGCAAAGACCTCGCAGAGACCCCCCCCACACACCGCAGACCCCCCGTCTTCCCCCATCGCCCTCCTCCTCCCGGGAACAAACCCAAAATGCTGAGCCTGAAGGGGCTGAGGGGGCAGGTGAAGGCAAGGCAGAGCCCCCCCCGCACCCCCTGCTTGGCTCTGCCCCCCTGCCCACCCATTTCCAAGCCCAGTTCGGGGCTGGGCAGCGCTGGGACACCCCATAAAGCCGTGCCAAACCGTGCCCCGCATCCTGACGCCCCCCCAGCATCCCCCCTTTTGCCGGGGCCCGGCCGCCCCGTCCCCAGCAGCTCCAGCCCATCCTCGCCTTGAAGACGGAGCTATTTTTATCGGTGCTCAAGAGGGATGTTTCCCAGCAACCCGACTTTTCTCCCCGGCTTCAGCACCAGCTGCCGGACCCGGTGCTTGTGAGGGGCACGGGGGGGGGCCATCGGCACAGCCGGGACCCTCCGGAGCTGGGCAAGGAGGCACCGGTTGCCCACGGTCCCATGGCACTGGTGCCACCTTCTTCACTGGCCTCCTCGTTTGGGGCACCCAGAAGCTGGTGGGGTCTCGTGGGGTGGGGTTTGGGGCAGCCAAGCCGGGGGTGAACCCAAATGGGGGGACCCAGGGAGCAGGGAAAAGGGGGGGGAAGCAAGGGTGGAGCACCCTGGGACTGGTGGAGGGGACTGGAGGGGACTGGGGGAGACTGGAGGGGACTGGAGGGGACTGGGGGAGACTGGGGGGGGACTGGAGGGGACTGGAGGGGACTGGGGGGGAATTGGAGAGGACTGGGGGGGGACTGGAGAGGACTGAAGGAGACTGGGGGGACTGGGGGAGACTGGGGTGGGAATGGAGGGGACTGGGGGGGACTGGAGGGGACTGGGGGGGACTGGGGGGGGACTGGAGGGGACTGGAGGGGACTGGGGGGGACTGGGGGAGACTGGAGGGGACTGGAGGGGACTGGAGGAGACTGGGGGGGACTGGAGGGGACTGGAGGGGACTGGCGGGGACTGGGGGGGACTGGGGGAAACTGGAAGAGACTGGGGGAGACTGGAGAGGACTGTGGGGGACTGGAGGGGACTGTGGGGCTGTGCAGGCACAGCAGGAGAGAACAAAGCGGAGAACAAAAAAAAGCAGCTGCAAACCACAGCCGGCACCCTCAGCCCTGCGGCTGCTGCGGGCGGCCCCGGGAGGTTTACCCCGTGCTGCCGGAGCCAGCAGCCCTGCGGGAACCACGAGGAGGCTTTTCTCACCCCAAAACCACCCCGTCTATCAGCTCGCCCTCCCAAAATCACCAAAAGCAGCACCCGGGGGGGCTGCAGGACCCCGGCACCTATTGCTCAGCACCACATCACGGCCCCAAACGGCACCAGTGATTGCACCGCGGGGAAAGGAATTTGGGGAGCCCCCGAGCACGGGGACGGGATGGGGGCAACGAGGTTGGATTTCTCCCAAATCCCAGCTGCAAAAGGCTGGGTCCCAGGGCTGATCCCAGCCCGGGTGGGCGCCGGGGTCCTTTCGGGAAAGGCGCTGCCAGCGAGCCCACCCACCAGCGCCTTTAATTAACGTTCATCTCGTCGCTTCCTAACGAGGGAACCGGGTCTCTGAGTCACGCTGACGTTTCCCTGGGACGAGGGTAACGAAGCACCTGGGTGAGGGATGTGCCAAAACGGGGAATGGGGAACTTTTCTCAACTCCAGCCCTCAAAAGCGGCTTCGTGGGGGACGGGACGGGACGGGTGTGCGCAGTGACGTGGGAGAGAGATAACAGATAGCGATAGCTGATAACAGATAGCGATAGCTGATAACGGCAGCCAGCCCCTGCAGGCACCGGGGGGGCTCCGCCACCCCCCAACCCCAATCCCTGGGGGTCCTCCGAGCCCCCCCGGCAGCAGAGGGTGGCGGTGCCGGGGGGGTTGATGGCAGCTTTGGGATCACAGTGATGAAATTTGATCAAATTTGGGTGATGTCCCAAATTTGGGGACGGAGTGGGGCAGGGAGTTTGGGGCTGGAGCTTGGTGAGCTTCGTGCCCCGTGCATGGGGCTGGAATGGGACCGGGACCGGGACCGGGACCGGGACCCGGTGCCCGCCCCCCCCCCCCGGTGCCCGGCCCCGCCCCCCGGCCCTGGCCCGCGCCCCCCCGGCCCTGGCCCCGCCCACCCCCGGCCCTGGCCCCGCCCACCCCCGGTGCCCGGCCCCGCCCCTCCCGGCTGCACACGCGGCCGACGTCACCGGGATCAGCCCCTCCCCTCCCTCTAAACCCCGCCCCCTTCCCCCTAAACCCCGCCCCTCCCCATAAACCACTCCCCTTTCATCATAAACCCCGCCCCCTCCCTCTAAACCCCGCCCCTTTACCCTTAAACCCCTCATCTCCCACCTAAACCCCGCCCCCTCCCTCTAAACCCCACCCCTTCTCTCTAAACCCCGCCCCATCTCTCCAAACCCCGCCCCCTCCCTTAAACCCCGCCCCCTCCCCCAAACCCCGCCCCTCCCCGCTCTGTTTACACCGGCCCGGCCCATACCAACCCACCGCGCGGCGGGAGGAGGGGGGGGGGGGGGGAGACAAGCGATTCCACACCCCCCCCCACCCCATTACCCCCCCAACTCCCCCTATAACCCCCCTCCCTCTCCCTAACTCCCCATTAAACCTCCCCCACCTCCCCCCATCCCCTCCCAGTCCCGCCGGCGACCCCTTTTCCAACCTCCCCCTTTTACCCCACCCCCCCCCGCGCCTCCCCGCAGTGGTTCGCCCCGCCGCTCGCTGATTGGCCGCTTGCTTAAAGGGGCCGGCAGCGCGCGCTTTTCCCCCCCACCCTCCAACCAGCGGCGCGCGCGCCCCCCTCGCGCGGGCGCGCCCCAAGCGCGCGGGGGGAGCGCGCGCAACCCCCCCCCCCCCCGTTTAGACCCCCCCCCAACGGTGGCGTTGCCATGGAGACGGCGGACGGTGGCCGCCGAGGGACACAAAGGGCGGCGCGGCGGCGGCGGGCGGCGAGGCGCGGGGCCATGGCGGCGGCGGCGGCGGGGCCGGGAGGTGCCGGTGCCGGTCCCGGTGGTGGTACCGGTCCCGGTGGGGTCCCCCGGTACCGGCTGCTGGCCGAGATCGGCCGCGGGGCGTACGGCGTGGTGTACGAGGCGGTGTCGGGCCGCAGCGGAGCCCGGCTGGCCGTGAAGCGGATCCGTTGCGACGCCCCCGAGAACGTGGAGCTGGCCCTGGCCGAGTTCTGGGCCCTCACCAGCCTGAGGAGGCAGCACCCCAACGTGGTGCGCTTCGAGGAGTGCGTGCTGCAGCGCCACGGCCTGGGGCAGCGCATGAGCCACGGCAACAAGCGCAGCCAGCTCTACCTGCGCCTCGTCGAGACCTCCCTCAAAGGTACGGCCGGGCACGGACCCCCCCGGGCCATCCCCGGTACCGGCACGGCATCCCCAGGGCACCCCCGGTACCGGCTTGGCCTCCCCTGACCCCCCCAGGTACCAGCACCACAACCCCAGGGCACCCCTAATCCATCCCCGGTACCGGTATGGGCTCCCCAGGGCCCCCCCGGTACCGGCACTGTACCCTCGGGCACCCCCAGGGCACCCCCGGTACCGGCTTGGCCTCCCCTGACCCCCCCAGGTACCGGCACGGCACCCCTGGGCCATCCCCGGTACCGGTACGGGCTCCCCAGGCCCCCCCTGATACCGACACGGCCCCCCCGGTACCGGCACAGCACCCCCAGGGCACCCCCAAGCCATCCCCGGTACCGGCACGCCCCCCTCCAGACCCCCCCAGTACCTGTATGGCCCCTCAGGGCCCCCCCTGGTACCTGTACGGACCCCTCCTGTACCAGCATGCCCCCCCCGGTACCTGTACACCCCCCCCGGTACCAGCATAGCACCCCCGGATCCCCCCCGGTTCCCCCCTGCCTCCTTCCTTCCCTCCCCCCCACCTCTGAGCTCCCCGGACCCCCCCCAGGTACCTCCATGGAGCCCCCAGCCCCTGCTTTCATCCCCCCCCAGTGCCCTCTCCCCTTAGGGAGCAGCCCTGTCCCCCCCTTTATCTCCCCCCTCTCCTTATTCACCTCCCTGCCCTTCCCATATAACCCTGGCTCACCCCAGTGCCCCCCTGCTTGTCTCAGTCCCCCCCCCCCCCATAATCTGTGCCCCCCACCCTGCTGACACCCACCCCGATCACCCCTATGGGACCCCGCACACACCCAGCCCCCTGTCACCTCTCCTGGCCCCTCTGCTGCCCCCCCATCCCCTCCCCTCTGCCCCCTTCCTCATTGTGCCCCCCCTAGGGACCCCCCCAGCCCCGTGTCCCCCTCCCAGGGCTCCCCTTGCTGTTACCCCAGGCTCAGGTGCCCCCTGGGGACGTCCCCAAATGCTGCCCCCACCCCTTCCCTGTGTGTTCCTTCTCCATCCCACCCCAATTCCCAGCTGCTGTGCCCCCTGCGCCCCCCCTGCAGCCCTGACACCCCCCCCCACAGCCTGCCAGCACCCTTGGGGACCTCCCCTATGCCCAGTCCCATCCCTGAGCACCCCGAGCAGCCCCTCTCCTGTGACACTGGGGGGTTCTTACGCTTTTGGGGCCAGGGGAGCACAAAGAACAGCCTCAATTTCCCCCCACCACCACCCCCCAGGGGTCCCTCGCAGCGTCACGGAGCCGTTGGGGTCACCACCATGCTGGTGACATCCCCCAAAACGCTCCCTCCCTCTGCTCCCTTGGCTGCCTGTGGGGTGAGCTGCCTGGGGGTGGGCCAGCTCACCCCCAACACCTCCCCAAAAATCTTCGAGGTGCCAGGACCCCACACACACCCCTCAGGGGGCTCGGTCTCCCCGTTCCTGCTCCGCACCCATGCAGCCTTTTTCCTCCAGACCCCCGTGGCAAGCTGTGGGGCCGTTCCCCGAGCAGATAATCAGCTCCCAAACCCATAGGGACATGGCTGGGCTTGTAGGGCCGTCCCCACACGGCCCTAATGCTGGCCTCCCTCCTCTCCCCGTGCTCAACCCCTCGAGGCAACATCTTGCAGGAGGACGGGGACCAATTTCCTCCTGTTTTTGGGGTGCCCAGCTGCAGCGAGGAGACCTCCCGCACGGAGAGCTCTGCCCGCCCTGCCCCTGCCGCCTCCTCCAGCCCTGATTTTGATAAATATTTATTTATTTAAAAAAAAAACAGAGCTAGGAGGGTGCTGAGCTGCGTCCCCGAGGTGCCGGCGTGTGGCCGTGCCGCTCCGCACGACCGCAGCGCGGCTATTTACGGGCTGCACAGATGCTGTGCCAGGGCACGGGGAGGGGGGGGGAAGATTAATCAGAGGCTCTTTCTGAATCGGGGGCATAACTGCCTGGCTGCCGGGCTGTGCCAGGTCGCCCTCGTTTTAAATTTATCGTCCTGCATCTCCGTTTTGGGCAGGATGCAGAAGGAAGCCTCGAGGAGAGGTGGGCACGTGAGCAGTGCGCTCGGTGCCCCGATGTGCGCGCACCTCCAGGGTTTGTGCGTGGCTGCGTGCCCTGTTTTTCACTCCTGACCCATGGTAGATGAGCAGAGCTGCCCCTCTCGGTGAGGGTCGCTTCCTAGCACCCCTTTTTCCGAGCCACCAACCCCCACCGTGCTCGTGGGTGCCCGGGCGTCACCCGTGGGTCCAAGCACCCGGCTCTGCGCCGCCGGCACCGCTCTCCAGCGCAGCCTCTTTGCACAGAGGGACTCAGGACGCTGCTTCTGCTGTCATTATGCTGCTCCCTGCGATGCTGGGCGAGTCAGCGAGCTGGTAATGAGCTCCCAGGACAGGCTGCAGGGATATAGAAGGGTTTGGCAGAGGATTGGGGCCGGCAGCACAGGGACCCCCGCTCGGTGAGGAGGTGCTCGGAGGCCAGGTTTGGCCTCTCCTGCATCCCTTCAGCTCCTGGCAGCCCAACAGGCTACAAATCTCATCTTTCAGAAGCGCCTTGCCAGCTCTTTATGTTTAAGGCTGTTTGTTTTGAAGGCAGGAAGATGATTTAACAGCTGAAACACTTTGAGATTATAGGAAGAAAATGAGGAAATGTTACTCTTGGCTTCGGGCTCCCCCAGCAGCGCTCCACCCAAGGCGAAGCGCGGCTACTGCCGGGTCAGTGGCGTCCTCCAGAGGGTCGGGGGCCAGGTTTTTAACTCAGAGCCTTCTTTCTAACACCAAACCTCTCGTTGGAGCCAGCGGGACCTCGTCCCATGAGAGCAGCACAAAGAACGAGCTCCGTGCCCTGCTGCTGGGCTTCAGCATGTCCTGGGTGTGAACCAGGACGAGCAGCTTCTGCCTCAGCTCCCCGCTGGCATGTCCTCACCCCGGAGGAGCTGCAGATTTCTGTCCTGCAGAGCTGAGGTTCCCTTTCCCTCTCCCCACCACGCAGGACCAAGGTGTCACCCCCTCATCCACCCCTCGCGGTGCCCCAGCGCCGCGTCCCCACCCCATTGATGCTCCCCCGTGCCCCGGCCCTAATCCCTGGGCCCTGCTGAGGGCAGGGAGGTGCAGCCAGCCCCCGGTGTTGTGCCGTGTTTCATCTCCATAGCAGTAGCCATGGCTACAGACTGTTTGTGCAAATAACCCCCATTCCCACCCGATTCCCACCCGCTCCCACCGCTGACCGCTGCGCGCCCGGGTGCCAGGGTTGGTGGCCCTGGTAATCCTTGGCTCTACCTGCTGCTGGAAGGTGGCTTTCCCTGATGGTCTCTAGGGCTTTGCTTTAAAAAAAAAAAAAACCCACAACACGACTTTGTCAGGCGGGTGGAGTGAGTTTACTGGCCTCAGATCACATTTGTCTGGGCTGTGCTTGCTGTGGCAGAGCGAGCGGCGTCCTGCTGCCTCTCCCCCTGGTCCTCGAGGGAAAACCGATTCCCGGAGCAAAGCAAAGCTTGTGGCTCGTGTGTGCGGGCTCCTGCAGTCCTGGGGGCACGGTTTGTGTCCCGAAATGGCAGTGCCAGCAGCTGGCTGGCTCAGGGAGAGGTCTGGTGAAGGGAGAAGTTGGTCGGGCCATGATAAATAGCGGTGGCACTGCTCAGCAGGGCAGCAGGTGTGCCCGTGGGCATGGCTGAGATGGCATTTCAGCCTCCAGTTTCCTCTTCGAAGCCTTGCTGACACTTAACCAGCGCTGTGTGAGGTGGCAGAGCCTCCCGAGCACAAACCCAGTGCTCCTCGAGCACAAACCCAGTGCTCCCAGTCAACGTTTCCAGCCTGAGAGCCGCCAGCAGGGCCGTGACACCGGCGTGTCTCCGTGCAGCACAGCTTGGCTGGCTATTGGGGTGATTTACAGCCCTGTGGCAGCCACACCAATGAGCACAAGGCTAAAAAAAAATAAAGCACAAGGCTATCACCAACCTCTGCCTGCTGTAAAGCTCAGTGGTGGAGCTGGTGTCCACCTGGAAATAGTTTTCCCCTAGATTTGCCACCGAACCCCCTGGGCTTTTCCCCCCCTGGGCTGCTTTGGCTTTCGGAGCCCAAAGCACATTGCCCCGTGGCAAGTTCCTGGGACCCCGACTGTCTTTGTGAGCCTTGCTGAGCTCACCTGGCTGCTTTGCAACGTTCCTGAAAAACTCACTCTTCTTTTTTTTTTCCCCCTTTTTGGTAAGGCGAGAGGATCCTGGGCTACGCGGAGGAGCCGTGCTACCTCTGGTTCGTGATGGAGTTCTGCGAGGGGGGGGACCTCAACCAGTACGTGCTGTCGCGACGGCCCGACCCGGCCACCAACAGGAGCTTCATGCTGCAGCTGACCAGCGCCATCGCCTTCCTGCACAAGAACCACATCGTCCACCGCGACCTCAAACCGGACAACATCCTCATCACCGAAAAATCCGGCACCCCCGTTCTCAAAGTGGCCGATTTCGGGCTCAGCAAGGTGTGCGCCGGCCTCGGGGCTCGGGGCAAGAAAGGGGGGGGCCAGGAGAACAGGAACGTGAACGTGAACAAGTACTGGCTGTCCTCGGCTTGTGGCTCCGACTTCTACATGGCCCCCGAGGTCTGGGAGGGACACTACACGGCCAAGGCTGACATCTTCGCCCTCGGCATCATCATCTGGGCCATGATCGAGAGGATCACCTTCATCGACGCCGAGACCAAGAAGGAGCTGCTGGGGACCTACATCAAGCAGGGGACTGAGATTGTGCCCGTCGGGGAAGCGCTGCTAGAAAACCCAAAGATGGAGCTGCACATCCCTCAGAAACGCAGGACTTCCATGTCTGAGGGGATCAAGCAGCTCCTGAAAGACATGTTGGCTGCTAACCCGCAGGATCGACCTGATGCCTTTGAGCTTGAAACCAGGATGGACCAGGTTACGTGTGCTGCTTAAATTCAGGGCAGGGCACCGCCGTGCTCTGCAGCTGGGTAAGTGATCGGACATTTTTTTATTTTTTTTATGTTATTCCGTCCGTTTTTGTGTTATTCCGGCCCTGTACCAACCCGTTAACGCACTTTGTGGTGACACAATGGAGTCTTTTATGTTCCCAAAGCTATTTCTACGGTGACTCATCAGAGCGCAGCTTCTGAGGGCTCTTTTTCCACCTATTCTATTGCAGAAATAAAGCAGAGGTGGGAAGCAGAATTAGCAGCTGGTGCAGCCCAAAGCCCCGGCACAGCCACGGGGCTCTCAGGAGCCCTGCTCCTCAGGGCCTGGCCAGGTTTTTGTGGTGGGGGGGACGTGTGAGCACCCCCTGACACCCAGCTTTGGGTCCGTGCTGTGATTTGGGCTTCTCCTGGCCAAACGCTTCAATGAAATCAAAAAAATCACAGATCACGAGGGGCAAGGATGGTGTTTTTC